>NW_015558577.1:800852-852528 GCF_001515605.1 Sinocyclocheilus anshuiensis | reverse complement strand
CGCCCCCCCGGAGCCGTGTGAGACACTTTTTTTTTTATGGATGGGCGCTTTTTACTTAACTTGTTTTGGACTGAAGCAATGCAACACCCGCCGAGTGCCATGAAACAGCTTGAAAGATCAAAGAAAATTTTTTTATATAACTCCGACTGGATTCGTCTGAAAGAAGAAAGTCATACACCTAGGATGACTTGAAGGTAAGTAATTTATGGGCTAATTTTCATTTTTGGGTGAACTAACCCTTTAAGTATTACCAAAATATTATAGCTTTTATGAGGGGTTTAGTTTAGATTAGATGCTTTAGATGTCCTTTCTCATCACAAAACCTCATATTCATACAAAGACAAGTAAGTTTAAATAAAATGAAAAACATACTGTTGAAGTTCAGCATTCTTGTTAAGGTCATCGGCTATCTTCAAAAGCTGATCTACAACGTCTTTGATTTGAGGATCATCTGCATCCTGAGGTCTGCCTCCTAGATCCTCATGGCTCACATGCATGGATGGATCCTCTACAGCAACTTGTTCAATAATATATCTTCAAGTGAAATCAAAGCACAGTAACAGTGGAGAAATGCATTCATTTACACAAATTCAAACTATTAAAATAAACACAGACAGCCTATATAAAATTGAGGATTTCATGAATTTACCGTCTTAGCAAAACGGCACTCTGTTCGATGATCACATCATCCATGACATCTGAAAATAAGTGGGAAAAAAATATTGTGTTAATGTGATTAATAATCTTTATAACACACGTATTTTAAAAGGATACAAGGTCAAAGTACAGGAAGCAATCTTTGTATTCCTAGGCGTGGTAATGGGGTGAGAGGGTATTATACATGTGGTGAACACTGAGCTCTATTGGGAACAACTTCCTGTTTTGATACTGGCTGGTTTAAGAGACAGGTCATGACATGGGTTTACAAGAAAATTTGTGGCGTAGCCAAAGTACCCTACTGCCAAATTTGTATTCTCACTTCTGTCTTTCAGTATTGTTGTCAACTCCTTGGTTAAAGGTTGTTAGTGTAATCTTAACTTAATTTGGAAAAAAAAATGCTTTAACTTGTGTACTTTCATTTTAAACAATTAAAAACATATGTTTTAATGGCTTATTGGCCTTTTTGTTGGGTGACATTAGTTTCTGGATGTAATTAAAAAGTGTCTGAATGTGAATTTCTTGTAATGGGTGTTTTGCTCGTGAAGGAATTCGTTTTGAGCGATTCTTTTGACTAAACTTACTTTGAAAAATGCGTCTGCTGTCCTGTCTTCAGTTCAAAGACTGACTATAGGACAGAGCCATTAGCATTCGAGCACGGGATGTGAAAGAGAATTTGATTGGTTGGGCCGAGTGAACGAATCCCGCCTCTTTACGGTTTTTTGACAAATCTGGGTAAAATCCAAGCGGCAACCTCCTGAAGCCAACAAGGAAGTGATTTAAACTGTAATTCATCAACTGGCCGCTAGAGGCTGGCTGCAAAAGGGAGTCAATCCCATAGACTCCCCATGTTAAAATGCCCAACTTTACAGCAGAAAAAAAACGTTTACAGCCTGGTTAAAAAAATGATTTTGGTCTATATAGCTAATTTTGCCCTTCATGACAACTGTGATGGGGGTGAATTTTTTTTATAACTCATCCGTTTAAATTATATTAAGCCTTAAAGTTCTGCATAATTAAGGGCGTGGCCACTTGAGTGACAGGTGGATTGCCGCTGCTGTCACCACCGTCGAGCTAGGTGGGCGTGGCTTCACCAACCTGCTCCCGCCTCTTTGCCCATTTTCAATTATCCGGGAATGATGCGCGGTGACGTGCTGCCAAGATGGCGACTGCCGCCTCCGCCCACTTTTGAGCTTCAAAAACGCTCTTCGGAAATCTATCAAAATCTACGGGTGACATCACGGACACTACGTCCATGTTTTTATACAGTCTATGGTAAAATCCTAACGAAGTCATTCATAGGACAGAGCCAATAGCATTCGAGCACGGGATGTGAAAGATAATTTGATTGGTTGGGCCGAGTGAACAAATCCCGCCTCTTTACGGTTTTCTGACAAATCTGGGTAAAATCCTAACGAAGTCATTCAGAGTCTAACCATCACTGACACTTAAGACAAATGGCCTCCTAATTTCCTCTATTCGTTGTTAGTATGACAAAATGTTTTGAAAATTTACACTTTTTTTTGGTGGTCTGCCTCGCTGCACATCAATGTCGAAATAAAATAAATAAGGCGGATTTTACTGTTCACAGAAGCCGAAAGGCCACGCTTCAGTTTTAAGAGGCAAGATGTAAGTAAACATATGACAACCATTTTACAACAGAAATGTTAAACGACCGACAGTAATGAAAACGTTGATATTCTCGAATTTTTTAAATGAAAATATAATCTATCGATTTAACAAAATATAAATATACATTTGCAAGTGGTTCAAAATAAATTATTTTTTTAATTAGGATAACTTAAATCTCTTTATATTTTTAATTTATTTCAAAAAAGTAAAGATACTCGCTTTTCGCCATCTACTGGCGGAATGGTGTAGTAAGGTCACTAAACAAATTAATAGTAAAGAGACCGAAAACATTCGAGTCTCAAAATCCCCACGCTATTTGTGACGCACCCTGACATACGTCAGACAGACTCTGTATGACATCACAGGAAGTTCCATAATAACCGAAACGAAAATGATTAGAAGGCTAAATACGAAATACAATGAGCCTATTTAACTGAAAATCACCACACATCATCGTAATATCGGTCACTGCCGTGTTTAGCCCTATGAAGAGGTTTAGAAGAAAAAGTACAGTCGAAGAACAGTGTGCAAAGAGCTCGGAATGATGGCTAAGGTTAGTTCACTGAAGGCAATTCGTTAAAAAGTTGTACCTCCTCTTACCTTCACCGCCCGTAGCCCCCTTCAACTCTTTTTCATCGGTCCTCTCTCCATCGTTCGCATCTGCCATGGTTTTATTTAGTACAAACACCGTCGGCCCAAGTGATAGCTTCCTAACTAAGTTAGCCGGACCAGCCTAACAATGTCTGAATCCGCTAAATTCAGAGTTTCCAACCAAATACAACATAATCTAGTCAAGTTATCGACGCTTGCGGCTATATGTCTTTCCCAGGAGCACCATTAGAATGATAAAAGCACGATATGCTAGTGGAAAAAGTTGTCGATAGGCTTCACGAAGAGCTCCGCCACTCCATAGGAACGCTTGGAAATAACGCGGAAATGGATGAGGCGACAGTTTATTTCCAGCTGCATTAATATGCAAGTGCAGATTCGCTGTGCCAAGAAATAACCACAAGCATGCACCTTTCCGTTATATTCATTATTTTACAAACCAATCAGATATTTTTATTTATTTATTTATTTATTTATTTATTTATTGTAAGTTGTATTTCCAGGGTTTAGAAAATACTTAGTACTGAAACCCACAGAAAATAAAGTGTAATTTTATTAGAATCACAATGAGATTTATTGCCCACAATAGAAAAGATAGATAAAATATGAACAAAACTCTATATACAGATACAATTATACAAGGGAATGTGAAAGGAGCAGAAGGCTATGTTTAAAAAAATTATTTGTGTGCCGTTTTTTTTAAATGCATAGGTTCACTGACATGTATTTATTCATTTAATGTACGTATTTATTAGTTTTAGGTTCATAATTATTCAGAGCTTTTGGGAAATAACGAAATATTATTTATTTGGTTTTATGTAGAGGCTTGAGGAAATAAATGCTATAGTATATTACTAGCCATTCCTAAATCCCTTTATTAGACATACTATTTTTCCTCTGTATGTTTTGCACAAGAAGCCTATCCTTGACTCTTAACAGGTTTTCTCTACTGAAACGCAGTGATTGTTTTTAATGTGCGATCTACTATTAGAGTTTATTGACGATAACGTACATTATTCGCCACAAGATGTCGCTATAGCACAGAGAACCATAATAAAGACAATGGTTCTGTTTACTGAGCCTTGCAAACATCAACATCAGTTTCCTAAAACATGGCATTTAACCAAACACGGGGAGGATAGAGAAGACTGGTTATATGTAATAAGCATAGTACAAAAATTAAGACATGTACTTTTGGCAAATTGCAGGTACCTGCACTCTTAAAAATAAAGGTGCTTCACGATGCCATAGAACAGTGGTTCTCAACCTTTTTTTCCACCGGGCCGCACTATGGTGAAAGTGCAAGTCTCGCGGGCCGCACGCATATCATTTACATATTACGTCAGCAATACAAACCAAACAGATTTATAATATTATATACCATGCGGGTGAAAAGCAAACCCCAATATGTAGCCTACGGTATGAATAATAATACTAATAATAATAATAATAAAGCCATTTGACTTGCAAAAATAAAAATTGTTTACTTTTATTTTTACATATTTTCTTTTACATGCTCAATTAATCGCTATTATTTTCTAGACTTGTAACCTAAGAACAGAGGAACCAATAGCAGGAATACAAGAGGGCAAGGGAAGCTTGACACTAACAGCATAAACCAAATTACAAAATAAAAGACATGAAAACAAGAAGATGAAACAAAACAGACCTTACATATTCCCCCCTCAAAAAGGCGGCTTCAGACGCATAAACCACCCAAAACAACAAAAGTCCAGGAGGGTGGTGGAGCAGAAGTAGTCCAGGGGGCTGGACGGAGGGCCAAGGCCCATGAAGAGGAACAGGACCTGGAGCGTGGAGCAATGGCGGGCCTGGAGCTAGGAGCAGTGGTGGAACCAAACAAGAAGGGTCACATGACACAAACCAACCAATGGACAAACAGAACTGAGAACCACATGACAAGGCCATAAACAAATAAGCACAAAACACGACTAAAACAACCAATCAGAACATAACACACAGATGAGGGAATCACATGACAGAACATGACTGAGGCCTAACTACAAAATAAAAGACATATAAACAATGAACAAGAAACAAAACCCAAACACCACATTACATTTCACCCCCTCTAAGGACGGCTCCAGATGCCCAAACAAAATCCAAAAAGTCCAGGAGGGTGGTGGAGTGGAGGTGGAACTGGGGGAGGGACAGAGGGCCAGGCTCGTGAAAAGGAACAGGACCTGGAGTGTGGAGCAATGGCGGGCCTGGAGCTAAGAGCAGTGGTGGACCAGGATCATGGGGCAATGACAGACAATGGAGCAGAGGGGGACCTGGGCCGTGAAGCAGTGGCAGACTGTGGAACACTGGAGGACCTGGGCCATGGAATAGAGGCAGACTGTTGATCAACGGAGGACCTGGGCCATGGATCAGATCCATAGGAGCATGGAGCCATGGTGGAGCAGGCCGAGCGGGCAGCCATGGCGGAGCAGGCTGAGCAGAACGACTGAGTGGTGCTGGCAGAGCTGGAAGCCATGGTGGAGCAGAGACATGGACAGACTACTTGACCGTGATAGAGCAGGCAGAGAGTTCTTGAGCAGCTTCCATAGCCGCAACATGACAGGCAGAATGTTCATAAATGACCTCCTTGGCTGTAACGGGGCAGACAGTGAGTTCATGAACGGCCTTCTTGGCCATAACAGGGCAGACTATGAGTTCAGAAGCGGACACCGCCACCTCGAGAGGTTCTGCAGCGGACGCCGCCACCTCTAAAGGCACTGGAGCAGATTTGTGGACGGGAGAGGCCGCTGGAGCAGACTCGTTGACAGAAGAGGCCCCTGGAGCAGACTCGTGGACAGGAGAGGCCTCTGGAACGCAGTGTGCAGCCCATACGCTCAAAATGGCGACCGCCATCATGGGCAGTGCGGCAGACAGTGGGATGCCTGCCAGGCTTGAGAGCATAGAAACCACTGGGATGTCAGCCGCTCGCCTCGCACTGACATCAGTGGTGGGTCCATCACACTAGCAATCAGTCTCGTCAGTCCAGGCCCAAGCTCTGCATCCGCAGGAGCTTGGGTACTAAAGCCCCCCCCCCCAAAAAATCCTTAGGGGAAACTTGCTTGGTTGTCGTGGCGTGACGAGTCTCTAACGTGAAGGCCATGGCGAGGTGAGGCTCAGGCGTGGCGGCCATCTTGGCCAGGGACTCAGGCGTGGCGGCCATCTTGGCCCGGGAAATCAGGCTCGACATGAGCAGACTCTGAAATGGCGGCCCCGAAGATCAGCTGTGACGTGACGAGACTCTGGACAATCAGCTGAGACGTGACGAGACTTTGGACGATCAGCTGTTACGTGACGAGACTCAGGAAGATCAGCTGAGACGTGACGAGACTCTGGACGATCAGCTGATACGTGACGAGACTCTGGACGATCAGCTGATACGTGACGAGACTCTGGACGATCAGCTGATACGTGACGAGACTCTGGACGATCAGCTGCGATGTGACGAGACTGGAAGATCAGCTGCGACGTGACGAGACTCTGGAAGATCAGCTGAGACGTGACGACACTATAGAAGGGCGGCCATGTTGTGAAGAATCTCTTTGGCATAGCAGGCTTTGGCATAGCAGACATGACGTGAGAAGGCTGTGGCTTGGCAGACAATCAGAACTTGGCGTAGCAGACATGACGTGAACAACTCCTGACATGATGGTCGGGACGTGGAAAAGGTCTGATGTGGCGGGTACTGTAGGATAGCAGTGTTCCTCCTCAGCAACCCCCACAGTAAATGGTGAACCAGC
Source organism: Sinocyclocheilus anshuiensis (assembly GCF_001515605.1). NCBI lineage: Eukaryota > Metazoa > Chordata > Actinopteri > Cypriniformes > Cyprinidae > Sinocyclocheilus > Sinocyclocheilus anshuiensis. Next base: position 845,875 of record NW_015558577.1, on the reverse strand, counting down.
CAGCAACAAAGCAAAGTCAATGTATCTTTCAAGAGTCCATTGAGGGGTATTGCGTGGCATTAAACGAGATACATTTTTATCCAAACCATAACGGAAAATGTCTTTCAGGAAGATATCCTTAAAGTCTACCTGATGATAAAGTCCACAAAAGTCCTCCACGTAATCCTCTATGGCCGGTTTCCTTGGCGAAGGCGAACAAGACAATCTGCTGGGTTCATTTTTGCAGTCGTGTATTCTGTAACAATCAGTCCACTGAAGGCAAGTTGTAAGAATCCATGTGCAGCTTTTATTTAATAAAGTAATATCCAAAATCCAAACATACAAACGAAGACTTGACTTAAACAGACTTGACTTGAACAGGCTTTACTTGGCATGAACAGACTTCACTCACCAACGGCAGGTTACAACATCAATACACGACAAGAGACATTGGTATTTATAGCCCTCTTGTTGCCAAACAATACGGGTCACATGACATGAACCAACAAATGAGAAACAACACACATGACTAGGACAACCAATTAGAACTTGACACACTGAACAGAGGAACCAATAGCAGGAATACAAGAGGGCAAGGGAAGCTTGACACTAACGGCATAAATCAAATGACAAAATAAAAGACATGAAAACAAGAACATGAAACAAAACCCAAAACAGACCTTACACCTAAATACTTGGTTTCTGATTTTAAAATCACCTTTGGCCTGCTTAAATTTTAGAAGGTAATTAAGAAACTGAAACATCTTTTAAAATTATTATTTATTGTCTGTGAAAAAAATAAATTATACAGGATAAAAACTTAAAAAGAACAAAGAAAAGATTAACTGAAAATGACTGCAGTAAGATCTCTTATGCCCATTATTGCAATTTTCTTTCTGTGACCCCATTAAGAGAAAAACATCCTCCCCAGCACACATAGGATGTACAGGCTCTCCCTCCAAAAATTCCAAACTTAGTAGTCCCACGGCAGCCAGTCCTCAGCATTATCATAACCATAACTGTAACCATCACACACACACACACTTACACACTGCCCTGAGCGAAATTATGCTTTTGTCCTTCACAGTCCTTGAGATTTGTGGGAGGGGAAGTTGTGGACAGTTAATAGAAAGGATGTTTCTCTTTGTTCTTGGTGTAGACCCTTCATCTTCAAATGATCTGCAGTCTCCAAATTACCCTGAGTTTACTTTATTTTACTTGCCTGAGCCTGTGAGAAAATATTCAGACCATCCTAAGAACAACTAGGCTGCGTGACAAGCCTTCACTTTTACTGTTTGGGATGGATTGCAAGCTGATCCACCAGCCTGTTTCAATTTAAGATGAAAATTGTGACATGAAATATGGGGGATAAGAGGAAGTGGTCAGTGTATGGGAACTTGTTAATGGAACTGTTTCAGATTGGGGTGAGGAGGACCGTAATGGACATATTTCCCATGGAGAGTGCATTACCACTATCACAGTGTTTATCGTTCATCCTTAATTGGTGGTCATCAATTTTTGAGAGCTCATTCTCAGCACACAACATCAGATCTTATATGTATAATGATCAAATGATTTTATACCTTTTACTTAAATATCAAAATTTTTGTTTTCCTTCATTCTTAAAGGAATTTTGCAGGATTTACTGCATTTGTGGCACTGGACCTGGATAAGTATTGTGTCAGTGGGAAATATCAGTTTACATTTCCAAACATTCATTTTGCCATTAATTGAAATAATCCAGTGAGATATTTATTTGCACAAGGAGTCTGACAACAGTCAGTGCTCCACACAGAGATCTGATCTGATCATAATCCAGTCTGTTTGGAATGACATGAAGAAACAGAACACACTGAGACCGACTAAATCCAGAAAAACTGTGGCAACGTCTCCAAGATGCTTCAACAGACCTACCTGCAAAGCTACGGTACTTTTAAAAGTTTTAGGCACTTGTGTAAAAATGCTGTAAAATGAGGATGCTGTCACAAATAATGTCATAAATAGATTTTCTTTATCAATTAACGTCTATAAACTAAATTAAATCAACATTCGGTGTGACCAGCCTTTGCATTTAAAGCAGCTTTTGCCCTAGGTCAGGGGTAGGCAAGTTCGGGCCTAGAGAGCCGCGGTCCTGCAGAGTTCAGCTCCAACCCTAATCAAACACACCTGAACAAGCTAATCAATGTCTTCAGGATTACTAAGGCTATAGGCAGGTGAGTTTTGTTTTCAGGGCTGGAGCTGAACTCTGCAGGACTGCGGCTCTCTAGGACCGAACTTGCCTACCCCTGCCCTAGGTGCACTTGCACATAGTTTTTCAGGTAGCTTTGCAGGAAGGTCTCCTGAAGCATCTTGGAGACGTTGCCACAGTGCCATCCAGGTTAAAAAAAGTCAATAAAATCATTCTCTTTCGAAAACTTCATTCTGATTGGTCAATCACAGCATTCAAGGGTCGAATATCTGCTACAGGTGCATCTCAATAAATTAGAATGTCGTGGAAAAGTTCATTTATTTCAGTAGTTCAACTCAAATTGTGAAACTCGTGTATTAAATAAATTCAATGCACACAGACTGAAGTAGTTCTAGAGAGCCGCAGTCCTGCAGAGTTCAGCTCCAACCCTAATCAAACACACCTGAACAAGCTAATCAATGTCTTCAGGATTACTAAGGCTATAGGCAGGTGAGGTTTTTTTCAGGGTTGGAGCTGAACTCTGCAGGACTGCGGCTCTCTAGGACCGAACTTGCCTACCCCTGCCCTAGGTGCACTTGCACATAGTTTTTCAGGTAGCTTTGCAGGAAGGTCTCCTGAAGCATCTTGGAGACGTTGCCACAGTGCCATCCAGGTTAAAAAAAGTCAATAAAATCATTCTCTTTCGAAAACTTCATTCTGATTGGTCAATCACAGCATTCAAGGGTCGAATATCTGCTACAGGTGCATCTCAATAAATTAGAATGTCGTGGAAAAGTGGTTTTTGTTAAATGTGAGCCAAAATCATCACAATTAAAAGAACCAAAGACTTAAACTACTTCAGTCTGTGTGCATTGAATTTATTTAATACACGAGTTTCACAATTTGAGTTGAATTACTGAAATAAATGAACTTTTCCACGACATTCTAATTTATTGAGATGCACCTGTATAAATTTGAGTTTAAACTTTATCAGTATATTCCGCTAAGAAAAAATAATCCACTAAAACGTACAAAACAATCGGTATGGCAACACTGCAACAATGGTAGATCTACAGTAATAAATCACAATCATTTTCAGTCTATATCTGAGACACAAGATGTGATTGTTGTTTCAGCAGTCTGACATGAGACATGAGAGTATAACTTCTTAAGCGGTCGGTCGTCGGCCAATGTTGAGCTGTCTTAAGCAACTATCCGCCCAGTTTTTACAGTATGTTCCACACTGTTGCCACTATAGTCGAACCCCCATTGGTGGCTTTTTGGCCGACTGCACATGTTGAATTGGTGGTGGAGCCCATCAATGACAGAGATCTGACTAGCTGTTCAGCTTAGTAAACCAGTACATGAAAAGAAAAATTAAAGAGATGAAAGCAAGCAAATGAGGAAGTCAAGTGGACATACTACTTTATTCTTCCACAAGGTAAAGGGCTGACAGCGCCAGTGCAATTTACAACTTCTTAGACATATTTGAAGAAGTTATATTATGAATCCATCTGTGGTGAGTGTGATTGGTGTGAAAATGGTATAGGTGTCCTTTTTTGAATTACAAATACAGACTACAGCCACCTACTGGTATGGAGAGTTATTTTCTTCTCACACAAGTGTAGAGTATATGCACTAGTTGGTCATTGGCTGTAGGCTATGATGTTCAAGTGCAACATTTTGACACAGGTGACATGAGCGACACCATAGTAAGCTTTTAATGCCACTAGTTATTTGGTATGTCTGGGCCTATAGGTGGAATCGTTTCGCAGGGCATTCATGATTAAACAATGAGTCTGTTGACCAAACCCAACTGCGTGATAAAACTCACTTCCCTAAACTAGGGCCATTACTAGGCAAATATTATTCCTTTCATTAGTCACTGGAGAAGTAGAAACAAGATGTGTTATGTGCTCACGTCCACACTCATGGTCATTGTTTGCATATCTAAGACACACAATGTAATGTTCAATTAAAACATTTTATCTTCATCAGGAGACTTTCCACTCATACCATAAAGAAAACGTTTTCAGTTTTTTTAGATTACTTTTCTGGTGAATAAGACTCATGATGTTTGCCTAGTGGAGTATAATTCAAGTGAAAAAGATCCCATATCCCATTTGTTGTATATATTCATTTATGTTTTGGCACAACATATTGAAGATGGAATGGGTTGTTTTGGTGGCTTTCTTAAAACATGTCCCATAACACTCACGTCTTAGGTCAGTGGGCAGAGAGTAGGCGGATTTTGTAGCTGTTCAAACACATGAGCGTCTACACTGAACGCAATCCAGTGAATGTGTTTCTGACAACCTCTGGAAGTGGTTGAAAATGGACAAGCTTTTAGAACCTTTTTATGCCTGTGTTTAGCATCATGCAATTAATTCCAGTTGTAAGCAGAGCCATAGAGCCTTGGGGGTGGGCTCTTTTGACTGGGGACAGTAAGCAATCACTTAGAGCACCCTAGCATTGTGGCAGCAAGTGTCACTCAAAATTACAATTTTGGTTAAAAATGAGCACAAAAGATTTATTTAGTTGTCCAGTTATTCTGGGCTCACAGAAGCTAAGCCAAGTCTCTGTGTTGTGAAGGGCAGAAATAAACATGGGGTTAGATTGTTGAGGGGTATGTCAGCACAACCACGGAGGGCCTGGGTTCAAAGGTCAGGACAAAGTTTCCGACAAACGGGAAATCGTGGTGGAGCTTAACAACCCTTTTGCTGCTGAATTCCCAATGGAAAGATTTTTTTTTTCCTAAAACATACTTCAGCCATCAGCTTCCCGGCTTTATCTAATACTGCATCATGCAGCAGAGATTCTGACCACAAATGTTTGTCATTTACTGTGAGAACAGGATTAGATGTTTAAATATAGTATCACTTGAGGATGCAAAAACAAAATCATGTTTTCCTTTGGTCATAGTGCAAGATAAAGTTTGCATACTGACAAATCAAGTAGCATCAGGCTGTCAATGAGAGTGACCAATAAACTTTTTGCATTTTAAAACGGCCACTGTTTACTCAGGCTGGGTGGACTGAAATGACTGATGCCTAATTTAGTTGTCTAATAAACTTGACATTGTATATTATCCATTTTTGGATAAATGGTCCCTTTAAAATTTTGACCAGCTTCACATTTAAGGCAACACTTTTGTGATATTTTGGCTTGGGTTGATGGGGGAAAGTACTCATAGACCTGTAAAGACCAACCCTTCACTGGTACATGGTACAGTGGGTACTGATTTACTGATTCCTTATGATGATCTTTTTATGGTGGAGGTGAAAGGAGTTCCAAATCAATGCAAATGAGCATCTCCCATCATGGGCTGACACGGCCCACTCGAGCTGAGGGGCTTCTGTGTCAGTCCAACCTCCACTCATTTACACAGATACAGTGTATCTTTTTGTATGCTGAGTTGAGGACGTTTTATACAGACATGGAAGACGGAAGAGATACACTGACAGAGAGAGACAGTTTTGGGATAACGCAACCAGCAGGTAAAAATGTATATCGTACACTTAAGACTAACAATTTTGTGTGTGTGTGTTGCAAAAAAAATTATTAAGCATGGCTGCACCAAATATGTGAATGTAATTGCATTACAAACAAAATACCACACCAAATGGTATTTATTATAAAGATTAATAGCACAAGCATACTTTTCAAGCAAAATATTTCACAAATAGTTCGTTAGTAGTAGGTTTAAACTACTAAAGGATTTATATCCTCATCAAAATATGGAGAAAAAGAAACTTGTCAAAATGGTCTATAGTTAATGTGATGAACTTCACCCGTGGTTACTCTGCTAGGAACCTGAGGGAAACTGGCTTAATTTACTAAAAATGTCCTTGGGATCAGTCTGGCTGAAAAGTAATTGCAAATATGACTCAACGCTGAAGTTATGCGGTAATAATATTTTCATTATGTGCACATGAATAAGCAAGCAAAGTCTGAATTCTCAAAAACTGAATTCTCAAAACCACCCAATCTCACCAGTGACAGTGGAAGAGGTTGAGCTAACATCAGATATGGTGGACAAGCAACTCTTGATATGGCAATAAGTTAATTCAATAAAAGCCTACATATCATATTTGTGACCCTGGACCACAAAACCAGTCATAAGTGTCAATCTTTTGAAATTGAAATTTATGCATCATCTGAAAGCTGAATAAATAAGCTTTCAATTGATGTATGGTTGCTATAGGACAATATTTGGCTGAGATATACAACTATTTGAAAATCTGGAATCAAAATATTGAGAAAATTGCCTTTAAAGTTGTCCAAATGAAGTTCTTAGCAATGCATATTATTAATCAAAAATTATGTTTTGATGTTTTTACGGTAGGAAATTTACAAAATATCTTCATGGAACATGATCTTTACTTAATATCCTAATGATTTTTGGCAAAAAGAAAAATCGATAATTCTGACCCATACAATATTGTTGGCTATTGCTACAAATATACCTGTGCGACTCATGACTGGTTTTGTGCTTCAGGATTACATTTGATATTATATTTAACTAGATCAAAACGGGAAAACCTGTTGTACACAAGCTTCACATGTCTTATCCCCTCTGATCGATAGTTAATAGCTTCTCTTTTTTTTTTAGCAAGAAAGGGCCTTTTAGTATAATTTTAAAAACATTCCCCTTAAAGCAGCACTATGTAACTTTTTCTGTTTTCAAAATGTGCAAAATGTATATAATGAGCGAGTACATCATGAATCATCTTCCAATCCGCGTTTTTTGTCTTATTCCGAATCACTACGGTACACTTATAATAAGTACTTATATTTGTACTATTGTAGCCTGGTCGGGTCGTCACTGCTGCGGAGTAAAGCATACCTGCTTGAATCGACATAAACTTAGAGAAGTAGCTCCGGTTGGAATGTTCTTCCGCGGGATGTGTGCAGTTCTGTTTATTAACTGCTAGAGCGCCAAATATTACATAGTGCTGCTTTAAAGGGTTAGTTCACCCAAAAATTAAAATTAGCCCATAAATTACTCACCCTCAAGTCATCCTAGGCGTATATGACTTTCTTCTTTCAGACGAATCCAGTCGGAGTTATATTAAAAATTGTCTTTGATCTTTCAAGCTGTTTCATGGCACTCAGCGGGTGTTGCATGCTTCAGTCCAAAAGCAGTTAAATAAAATGCGCGCATCCATTAAAAAAAAAAAGTGTCTCACAAGGCTCCGGGGGGTGAACAAATGCCTTCTGTAGTGAATCGATGCGTTTTTGTACGAAAAATATCCAATCGAAATCCTCGACATTCTTCTTTACAAATCCTCGTTTTGTACTTCTAATTAGTGACCGTTGTTTTGTTTTGATCTCTCCGCTGCGTTTCCACGTGTGTCACTTCTGAGCGGCGCATGCGCAAAGCCGACCTCCATACGTCATCCGCCCGGAACTGCTTCCCTGTACAACAGTGAGCGCAAGCTACATTAAAGTGATTATTACGTTTTGAATATGGATATTTTTCTTACAAAAACGCATCGATTCACTACAGAAGGCCTTTGTTCACCCCCCGGAGCCGTGCGAGACACTTTTTTTTTATGGATGGGCGCATTTTAATTAAGTGCTTTTGGACTGATGCATGCAACACCCGCTGAGTGCCATGAAACAGCTTGAAAGATCAAAGACAATTTTTAATATAACTCCGACTGGATTCGTCTGAAAGAAGAAAGTCATATAAACCTAGGATGACTTGAGGGTGAGTAATTTATGGGCTAATTTTCATTTTTGGGTGAACTAACCTTTTAAGCTGTAATACATGTGACTTTTTACTGTGAAATATGTGATTTTGATATGCTAAACATAAGAATAACTTGTAAGTAATATTTAAAGATGAACACTTACTAAACTGAAACAACTTGGGTTTACTTGATTATCCATACATAATTTTTTTGAAAAATCATTTTAAAATGTAAGTACACGTGGCTTTTGAGGTAAGTTTATTTGTACATTTCTCAATCATCATTGTATTGCATTACATTCCTGTCATACAATATGAACCATAACAGCCTGATGTATCAAATATGATACTCAAAAAATAAAACATATGCAAACTTTTTTTATTTGTTTTGTCTCAAGGCTCAATAAACTCTTTAAAATACTACAGATTATAAAGTCAGCAAATGTTAACTTGAAGACTACTCTTTGTAGTTTGTTTTATGCAAATTAATATTGTATAAATCTATGTATAAATCATGCAAGTTGCACAGAAGTGATGCTCTTTTTTTTCAGTTCACTTATCTACTGTTACAGAACCAACCTTTGGCTCATTTCTTTATTTTGCTTCCGACTTTTCTCAGCGTTAGTTCTGAGAAAAAGTCCAGAATCATTTGTTTGCAGGTGCCACTTTGCTTGATATTTTTTGTTATCTAGTGCAATGACATTCATAGATTCAAGTGTGGCTTCAGTGTCCAAGTACATGTTGGGGCCTCTCTTGTAGCATGTTTTAACGATATGGAACAAACAGAAAGAGAGACTTTAAAAGAGAGAGTATGTCTGAGAGAGATAAGAGAGGAGGAGGAGACTACTGGTAGTATACCATGCATATAAATGCATCCATAATCACAATAGACATGTCAACGACTTAAAATGTTATGATTTTTTTTTTCAGTCTTGGAAATCACAATTTTAAAATCTCATGATATTTCCATGTTTTTCATGACCGTGGAAGACCTGTAGTTTTGATGAACATGGCGTGCATAACTTTGTGACACGTATGAAGACTTGAAATTTTGTTCAGAGATGTTAACTGTGTGTGCGTGCATGTTCCGTGTTTACCGTTTCACAATGTGTGTAAACCTCAGAGAAAACATTTACCCAGTAATTTAAACTGTAAGTAGTATACATTTTAGTCAGTCCCCTGCCTGCCCACATTCCTGACTTGCTTTGATAGTGAGGGAAACACCTATGAATACGTCATATCAGTGTTGCACACGCGCTGTCTGCACATCGCGCATACGTTGCGTTACGGCGATTTTGTACGAAAAGTATGGTACTTTAATTGTTAAGACTTCGCTGTTTCCAAGTTGTAAGGCGGAAAGATATTTACATGTTCTTGAGTGTTTGAGATAGACAAGTGCTTGCGCAGGTGAGCCGAAGTCAGGAGCCGAAGCGCTGGAGTGATTTCCTCTCGGAGCATAAGTAAGATTCAACATTTTCATTATTTTTCTCAAGTTCCGAAGTGACTGGCCGGTTCCAGCATTTAATTAAAGGTGACTTGAAAATGTTAGGACATTACTTTCCTTCGGGAACGCATTGATTAGCCTGCTTAGGATTCGATTGGCGATGTAATGTTACCGGTGAGAGCTGTAGGCTACGCTCAGCTGAGCTCTGTAAAGTCTAATCAGTTCCCCGTACGTCAGGTGGTAATTATCTAGAAAATAATCACAAAATGGTTATGTGGGTAAAAAAATTATTGACAATGCACTTGAATTAAGTCGATTTGAAAACGACACACCCTGCCATGAAAAAACACTGATGGTTACTACTGGGGGGGGGGAAACATGATGCATGAATTATTAAATCACAATAACTAGGCCTATATATATGTATATATATATATATATATATATATATATGTATGTATATATGTGTGTGTGTGTGTGTGTGTGTGTGTACTGCAGTAGGCTAGATGAGCAATATTACACTAGCAATCGCGCAATATAGAGCCATCACATACACCAGTGTGATATTGCTGACACAAAAAAACTCACTAGCAGCAACAACTAAGCTTGAGCTGTTTTGGAGTAAGTAAGAGAATATGTGTGAGAGGGAAAAAGTGTGTGTATAATTACTTGTTCTTCGGGTAAAATTATATATTCAGAGGGAAATAATCCGTTTGCTGGGTCTTTGACTTTGTCATAGTATCCCTACTTGCAGCGGCTGAGGAGTTTTCAGGTCATTTGCATGAGCGCTGGACAATGCATTGATCCATATGGAGTGTCAGTTGAGATGGCTTGACTGAGCAGGAATCTAGCTCTCGAATATCAAAGTTTCAGCAACTTTCGTACCTGAATGAATCAGTGTTTTGAACAAATCAATCGAGTAATGATTCAATGACTCGCTCGTAAAGTCACTCGTTCATAAATGAATCAGTATAATCGGTTCAATGAATGGCTCAATGACTCATTTATAAAAGATAGTCACTTGTCGCCACCTACAGGCTTAACGATGTAACAACGAAGTCATACAAAGGGTGCTAGTGGTTGGTCCAATCAGCACTTGTGAAATGCTTGTCGTCCAATCAGATTTGAGACCTGGAATATTCCAGCCCCTATCTGCCCTAAATAGTAAATTACTAATATCACACAGAATTTAGGATGGAAAGTACTATGCACATTTGGACTCAGGCCAGATTTAGTTGACGACAGCCATTTTGAATTGGTGTTCTTAAAAAAAAATTAATCATCGATGGTCTGTAATTACACTCTGAATGTTGTCAAATTCATGGTTGTAAAAACTTTCATTTATAGAACGGTTTAGCCCCAAAGGCTAGGCTACAGACATATTTGTTTGTTAAAACATTTTGTACATTTACATTTTTGCAGTTCCACACATTTTTCTGTTTCATTAATGTTTTGCCGCTACAAATGGTCAACGCTTGGAAAATTAGCTGTGGAGTTACTAAAAAGTGTGACACCTAGCCCCGTCTCCCGTTAGCCCATTTAACCAATAAGCGTCTCTGTGCAAATCATTCAGGTATAGGCTATATAAACAGGCTATAAGTTCTGTGAGTTCAAAACATCATTGAACAGAATGAGTTAAGCCCGCATTCAACTGGTGTTGCTTCATGAACTGCCCAAAAGCGCATCTGATGCGAGGAAAAGCTCGTGTGTTTGGTAGTGATGTAGATGTGTGTGTGGTTGCTGGATGAGACAAAAACGCATTCGCACGGATCCAGTCCTCGAGACTTCATGTAAATACTCCACAAACGATCGCGAAGGGACGTCTCTCTCACACACAACGCGTACACGACACACACAACTTCCACTACATCCACCTGGAAACTAGATACAACCGCACATTTGCGCCAATGAAGGATGAAGATGATGTACATACTGCGAGGAAAGATGAGGAGGCTGATGGCTCGGGTGAGTTTCTCATGTTTTGTATTTAGAATCCTGCTTGCGCGTTTATTATTGATGATGAATATTAAAGATAGACAGATAATGAATCGCTCCGTAGCCAAACAGAATCCACCACATAACGTATTTATTTCTAACGCATGTTTATAATGCCAAGATTGCTTTGCAAAACACTATTTACAATACCCAGATATGTTATAAATAATGCCTTTGTGCAATCACCTGTTGACTGATGTTGTTATTAAAAAAATAATACTAATATTAAAGTCAGATAAGCTGTATGGGCAATGAGGCTTGTGTTATTAGGTGTACTGAGGGTTTAGAGCAGTCACGCATTGCCTTCAGGCAACACACACACACACACACACACACACACACACACACACACACGGCGCACATGAGGAAAATCCATAGCAGCATCATCTTCACCTGAGGAGAGAGATGCTGGTCTGAGGGGTCGGTGCATGTCAACCTGGGCTGTCAGAGGGGATTTTCCCATTTGGGGTATATGGAGGAATGGCTTTTCAAAGAGAATTGGTTTAAGGGAGAATGTTACTACATTATCTACAGGTATTTTAGAATGTGGGAATGATGTATACATCCTGTTATATTTCCCATATTTCTTTGAAAATGATTCAGCAACAGTGTGACAAGTTTCAAATGCCACAAGACAATCAAATTGAATGATTACCACAAGGGTGTTTTTATCCTGAAAAATGCTTTTACTTGTCTGACATCGTTATGATCAGTAATCAAGCTTCATTATCTAATCTCAACAAGGAAATGGTAAATCCACTTGCAAATAAGTATGGTCCTAATAAACCTCAGCCTCTAAACAAATAGGTAATGTCCTTGCAGAAAATTACCAGAAAGCATGTCGTACATCAATTTGCTATTCAATATTCCAAGCCTTTGTGTTCCTCTTCTGATGGCAGCTGATTTTATATGGTTTCTTGGTGGAACGTGCCGTTCAGTTTTGTTTATTAGCTTGTCTACATTGATCTAGGAGGTGATGGATCAGATGGACTAGCAGTTAATAGGGCTTAGATTGATCCGGCAGACGTTTTAAATCTGGTAAACCACCTTGGACCAGTAACAAAGCATCTGTCATGTTCCAAAAATCAGCTTGACCATCTTATGGTGAAATGACAAGGATTTTCCAGCAGGAATGAAAATGTAATTCAACAAACTTTTTTTCAAACTCACTTATTAATATAAGAAAATTGCTCCAAAGATTGTTTCCTTATTACAGTAAATATATCCCAGAATGTGTCTGGGATCATGTGAACTAATTGTTTTTACAGTTAATATGCTATTTTAATATTAAAAGATTTTTGTATTAATACTCCATATCCATATGTCTGTCAAATATATTTTTTTACGTGGGTTATTTATTTCTTGTGTTGTTTATCATGTTCAAATTTATACGGAGTACAAAAGAAAAAAGGCAAGCTGACATTATTGCACTGACAATCCCCTCTGGAGCAATCCGTATTAAGCAGACACACACACACACACACACTTGTATCCTACAATGACCTACATATGCATTCTAGGGTGGAAAATGTAGGCATGTGTTCTATAGGACGTTGTTTTTGATTTATTTTTTATTTCAGGTTTTATGTTTCACAATACAATAACATTGTCATATTAACACCCCATTTAAAAAAAACACTATTTTATTTATTAGGCTTCAGATGATTCATTTTCGATGAGTGTCTTAAATGAATTGCATTTGCTCTCAGTTGCTCTGTAATTAGGTTGGAAGGCATTTTTGTTATCAGGCCTCTGTGGTGCTTACATTCATTTTGTAGAATATATTGACCCCTTGATGCCCTCTCTGTTTTTACTCCAGAGCTGTGATCTATAAAAAGCAACAGAAGTTGTTATAGTATTAAATATAGTATGTTCTGAGACTTTATTCAAATTTTGATAATAAAACAAAGAATCATGACAAGAAGAAGAAATATTTAAAATTCTGCACACAAAAAATTAGAATGCTGACTGTGTGACCACTTCTGTTTTTTTGCATTCATTTCATGAAATGAAATTTGCATTCAAACTTGATTTTTCTCTTTAAACGTGAGTCAAATTAAACTTCATACCAGCTGGTTATTTGCAGTTCTGTGTGATAGAAAGATTTGTTGAGATTAATTTAGCATCACACTTCCTATTCCTATCACAAAGCAATACTATTTGCATTGATAAATTTGTGTTTGCACTTCGACAGGTGAGAAACTCTTGGGTTTCAACAGCACCGAGGAGCAGCCATCAGGCCCGAGAGGACAAGACAGCATGTGGCGAAATGAGAAGTATGAAACTGTCCCATTGGATGTAAAGGAGATTGATGAAGGCAATTCTAAAGGCACTAGAGATTCTCTATACCCCCAGACTGCTGTAAGTCACAACAACAGACAAACATTCCTCTGCACTCATTTTGACCATTTTATTACCAGTTCCTCATCTGTTTTCTTGTCTTTCTAGTACAGCATAATTTGCAAAGCAAACTATGGACAAATATTTGGACATTTGAATGCTTCAGTTTACACCTTTGTCAGGAACAGGCGATATGTGAGGAGGTTAAATTACATAAATAGTCACATTTGCATTGTAATTCTACCGTTTATGCAAGACAAATAATCTTCTTAGCCCTTATCATGGCTGATAATTCATAAAACAACCAAATATATTTTTTTTTCATGAAAAGATAAAGCTTGCCAAACACATCTCGTACTCCAGATGGTGCAATAAACTTTAAGCTCTGCCGAGTTTGCGTACCCTTTGGGTGTGCAAAACTACTTTGCATACCGAGGGCGCATTTGAACGTCTTTGCAAATCTGCAGGACAGGCTGGTCACTTTGAAATACCCTCTGCTAATCCTAAATGACTTTATGCAAATGTATTCAATCATGTGTTGGGTGCATGTTCATAGATTTGGTACTTTTTGAGTGGTGCATTACTCATTCTTATAAGGTTGTAACCACATATTCAGGATTAAGGAAAAACAGTACTTGCCCATCAACGTCCATCATTCGTTAATTTGTTAACCATAGTCAATAAAGTCAATAAAGTTTTCACAGCTTGCAGACGATGGAGCTGTGTGTGCTCGTGACTCTTTAGCTCCGCCCACGAGCTCCTCCAGGAGCTCAAATATTTTCTGAGAGAAGCAGTACAGCTGTATCTGTCTTTTATAAATCTGATAAAACTAAAGACTCTTCGGAGATATGAGGGATGAAATGCTACTCTGTAGATACTCAAGATTAACATGAGATTGGCAGGAACTGTGTGTTATGTCCGCTTTAAGCTTCTGTAATGTAATGTATAATATAACATAATAAATAATGTCATTTAAAAGTCAAATTATATATAGGCACGGGAATTGGGCAATTTATTTAGCCTTTTTGACTTCTTTCTCTGAGCTAACATGATTTGAGTGTTGGTACCGTCGCTATAGATGTTTTGGTGTTCACATAAATTCTCATAGATTCTCACTTCCTCATTACGCAGAACTGGTTTAATATATGAGCTGGAAACCCTGAGGTCTTGGAATCAAACCTCACAAGGGATGACTGTAGAGTTACTGAGTTCTAGACCGTTCTTAAGCAGTGTGCACTGAATGTTCTAAAAACACTGTGCCTGCAGTAAACTATATACTAGGTGTATCTGTTTTTTTTATTTTATTTTTTGTTGAAAGCATCTGCTAAAAACCAAAATGACTTCTGTGTGTGGCTTTTAAGCAGAAGGACCAAACTGTGCTGCTCAATGCCAGGAGGAAAATACCTTCGGCTGATTGCCTCTTTGTCCTGATAAATGTATTATTGCACTGCTCATTTGTTGGAAAAAAGAAGTAGATTTTTACTCTGTGTCCCCTTGTCATTATTGGTTTAGAAAAAGATGTTCTCTGTTTCTGTGTAAGACAAACCCACTTGCAAATACTTGCATGCATCAGTAAATTGTTTTATAGTTTCTGTAATCTGTAAAGTACTGTAATGCAAATATACACTACTGTTCTAAAAGTTTGCAGTTAGTAAAAGTTTATATTAGGAAAAAGAAGTTTGTCATGCTCATCAAAGCTGCATTTATTTGATCCAAGTAAAGTAAACCAGTAATATTGTGAAATATTGTTACAATTTAAAATAAATGTTTTCTGTTTTAATATGTAATTTATTTTTGTGATTGCAAAGCTGAATTTTCAGCAGCCATTGCTCCAGTCTTCAGTGTTAAGATCTTTCGTGCTGATTTGGTGCAACATGTCTTCTTAATATAAATGTTGAAATACTGTTTGGGAAAAAAATACTATTTGATATACGAAAAAATACTGTTAAAATACTATTTTCATTTTATTTTATTCTTTAATGTCTATAAAGTTCAAAAGAGCAGCATTAACTAATCTGAATTTTGAAATGTTCATTTTCTTTATAACAATGTAAAAGTCTTTACTGTCATCTTTGATTAGTTTAATGTATCCCTGCTGAATAAACAAAATAATACAAAAAAACACACCAAAATTAAACAGTAGTTTAGATGCACCAATAGATTTAAACATAGGTAATCATGCTGTCAAAAACAGCTAATTTAACATCTTTCCCCCCAAAGAAATTAGCTATCATTTGTTAACTAGGATTTGTTTGGTGGGTAGTAGCTCTCTTGCCCCATGTTTCTGTGTGTCCTTGTTCAGACTAAAAACACCCAAAATCACAGCACTCAAACTAACAGAGTAACACTGAAAGCACCACAGAGGCACAATGTTTACCATACACTGGAAAATCAGCCTATGAATGGTTTACTTATAGTTGTGAAGTAAGCTGGAATAGAATAGTGTTTAACGTAAATACACATTTAAAAGGCCAGAAATGTGCCACACCCTTTATAAAATGTAAGAAATTGTTTACTGGAAGTCTGTTACATTCTCTGAGTACACAGGCAGATTTATGTCTGTTTTTGTGAGAAGTGTAAAGATTACTTAATATTACTAATTGAATTTATTTTTGGTTTATAAGTTTTGAGTTTGAAGGTCACAGTTAGCATCATGATTTGTGACCCTGGACCACAAAACCAGTCATAAGGACCAATTTCTCGAAATTGAGATTTATACATCATCTGAATAAATAAGCTTTCCATTGATATATGGTTTGTTAGGATAGAACAATGTTTGGCCGAGATACAACTATTTGAAAATCTGGAATCTGGGGGTGCAAAAAAATCAAAATACTGAGAAAATCGCCTTTAAAGTTGTCCAAATGAAGTTCTTAGCAATGCATATTACTAATCAAAAATTAAGTTTTGATATATTTACGGTAGAAAATTGACAAAATATCTTCATGGAACATGATCATTACTTAATATCCTAATGATTTTTGGCATAAAATAAAAACGATAATTTTGACCCATACAATGTTTTTTTGGCTATTGCTAAAAATATACCCCAGCGACTTAAGACTGGTTTTGTGGTCAAGGGTCACATTTTGTTATTGCAAAGTCATTTTCAGATCCTGTTATCGCTTCTGTCTATATGATTTTTATCTCTTTATTTATTTTGAATAAAATGTCAAAAGATATTTACTTTAAATCATGTAATATAATCTACTAATGCAAATTAGTCTCTTATACAACTATACAGATGCATATAATATTCTTTTATAAACTGTTTTTTTTTCCTAGCTCCAGAAAGCTCAGCAGGTAAACGAGAGACCAAAGGACGCAAAACTGTGGCCATACTTCCAGGATGGCTTAAGGCGGATAGATTATGTCCTCACCTACCATGTCCAGAAACCCCAGAGCACCCACAAACAGTCGTCCAAGTCCTGCTTGTGCTGCGGATTCAGACGTGAACAGAAAAACCTACCTGCTCATGAGGACCCCGAACTCGCAGCCCAGGAGCAGAGGCTGGATTACCATGAGGACGACCAGCGCCTCCGCAGGGAGGAGTTTGAGGAGAACCTGCGAGAAATGGGCCTTGAGATGGAGAAAGAGGAAGGGGTGAGTCCCACTGTGTTTTCATTTACAGTGGGGTTCATTAAAATCTGGGATTCATAATCTAATTTGACACAAAATAAATAAGTAATTTTTCAGTATTTAAATTTTTTAAATTTTATTTTATTTTATTTTTACAATGCCTACAGGCAGTTATTTAGGGCATCCAAGACCAAGTCCTACTTATTTGAATGGGGAAATCCTAAATTCTCAAAAGCTGCTTGACACACTCACATTTGAATTACATAATCTGACATTAAACCTGACATTAACTATCCTATAAATCTTGTTTCTACTGCTTAAATAGAGTTTTAAAAAGCTTTTATTTCAGGCTGGACTAGCCAATGCATATGTGCTGTCCTATAATGCGCATGTCCTAAACGCACATCCTATGGTTCTTTTATTTAAAAGGTGGGTATTATTCCGCCATATTGCACGTTGCATTTTTTTCCATTCATAAATAATATGAGTACACCATCTTTGTATATCTAAAAGTTAAAACCAAGAACCATAACTATAAAGATAACTAACGAAAACTGTATTGATAACTATAACAATAACTATGTTACTGTACACACCAACCCCTGCAGTTCTGTCATCTGCTGCTTTAAATGCTTGAGCTCTTTAAAGCTATACAAATTCTGATTGGGGCTATTCTTTTAAATTTGAAACCTTTTTTTTTTTGGTGTGACCAGTCAAGTCTGTGATTGAATTAGAAAACTGGAAATAGACTGATTTTTATGTTTTTGAACCATGGGGTATATTTCAAAAACTAGGGGACATTAGCCGATTTCACACATTAAACCTGGTAAATTACCATTAAAATTGCTGAATTTTCTTTACTGGTGAATAAGACGACATTTCATTTACATTTATGCATTTCGCATAAACGACTTAAAAGATTTTACTTCTCTGCTAGCTTGTTTCCCAATCTAGCTGTGAAATAATTCTCCCAGGGTATACTATGTGCATTGCTTGCTCTGTGATGAATTGTTTATGTTTCTCTATTGTAAGTCACTTTGGATAAAAGTGCCAGCTAAATGCATAAATGTAGTAGTAATTTTTAGAACTTCTAATCCTGGTATTTCTCAAAAGGCCCTGTTCATACATGAACTCTAACAGTAATTCACCAGTAATTTACCAGAAAATATTATGTGTGAAAGAGCCTACTGTGATTTGCCTTTTTGTAAGTTTCTGTCACCAAGGCTATAAATTCAGCTGGAGTTCTGCCACTGCGAATGATACCGTCCACCCACTGAGAGACGCAACCATGCACATCAACTCTAGCAATGAAACTTACGACTGATAAATTGGCTTGTTAGCCAAGCATTGGACCAAACTTCATGTAGACATTTAACAGTCTGGATGCGTGAGACTATCGTCCTCATGAAAATTAAATTCAAAGACCAGACCGCTGAAATGGCAATATGTTTGAGGCTGATACATTACTTTGATCCTAAATTCCTTCGTGTATTATGACCATTATTTGTCTTAACCTCTCTAGCTTTTTAAATGAATTCAGGTTTAAGTGATTCACTTATACAGCAGCAAAATCATCCCCTGTTGTTGACCCAGTTTTGAAACACTTCAGTGGTGTGGAGGACTACACTAATAATGTTATTTGTCAGCAGGTATCTTCTCAGTGATGTTTCCCAGTGATAATATTTTTCTCATTTTTTTTTTATTTTATTTTACAAGCCGTGGAAACACTAAGTCGGCTTGTAGAAATGGTAAAGCAGTTTATTACATATTATTGACATTAAAGAGTTGTCACCCTTAGGATACATGAAATTATTTCTCTAAATTGTTCCCCAGTCCCGCCAACGCTATAATTGCTAATTGTAAGAATGAATTAATTTGATTGTTGGCAATCATAAAACAAGTTCACACTTCACACTCACAACTGTGTAATGCTGCTAATTTGCAGTTTTATTATGATTAGCGGCTTGTCTTTCAAGCTTAACTTCTATAAACCCATGTCATATGCTTTGACGTTCGCAGATTACAGGGATTTAACTTTCTCCACTACACTGGATGTTCTCATAGACCGCTCAGCCAGAATTAGGTGAAGAGGTCTTAATGGACTACTCATCAACAAAGTGAAGTGTTTATCGTGCAGAGGATAATAAACTGAAGTCTTAGTCGAAAGGACTAAGATTTGCAGCTCTCCTAAAGTACGGAGAATTGCTTCCTAAATATAAATAATTTGGGTTCACTACTTTAATATTCTGATTATTGTTTGTTATTTCATGTCACACAGGGTCTTATATCAAGACATTTTTAGCTACCTCTCTTTCTGAGTTGAATTATGTCACATGAATATTATTTCTGAACTTTAAAGAATCATATTATTTCACCTCAGACCAAATTTTGTGCCAGAAACAATTTTTTTTTTCTGTATAAAATGAATCACTGTGTTTGGCAAGGCCAATGTGAATGAAAACATAATGAAATACTGATACTATAAGAAAAACTTGCTCTGTTTGAATCATGTTGTCAAAAATGATGATGTCACTCCCCTAAACTAAGATCAAACCATTGGGTTTAGAGAGGGAAAAATTTATAAAATAATGTTTTGAAATCTGTTTTATTCTAAAAGTTATTTTGTCTTATACACGGAAGAAACACTAGTAAGACACAACTAAAATGGTACCATGTTAAGATGTCATTTTTTTATTTAATTGGGGTTGAATTAGACTTGTAAATACTTGTATATAATGTAGTCTAAGAGCAGAAATACCTGTTTGTGTTGTTCTTCACTGAAAGCAGTGGCTGGGAGTGAACAGACTGGGTCAGACCTTGTGTGTGGGATGCGAGTTATAACAAGAGTGGGTCATTCGAAGCAAATCTTACATAACCCTCTTTTCAGCTTCAGAAAACCAAGAGAGAAGTCCTTCTCTTCACAGCTGAGAGGTTTTTTTTTTTTCATTTCTGTGAATTTCTCTCAAAAGGTCCTTCATGAAGAAAAAAACCTAGTGTGTTAAACCCTTGAAAAGAGATCTTGTCCATTTCTTGGATAGTTTATGAATGGTTTGCATGTTTATCCTTCAGAATACTGTGTATGAGCAATGTTGATAGTGGTGCTTATAAATGATAAGCATCCCTATTAATATCGCTTAGAGTTGAACCCAAGGTTTTTATATTAACTGCATAATTCTCACACCATTTGATGAAAATGTGTGAATGATATCTATTGTAAAATTGTGAATCTTTTTGAAAAGTGGTGTGCTATTATTTTCATGTGAATATTGTCGTGGTGTGCAATAACACCGTTTTTGATCACAGACGATTAAAATGTTATGGTTACCCACATTCTTCAACTTCAACATAACTTGTATGTTCGACAGAAGAAGGAAAATCATTCAGGTTTAAATTTTTTTTTTTTTTACCTTGCAAGGCTTTGTTTTTAAAATAAGGAAATTAGTTTGGCTGTACTTGCAAAATAGTAAAACCAACATGACAAAGAATCGTGACTTTCCAGAAAAAAATCATGATATGATATTTTTGGCCATATCGCCCACCCATACGTACAATAAAAACAGCCAAAACATTCCATAGATTTAGATGGACTTGGGATCGACCGACCCATATGTAGGTGCCAGTATACCATAGAGACTTGGGGGTGGGCTTTTTAACTTGGGCCAGTAAGCAACCACGCAAGTTTTGCCAGTGCAAACACCACTCACGTTTTATTCATAAAGCAAAAAGCCTGTGATATGTGCTCTAACATGATCTGCAATATCACCCTCCTTCCCTCAAGGTGATTTTACTGCTGAGAACACCACAGCGTGCTGTTCGTATGCTGAGGCCATGTTTCTTTATCTTTGTTTTTCAGACTAAACTACCAGGTGTGGGATTCTTGAAGATTCATGCGCCTTGGGACGTTCTTTGTCGAGAAGCTGAGTTTATGAAGCTCAAAATGCCAACAATAAAGGTATATTGTCTTATCAAGCGATAAAGAGAATCTGTGTGCTCTACACAAACATGATGTGCTCTGCTGTGCTATCATGTCATTTTCAGAAATATGTAGTCAGTCAGGGAAGCAGCATTGCAGAGAAGGTCAACGTGTTTATCCAGAAAGTCACTGCACCCTTGCAACCTAACGTTGGGGAAAACCAGACGGAAAATGAGAAACCCCTCTCCTACCCGTTCTCACGAGAAAAGCAGCATCTGTAAGTCTATAGTCATTCATTGCCACACTAAGCTCATGTTTAAGATGATTGCTGACCTCCTAGGCATTTTCATTCATTGACTACAATGAATGAAAATGATCACACATGATTTTGCCAGATGCTAGTTTTAATGTAGAAAACAATATGCGATTGTTATAAATGTTAAAGTAGTGAAGTATGATGGATGGTCACTAATAATCCTCTGAAAGGCAGTGTACTGTAAATGCGCCTTTGGTTTTTACTGCCCCATGGAATGTTATTGCCTGTAAAATTGAATAGGGAGGCACAAAACAGTCAATGAAATGACACGCAGTTTCTTTTCACAGCTTTGATTTATCAGACAGAAATTCCTTCTTCGACAGCAAAACCAGGAGCTCAATAGTAAGTACCAGTCCTCTTAGAAAACTGTTTTGCCTACATAGTCAGGGACGATTTAAAACCCAATGTCATTTATGCCCTGATTTGATTACCAAAGGGCCTGTGTGGCTCCACACCAAAATGTCACTGACGTCAAAGTTGTTCTTTTCGTGGACAATAATTTCAGTCACTTGATCTGTCAGCTGCCTCTTACAATGCTGTCCAACCTCAGATTGATTTTCTCAGCAGGGTTTATTTATTCTTGCTATTTTAGGTCTCTTAAAGGTATCCTGTGATATTTAGAATGTCCGTTGTCTACTGTTTAATGTTACATCTTGAGTCTAGTATTATCAATCAGGAGTTATATTTATAATCATCTTTTTAAACCTATTTATAATGATCAACAGGTGTATGCGATTTTAAAACGAACAAAATGCACAAGGGCCAAGTATATCATGGGTAAGTCTCATCTTCTTATTTTTGCTTGACAAGCTAGTGCAAATCAACCTGAATCCCATCCAATAGTGTTGTTGAATTGAAATGTTATCAAAAATCAATGGTGACACTTTATTTTAAAAAGTGTCTGTTACATGTACTTACTGAAGTGATAACAATAAATGTGGCATAATTATAAGTAGCTAACAGTAAACCAAACCCTAATTCTAATCTTATATTAAGTACCTTGTTAATTAATATAACTCATTACTTAATTGTAATTGACACTGTAACAAGGACACCTTAAAATAAAGTGTAACCAAATCATGCCATAACTAAGGTATAGCTGCTGTGCAGTTGAAGCACCTAGTCTACAGTTAGTTGTGTAACGTGTGAACCATAACGTCACCAGTGCAACTTTAAATGTGTACAAATAATGAGCAAACATCTCACACATACCCCTTCCAATAATATCCATGGACAGTGATTGGTTGAATAGATTAGTGATTCATGAGTATATTTTAGGTCTTTTCAAACTGTGCATAACCCTGGGTTATCATCGTTCTAAAACCTGCTTTTAACCCTCGATAAAGGTTCGTGTCACACTTGTAATTTAGTAGCAGGGTTAGCACCGCTTTTACCCAGGGCACGGATTGTGCACTGATAGAATGTTATGCCTAGATACTTAGCAGCTGACAGCCAATCGTGCCCATATCCACATGATTTAGACAGTCATGAAAACACTGCTCATTGTATGAACAGTCATTGGTGACAGAAATAGTGACATAAACCTGAATAGGAGTAAAGAAGAGACTGCATTATTCTTACCTTTACAGTCCACTGAAAAGGCCATTCAGGAAAAACTTGATAGTATGGAATGTAGAGTATAATACGAGGAGCCATTTCATGCTGTGTTTGTCCAATCAGTGGCACTGACACCACAAAAAAGAACGCACAGTGTGAATGGTAATCTTATGAATACCCAGTATTAATTGTTAATTGAGCGATGTGAAACAAGAATCAAGATAACCCAGGATTCCATTTACACCAGGGTTTTTAAATGACCCAGGGTTAACTATTTCAAGTGTGAAAAGCCTTTTTGTGTTTAACAGCACAACAATAAGCAGTCGACTCGATTGATTTCTTGTTTACAGGAATCAGCAGTCTGCTGGGCAGTGGTGTCTACACAGAGGCCTACCCATTGCATGATGTGAGTGACGCCATATTTTGTTCTTCCAGTTTTCTCCAACTGATTGTTAATAATTAATAATTTCATATTTTTACATACAGGGTGATATTGATGGTGTACATGCTGAAACCAATGACAGAAAGGTAAAAGACATTACGATACTCATACTAATATACTAATAATATTTCAATATTTACAATACAACACCTCAGGTTTTGCTTGTATAGAAAAAAGCTGTCACCATAATACTTATGAGTTCTAATACCACACTGTTTCCTCACTATGTTAGCAACTGTCCTCCACATGAGTGACCAAATAATCTTTGAAGTGACCCCCGTCAGCAGTGTTTAAGGACTACATATGTGACCCTGGACCACAAAACCAGTCTCAAGTCGCTGGGGTATATTTGTAGCAATTGCCAACAATACATTGTATGGGTCAAAATTATTGATTTTTATTTTATGCCAAAAATCATTAGGATATTAAGTAAAGATCATGTTCCATGAAGATATTTTGTAAATGTTCTACTGTAAATATATTAAAACTTAATTTTTGTTTTGTAATATGCATTGCTAAGAACTTCATTTGGACAACTTTAAAGGCGATTTTTTTTTCAGTATTTTGATTTTTTGATTTTCAAATAGTTGTATCTGATATATGATATAAATATGTGACATCCTATCCTAACAAACCATACATCAATGGAAAGTTTATTTATCCAGCTTTCAGATGATGTGTAAATCTCAATTTCGAAAAATTGACCATTATGACCGGTTTTGTGGTCCAGGGTCACATATTTGGTTTGTGCTGTATACACTGTTATGAAAAAAAAAAAAGAAAACTGATTTGAATCATGCAAAAAATTGATTTGGGACACTTTTATATTTATATTTTTTATATTTGTTTTATATTACAATTAAGAAAAACAATTAAAAACTATAGTAATATGAATAATTTACATTTTAATTAATTTTAGTGTTATAGTCAATTTTATAATATATCTTTCTTCCTTACTGTAACTGATTTCTCAGTTGCTAATATTAATTATAAATATGTGATACTGTGCATTATTTTGTATCTAGTGGTATTGATACAATTAAATATTACCAGGAATAAAATGTTGTGTGTATGTAGAGGAAGCAGGACACTTTCCTAAAACACAAATGAAGATATTTCTGAACATGTTTTAACAGGTTAATCAAAAATATTTTTCTTTAGATGAACATTATGGTGACTGCAATTGTTGAAGTGTCGGGCAGCACACAAAAACTGCTGCCTTTGTACCTAGGGTGATAGGAGATAATGAAGGCATAATTCAGAGATTTGCAAGGCCAGAAAGGTGCCTGCAATAAGGTTTCCAGCATTCAGATGAGATCAATCAATAGGATATATAAAGTGATAAATTCTTCCATTCCAATCTCTAATCTCTGTGTTCTTCACTTTACCATCTGTAGAGAAAAGAGTTGTTATCATTGAATCCTCTCTACATCTGCTGTCTTAGACTGTTTTGCATTTTTATCAATACATTTAAATTCGTTTACCTGTTTGGACACTTTTATGGCATACTGTAAGAATCTGGTAATTGAATCTCATGTTGACCACTTAAGATATAATTAAACCCTATAAATGGGCTGCAAAATCCTAGCTTGTGTAGAGGAGACCTGGTGAGACTCTGGACTTGCCTGCAGCAAGCTCAGACTAATTGTCAGGTCACCAAGGCAACAGGATCATTTCCCACTTCAGCCATCTGTGAGCAGCGCTCCTGCAGGCTTACTGTTGAGTCGTAGTGGGTAGTGTAGCCCTTCTCAAAATAATGTATAACGGTTATTTTCAAGAACTAAAAAAAAAAAAAGTAAATGTTTCATTTTTTCACAGCAAACCTCAAGGGACCTTGGAGAGAGTTGGTGTTTTGGTTTGTTTAGTGTGTTAATTTGCATGCAAATACAGTAGATGCATCACAGGTTCATAAATATATTAAGCAGCACAACTTGTTTCAAACTTTGATAATAAATCAGCATATTAGACTGATTTCTGAAGGATCATGTGACACTAAAGATTGGAGTAAAGGCTGATGAAAATTCTGCATTGCATCACAGAAATAAATGATATTTTAAAGGGGTCATCGAATGCAAAATTCACTTTTGTTGTTGTTTGAACATAAATGTGTGTTGGAAGTGTGTGTACACATCCACCCTATAATGATAAAAATCCACGCAGTGTTTTTTTTTTTTACCGTATTGGCCCGAAGACGACCCTGATTATAAGACGACCCCCCTTTTTCCAGATGTACCTTTTGGAAAAAGGCTTTTTAAAAACCAAATCTTGTTTTTTTTCAGTAAAACACATTTTGTCTTCAATTATTTTCATATTGCATATTTTTCCTATTTTAATTTTTGTTTTGAAAGTATGGTAAAAACTGGTCAAATGTACCAACAATCACATTTAAAAAATATACACTTTTTGATATACCATTAAAAAAAAAAAACAGGTAGCCCATCTGAATTAGGACATTTAGGCTATCCATCTAATAGTAGCCTACCAAAATCTTATTAACAGTAGAAGTTAAATCTTACTGTAGTCTTCAAATCTGGGTACTGTCTTACGTTTTAAAATCACAAAGGGAGTTTTGTCCGATCAGGCTAACATGACAGTCACGACTCATGCAGCTGTAAGGTTTTCTTTTTCTTTTGTTTTTACTCGCGATCTTTACAACACACATTACATTACGTATTTCATGGCACACTCGTTTTATGCGTATTTGGCGCCACCTATTGTTGTGGGTGTATTATTGACATGTCAAAGTCTAGACCCTGAATATAAGACGACCGCGTTTTTTCAGATGTATTTCCAAGAAAAAAACATTGTCTTATATTCGGGTCAATACGGTAAATCCCTATTTTAAAATCCCCTTTCTCAAATCAGGCTGTTCTGAGATTCCTGTCAGAATGACATCGTTCTGCACAGGCCCCTCCCACGATAGTTGATTGACAAGTCCGTTTTACCTTAGACCCGCCCTGAGTGAGCTGAGAGCCGCCATTGTGTTTACTCCAGTGCAGGGGAAGACAGACATCTGAGCCGCTGAAGACGCAGAGGATTAACGTTACTTTCGTGTTTGAAAGGAATGCGCAGATCCCCGATCTGCCTAAATGCGTTTTAAGTTTGCACGAATCATTCGTGATCCAGCTTCATCTACAGAAAAAGTGAGTATAGGTTTATAAGGGTTTTTTATGAATCTTTGCAAATCGCCTTTCCTAATGATGTGCTAGTTAGCAAGTTTAACGGCTGAAGTTTACAGTCTGCTCGTCACCCCATGGAAGAGAGGGGCGGGGTCAGCAGAGCTCATTAGCATTTAAAGCAACATGGACTAGAACGGCGTGCTGAAAACAGAGCTGATTTTGACAGGGTAAAAAGGGTGTTTTTTACACTACCATTGAGACATTTTAATCAAAGTATGTTATAGAATTTTCATTAAGACCCTGAAGAATAATATAAACTTGTGGAAAATGGGCATCCGATGACCCCTTTAAAGGATATTAAAATAAAAAAAAAATATTTTAAATTGTAATAATATTTCTCAATTTTTTGATCAAATAAATGCAGCCTTGATGAGCATAAGAATCTTATGCTGAGTGGTCACTGCTTGTTTACTTGGTGATTAATCCATCCATTTCCACTAGTTTGACCCATTCAAGGCGATTTGTGGATATGTTGAAAATATATCCTAATGTGAATGCAACAAGCTCAAGGGAAACAAAACAGACCCTGTCTGCTTCTCAGATTTATCTGCTGGTTTCACTGTTGAATGTTGTTATTAGAGGGTTGTGCATTATTTGATGTCATATTTCATAATGTTTTGGCCTTCCCTCCCTTGCTTTCTCAGACAAAACATTTCTTTTCTTTGACTTAAGTGTGTTCTGGAGACTGGAGATCTCTGTGCAGCTGTGTTGTAAATCTGCCTTCACTTACTCATATAACTGTAGTACATTACATCCCCAGGAGCACCGAACCGAAGTCATTACATTCTAAATTACTAACATGATGGTAGAGAGAGCCTTCATTTGTCCTTTTCATCATTGTTCACTGGAATAATCAGTTATTTTGCCATTTCCATTAAACCCCTAAATGCACTCACTATGTATTTCAGCCATGCTGTATGAATGGAAGTTGAATCGTTGTTCCAGGATGTATGTAATTTTAGTTCTGTCTTTGCAGATCTTGTATGAACAGTGGGCGAGTTACAGCATATTCTACAAGTACCAACCCATCGGACTAGTCAGGTATCATCCTCACAATAAATGCACTGCCAGAGACCGAGACAGATGTTTGCCCTGGAATTATGAACTATAAAGAAGGGAGATTTTAGGAATACCTTACTGACACGCATTATTCAGGAGTCAGATTGTCAAAAGCCCTATTCAGACAGGATTTGTTTAAAGGACACAGTGTAGCTGTGGATGTCTGTAATGTTTATCATCTGGTTATTTAGGATGAGCAATGTCTGACAAATAAGTGAATATCTGATGTCAAATAAGTCTGTTTACTGCAGGGTCATAGTTAACTAAATCAAGCAATTAAAATTTTTTTTTCGTTATTTTAAATAAACATTAATTGAAATAAAATAAAGAATATATATATATATATTAGTTCTGCTAGATTTCTAAGGCAACATTTCTGAGTTTTGTTTATCTACTTAAAGTACTAAAATAACTCAAACTAAAGTAAATAAACTAAAACTAATTTTGGAAAAGAAATAATAAGAGTAAGCTGTAATTAAAATATGTTCTTTTTACTTATTTCATTACATAACATGACCTTTTTAGAATGAATAGAATTTAATCTTTTGTTGACGTAACCTTTCATTGCACATTGAAAAGACTGAAAATCTATTTACACTCAGGCTACAGAAAAGGATATTTTTTTCAGATGTTTACTACATAGTAATTGACACTTCTTTTGCTTGACTTCATTGTCTTTATTGCTCTACTTGAAACTGCTTTATCTCTCTCAGGAAGTATTTTGGTGAGAAAGTTGGCCTGTACTTTGCCTGGCTGGGAGTGTATACTCAGATGCTAATCCCAGCAGCAATTGTGGGAGTCATTGTGTTCCTGTACGGCTGTGCCACTGTGGACGACAACATCCCCAGGTCACCTTATGAAATTTATTTGATTGGTTTATTTGCATTGTTTTTGTACAAAGTGTGCTAACTAGCATGTGACCCCTCCCTAAATCGTTGACCGTTACATACATAAATTATCAGCTTATTACTGTGTTTAATTATGTATAATTAGTTTGTCACATAATTTTGATTGACACATTCTTATCTGTGCCATCAAGTTCAAATGCATTCCACCATCTCACACCCTTAAGAAACAAGTTTCAGCAGCGTCTCCCAACAGCAGTACATACTCTTTTGCAATGGCTTTATGAAAGTAATCTCTGTTGCCCTTTGCAAGAAAAATGGATGGATGTTGAAGCGTGTGGTAATTAGGGAGTTCAGAGTGGGTTTGAAATGGTGCGACTGTAATGGACTGTAATGTAGTGTATAATGAGAGTGACTCAGTGTTCGCTGGCCGTCTTGCAGCGACATTCATTAATTCCACAGATGCCACAGCTGAAAACAAGCTGTTCCAAAACCTACCTAGGAAAAAATTGAAGCATTATATGGACACCACTGATATGAAGTACTGTATGTTTCAAATAGTAGCCAGCAGAATTATGCTGCCTTTACACTGCAAGTTACACCGCATGCTTTAATGTTTGCAGAATACCAGTGAATTGCTGTAAACGTCTATCCACAGAAATGGAAATTGTGCAAAAAAAAAAAAATTCACATTAAATTTACTGCACATACAGAGATGAAGTTTGTGAGAAGCAGCATTTACTGTTAACTGAGATGTTTTGATGATATTAAAATAAAAACTGTAATCTGTAACACAATGCCGCTTTTTACTCTGAAACAGGCAGTGCAACAGACTATTTAGTTATCTAATTAAATTGCAGCCTTTAATTTGATAATAACAGCCATTTATTTATTTTAATCTTACATTTTATTTAATTTTTAGCTTTTAATTGAACTCCATGCAATTCCCTCACAAACCCCCAGGGGTTATAATTAAATAACACTGTGAAACTGTAATCAAATACAACGTTGAGTTGCCAAAATATTATTTTAATTTTTAAATGATTGATTTTAGTTTTTAGTGTTTCATTTGTAATTTATTTTGACATTTTCTTACATTTAATATAATTATCGGTAGTTGTTAGCATAGCAACATGCTAAAGCATGAGTGCCCAGTTTCTTATGCATTTCATGTGAAGATCACTATTTGCGCAGTGCATACAGTTGCTGCTTTTGTAGAACACTTCATATTAGCCATCACATCTATTTAGACATCAAAGCAACTCACTATGTTTTGGAACAAGAATACAGAAGCTGAACACAGAATAAATGCGTTTTCTTTCAGAAATAATAAAAGCTAACAAGATAAAAGCTAAAAAAAAATATGAGGGGAAAAAATACACTGCAGCCTTAATTAATAGCTTTACAGAGAAACATTATGGTGTCTAGGGAAACATTGATACGTGATGCATTTCTGAAATCAGGTTTTCTTCTTTGTGTACTCAGTATGGAGGTCTGCGACGAGAGAAACAATATCACCATGTGCCCAATGTGTGACCGAGCCTGCAGCTACTGGAAACTGGTCACGGCTTGTGGCACAGCTAGGGCCAGCCACCTGTTTGACAATGCGGCCACCGTCTTCTTCGCCATCTTTATGGCACTATGGGGTCAGCAGCTCTGTTCTCCTTTCATGTTCACCCGCACGCTTTGTTGCTGCTGTACACCAACTGTTGTGTCTCTACATATTGAGGACAGAATTGCTCTGACAAATGCTGAAGAGATTTGTGCCCTGGTTTTACACTTCACTTTAATTCCCCCTGTACTCATCCCCGCTCAAATGCTGAGCTTCTTAAAAAGCTGATTATTTTGGCTAAAGCCCTAAATTTGCTTTTCCTGTTTTAATCCCCTACAGTTACAGGCTTTGAAATGAAAAATGACACCCTATGACAAGGCTACTTGCTACCTTGAGTCCTCTTTAAAAGAATCAAAGTGAGCCGTTTTTAAGTGAACCAGAAAGTGAATCGAGTGGAAAGAGAATCCAGTTCTTTTTGCATTCATACTGCTGAGCTTGAAAGTGGGCTCAGATCTCTTTTTGTTTCACTTTTGTTGTGATCGGTTCTCAATCCACTTTCCATTTACACTGACCTAAAGTGAACTGTATTCAGTGCACTTCCTCAGATAGTTTGGTTTAGTTCTCTTTAAAGGGGTCTGAGGTTGTGGTGAACATTTACATATAAGCTAAAATTGTAAACCGGACTCAAATGGTTCAAATGAACCAAGTGTGAAAACACAATTAGAATAGATTCCCGAAAAAAGGTTTTAAAGCCCAATGTTATAGGAGAACCTTCCATGGTTCCTAAGAAAAACACCTATGTATTAGTGATATCCAAAGTTACAAGGTATGGAAATGAATGAAAGAATATCAAAAAAATAATTATTTTTGCATTCATACAGCATTCAGACTCAGATCTCTTTCTGGTTCACTTTGGCTGTGATCGGTTCTCAGTCTACCTTCCATTCATACTGGCCTAAAGTGAACTGTATTGAGAGCACTTCCTTAGATGGTTTCAGTTCTCTTTTAAAGGGATCTGAGGTTGTTGTGAGTGTTCACACATAAACTGAAATTATGAACCAGACTCAAACACAAAACAAACTGTGTGAAAACACCTTTAAAATACAACTTCCCAAAAAGTTTTACAGCCTGATGCTATTGGAGAACCTTCCATGGTTCTTTAGAAAACATTTATGTGTTAGTGATTTCCAAAGTTACAACTATGGAAATGAATGAAAGAATATTGAAAAATAATTCTTTTTGCAGTCATACTGCTGATCTTGAAACTGGACTCGGATCTCGTTTTGTTTCACTTTGGTTATGATCGGTTCTCGATTCAATTTCCATTCACGCTGACCTAATGTAAAGTGTATTCAAAACACTTCCTCAGATGATTTCAGTTTAGTTCTCTTTAAAAGGGTTCACACATAAGCTAAAATTGTGAATTGGATTTAAACGCTTAAAACAAAATGCATTCAAATATAGGTTCTTAAAAAAACATTTTACAGCCTGATGGTTCTTCCATGGTTCTTCAGAGAAAACATTGACGTATTAGTGATTTCCAAAGTTACCAACCCTAGAAATGAATTAAATAAGAAGGAAAAATATTCTTGATAAGAAGAGGGCATTCTTGGGTTTATTTAAAAAAAAAAAAAAAAAGCCCCTGAGAAAGTACAGGCTTCATTTGTAGCTATAATAACTGAGAATTCGCCCTGATCAGAGCTGAGCCGATCAATAAGTATAAATATGGGTTTGTTAGTGAAGGTTACTGCTCTGTGTCACACAGCCACCATGTTTATGGAGCACTGGAAGAGAAGGCAAATGAGGCTCAATTACATCTGGGACCTGACCAGCTTTGAAGACGCCGAGGTTAGTCACACACACCCATGTTGACCAAGAAAAGTGTCAATATAAGACATTTGATGTACGTGTTGATAAGATAATTATGTGGGTTTATGTATGTTTTGTAGGCGTGCTTCATTTGTGTAGACTTGTGTTATCCTGAGGCTTGGGTGTAAAGAATTAAACATGTCCTTTTTTATTGATTCAGTGCCATGAAATCAAACTTGTTTTTTCACTGTTTGTTTTTTTTGTCCTGTTTTGTATAGGGAAAACAAAAGGTTTGGAATCGGTTCATTCACAGTATTAACTAAATTTATTTCCTTCCTAACCTAACAGTTGCATTTTAGTACTAACATATTCTTCATATTATCTTAAAAGTCGTCTTCAAGCATCGTCGTCACATTCTTGCTTGTGTAAAGTATTCCACCAGCACTTATCTATCTATCGGTCTGTTGCTGTGGAGGTCTGGGAGATTCCTGTTCTCTCTTCCTCCGGCCTTACAGGTCAAAAGCTGCTCACTTTCCTTTCGGCAGTCACAGTCTTTCCAGGCTTGCCACTGTTTATGTGGATAAAATAAGCAGGAGGAACTAATAAATCCTAAAGCTGCTGAATGTAGAAAGGAATATGTATTTGTGGTGCTGAGAGCTTTTGGTTTTAAGGATTATACTTTCACTGAATATCACTGTGTTGCTATTACCAGAATATCTGTTCTGTTCACTGATCATGCACATGGCTGCTTTTGGCTCCATAACCAGTTATCTCTTTCTGCTGTTTTTCACTTTTAAACTGGTTTAAGTCCGGTATATGTTGGGAATTGTTTTCTCTGTTTTTTCCAGAGTCACCCGAGAGCAGAGTATGAGTTCCATGTCATGAAGAAGTCCTTGAAGAAAGAGCAATCCCCAAAGGTAGGTCTTTATGAATCCAAGCTTCAGATGAAAAAAAAAAAAATCTCTATTGCAAACAGAATTGCCAATTGGATTTACACAATGTCTAAAAGCCAGGGTGGTTAACATCTCCAAATAATAATAATAACAATACATGTTTACAACATAGCTAGCGCAATTATGTATTAAAAACATTTAAATTTGAAGACATTTTAACCCTACATTGTTATGACAGTTAGGATTTAAAGTAATATATTTCAGTGTGGTTCGATTTTGTAGTTAAATTATATGGTATTGTATTATACTTTAATTTTACTTAAATAATTTTAATTATACTTAATCATTTTTAAAATGTAATGAATTAAATGTAATAAATTTTCATCAACCATTACTCCAGTCTTCACTGTGTCACATGATCCTTCATAAATCGATTATTATTTACTTTTGAAAAAAGGTTCTTATGTTGAAAACCTTTATTCTTATTATCAGTGTTGAAAAGTTTTTTTTGCTGCTTAATATTTTTATAGAAACTTTTTAAATAATAGTGTATCATGGTTTCTACAAAAAATATTAAGCAGCAAAAACGGTTTTCAACATTGATAATATCATGAAATGTTTCTCGAGCACCAAATCAGCATATTAGAATGATTTCTAAAGGATCATGTGACACTGAAGACTGGAGTTGTGACTGCTGAAAATCAGCTGTGCCATCACAGGAATAAATTTTATTTTAAAATATACTGAAAATCAAAATTTTAAAATTGTAATGTTTCACAATATTACTGTTTGTACTGTCTTTTCCATCAAATAAATGCAGCTTTGGTGAGCATATGAGACTTCATTCAAAAGCATTCAAAAGAAAAAAAATGTAATTATTCGAAACTTTTGACTGCCAGTACTGCCACATGAAATAGCGAACTGTTGTTTGTCATTTTACATGTTGATTAATAGGCCCCGTCTTGTCCAAGTGGGTTGTTCTTGGCTAGAATAATCTACAATGTGGACCAGACCATATGCTGATAAATAATTTTGATTTAATTTGTAGTGTCTGGCACAACACAGGCAATGCTGATTCTAGCAGTATTTTTGTCTGTTGGCTTATGCATGCCATCCTTGCTGTCATAAGGATGTCTGGATTATTGGGTATTACGTATTATGCTCAGTAGATGTTGACCCAGTTGCAGTATACTGAATGTTATGTGACAGCACAGCTGTGAGGCATGTCTAGGGGCTTGATTTTGCACTACTTGGCTTGACCCTCTCTGTCCCTTTGGAGGCCAAAGCATGCTGGAGGCCTGAGTCTACACATCTGATTTTTGACCAAGTTCCTGTTGCAAGATGTAAGTGCTAGGGTGTGTCTGGATTATATGTTCTGATCTCACATTTGACAATTCATATCTTTTTCTAGGCAGGAAATGTGAAGCTGACATGTAGAGACAGAATGCCAGCATACATGACTATTATCGTCATGATGTTTTTTTTGGTAAGACCTGATTTATTAAATTTTTTTTTTCATTATAAGGCTGTGATGTACGTAGGTTTTTTTAATATGACAATAAATGAAAGGAACTTAATGCTCAGAACATTTTTTTGTAGTTAAATGTACCTTATTTTCAACAACCAGGTAATTTATTTTATTTTGAAATCACATGAGCAGACAAATACTGCTGACTTTATTATCCCTCTATTAGGGCTGTGCAAAAAATCAAATGCGATTTTCATGCGCATCTCATCAGTAAAGCCGCTTCTGGTGATTAGTAGTAAATCTCCAGCACGTGCTTTCAGATGGAGCGGCATTTACTACACTTCACTGACAAGCTACACAAAATCGCGTTCAAAATCGGCAGTGAATTGTCTGCGATTTTGTGTAGCTTGTCAGTGATCTACGGTTCTGTGTAGTAAATGCCGCATGAAAATGAAAATCGCATTAGTTTTTTTGCCCAGCCCTACCCTCTATTATCAGAAGTTTTCAGTTGCATAATAA
Source organism: Sinocyclocheilus anshuiensis (assembly GCF_001515605.1). Classification (NCBI taxonomy): domain Eukaryota; kingdom Metazoa; phylum Chordata; class Actinopteri; order Cypriniformes; family Cyprinidae; genus Sinocyclocheilus; species Sinocyclocheilus anshuiensis. Next base: position 811,124 of record NW_015558577.1, on the reverse strand, counting down.
AGTAGTCATGGTGACTTAGATCTGGCTTTCTATAATTGCATTGGTAACCAATAATGTTGTCTTTTGCATGATGCTGTATCCAGTCTCTGTTGCTAAATTATTTGATTACAAGTCAATTTTCTTATTTTGTTCGTTTGTGTGCTCAATGCAGATCTTTGTGACCTTGGCCATCGTGTTTGGTGTGGTGCTATACAGGGTCTCCATTATGACTGCCCTGCACATGAGTTCCACTCCCACGTTCCGCACTAATATACGGGCCACCGTTAAAACCACTGCTGCTATCATCAACCTCATTATCATCATCATAATGGATGAGGTCTATGGAGCAATTGCACGTTGGCTCACTATTATGGGTACGTCTGGTTATTGACTGCAAGACATTTAGTTTGCCAGATTTGTTGCAAAACATGTTTACAGAACTTGCTGTTGTTTTCAACCTATCAGAGGTGCCAAAAACTGACAAGAGTTTTGAGGAGAGGCTGATCTTCAAGACATTCATATTGAAGTTCGCAAATGCATTTACCCCTATTGTGTACCTGGCATTCTTCAGAGGCAGGTGAGAGTATTGGTACCAAGGAGTCACTCTGAAACTGAACGGTATGAGATACTTGGTTATTAACAAATCTACAATAGGATTTCCATTTGTTAGAGCGACAAGCTCTGTTTCCAAACCTAGTGAGCTGTCCTGCTGTCTAAGTGACTGATTTGGAACGAAGTACAGTATAGACAGCTGCTCCTTACAGATAGTGCTTCTCACATGGAAAACATGAAAGATATTGATGTTAACGTGTTGCTAAGCTAGTAGATTTTGGGTAAAATACTGGGAGTAGGTGTGGTGTGTTAGGGGTTACGTGGGTACACTTAATGTCACCACACTCTGGATCATTTGCACAGGTAGTGCATATAGGAAGGTTAGACCATTGCAGTAGTCCTGTCTGGAGATGACAACAGCCTTGAAAAGGAATTGGCCAACATGCTTTATTCTCAAATCCATGTATCTGGATGATATGTCCCAGTGATTGTTGTGTATACTGAAAAGTGTAAGGGGCCAAATACTGAGCCCTGGGGTACCCCCATGGATAGTTGATGTGATTTAAATCCTGCTCACTTCTCAGATACCTTATAAATAGTAGAGTCAGATGATTTACACTTGCAGACATATCCAGCAGAATGAATACAACTAATCTAGAGGCAGCTTTTGCCAACCGCAGGGCTTCAGTGACAAGGTCTCTGATTAATTTCTGCTTTTGAGTGTCTGCTTTTGAAAAGACTTATGCTACTAATTTCACCAGGAACCTTCGATTGCTGCCATTTTCTCTCTGAAGTTTGGTCTCACGAAGAACATCAGATGTTCAGGGGTTAGTGGGCGTTTTGTGCAAACAGGCCTGGAGGAGAGAGGACAGATGCTGTCTAGACAAGATGTTCAAGTGGATTTAAATGCGTTATTTACATAAGAGAGGAGGAGCTTTTAGCTGGGTGAACAGAGGTGGGCGATCATAGAAACAAGTATGAGGGAGTGGAGGTTATGTTGAAAGAAAACCAGCGAAGAGTGTGCAGCAGGCAAGGTGGAAATCACAAATGTGCAATGGAGTAACAAGGACATTGTGGTACAGTTACTTGTGTAAATGAGGCCCGGTAGGTTTCCTGATTTGTAAATTGGTAAACTGTTGAGGTCAAACAAGGCTAGGAGAGCTTAGAAGGACACAGCATGAGGCTTATCCGGGGTGAATGTTTAATTAACCAAGAACCACAGCTGGGCTGCCATCTTCAGGGTAGGAAGATAATAGCACATCCAGCTCTTCTGAAAAGTTCCCCAGCTGACATGTAGGCTGATATATAACAAACAATACAATTTTGTTTTAGTAATTGCATGCAATTCAAAGGGATTATTGAGAGCTGATTATTTGTTTACTCCTGACTTGCAGTTTGATTTGATGCGTAAGTTGCAAATAGCTGACAGACTTGTCATATTGCATGGTGAACAACAATCAACACATAAAGGAGAAAAAAAGGTAGAAATAAGTGCCTTGCTGGAGTCCTTTTTCACTGGACGTGCACTTGCAGATCATTACATAAATTTTTTAAAAAAGGAGGGCTTCACATGTTAAGGATAGTTTGAGTGCATGAGTTACCAGCAATTAAGTGAAAATAGTTAACGCCTTTTAGATTAACAATACAAAGCATATAACGTCAAAGGCTGGCAAAAAAACTGCAGGATGGCTGCCGCCCTACAGCACCAGTGCAATTAATACATATCAACACGAACGACTACTGTAATTTCTAGCAACACATAATATTCTAAACAATAGAAACAATGTATTAGGCATATACTGCTGGTTCATAAAAAATAGTGCTGGCTTGGATCCACATCTGTTCATTAGCCAAAGATGCTGGTCTACCTGATTGACCAAGGAATTCCTGCTGAGTAGACTGTGAAGAAGCTGGGTGGAGACACTAAAACATTAGCATTAAAAGCACAACATACATGTGACATACAGTATGCTTCTGACCAATATAATATCGCTCACTAGGTTGTGGAAAAGAGCTACCCCCACCCCGCTTTGACTGTAATGTCTATTTTGTGAATTTTTTCACTTGTATTTGTGCAGTGGCTGGTAAACACAGCTATTGACCTTCTTCTATCCAATGCCTCCAGAATCATTGGACGTCCTGGCAAATATCTCTACGTTATGGGGTCTTACCGAATGGAAGAGGTACATATCTAGCATTCAGCTTCCTCCTTTTAAGTGTGTGTCATTGGTGGTTGGTGCTTTTCAAGACTATAAGCCATAAAATTGATTTCACAAAGATAAATGACGAATCTCATTGACCAACTGGTGTACACGTGTATATGTATAAGCAAAATCTATTCTTAACCACACGCTATTCTTGGAGTCTTGTACCTACATCATCATATGAAAAATAACTTGACAGATTGTCCTAGTTACCTCACTCTTGATGACTAACACTTTCGGAGGTGTGTAGCCAGTCAACTCCATAGTAACTGAGTGAAATCTCTCTCTGTTTCACCCTGCAGTGCGCCCATGCCGGCTGTCTGATGGAATTGTGCATTCAGCTCTGCATCACCATGCTTGGCAAACAGCTCATCCAGAATAACCTGTTTGAGATAGGCGTTCCGTGAGTAGCAAACACATTTGTAGATGAAGGAAATCTGATAAATTCCAACTATCCATTATAGGTGTGGTGTACATTTCTAGATGATTGCTTTAGGGAATTATTGTACTTTGACGAGAGCATTGTATGAGCCTTTTTTTTCTTCATGAAAAGACTTTGCTGACCTTTTTTGTGTCTTGCTTGCAAATACATATTATGTTTCTCTTGGACAAATGCAAATATACTGGATTGTAAGCACATCTCAGGCAAATGCCTCTAAAGGTAGTACATGGTAAAAGAAATGCATGAGCAGGTCCAAACAGAATCTCCAAAGTTTTTCCACATTTCCTGATTTTTGGGGGAAATGTGCAGAATCCAATGTGCAGAAGAGTCTGAGGTCACATGTCACAGTTTCTGGGTCCAAATGCTCCTTCAGATCCCAAAACCAACTCATGGTGTGCTGTACTACCCAAAAATTTCTATAGCAAAATCTTAGCTGGCCAAACAATGATTTCATTTTTATATTAAAATATTGGTCACCGGGATGCCATGGGATAGATAGGCTACTGTATATTGTGCCTGTGACGTGAGGTTCAAATTATTTAATACATGTTAAAAGAATACATATACAACAATACAAAATATTCATCACATCCCAAAGTTTTTAAATCCACTCACTGATATGTGTCTTATTTTGTGTAATATTTGTGTAATTTATTTATTTTATTTTCTGCTTCATCTTATGGATCTCTTTGCCCAATTAACATTCCTTATTATCTATTTTATCTTTGATTCCATATGATCTCTGTAGACACAAAGAAATTTTATGGGAATTTAACATATTAATATTTTAAGCTAGCCATTAATAGTTTATATTCTTAAGTATAATTATAAACACATAATTAGTGGTTGTTTCATTGAGGAATTAATCAGTGTTGTGAAAGCGCTATTTCATTCCCATGAGTTTGTGAGCTTGACATGTCCCTTCTCAGTCACCGTATTTAGCCAAAGAACAAATATTTAAGAAATTATTGCTGATGGTTACTAACTATATCATTATATCAATGCATATAAATGTAAATATATATGCATTGATAAATAAAAAATGTGTCATTTTCAATAATGAATTTACTCACCCTTATGTTGTTTCAAAACTGTGTGAGTTTTGAATATTTTGAAGAATTTTCCAAAACTATATGGTCACCAACATTCTTAAAAGTATGAGTAAATGGTGACAGAATTTTTGTTTTTGGGTCAACCATTCCTTTATTTAACTTCATTCTGCATTGTTTTTAATCAACTTGCTGCTCGGTTGAAATGATTGTTTCTCTGATTGCTCTAAAAGGGTTTAAGAGGGATTTATTTTTTTCGAATACATAAATATCTAATCATTATAGTTTACGTGTAGTTATGTAGTTTTAGGTGTAGCTATGCTCTCATTAAGTAGAGAGAGTGTGTGTGTATGTATAGAGTGTATGTTGTAAACAGGGCAAAAAAATACAGATATCTAATTTAGGTAAATCCAATTAGCCAAAATATTGAGTAAACAAACACGGATGGGCAGTTCACAGCAACACTGTGAATGATGGCTGTTCGGATGTACATGAGCACATCATGCTTCAGTTCACCAAGTTAGTTATATGCAAAATCCACAGTGATTATTAATGTATCTGTGCCACAGAAAACTGAAGAAAATGCTCCGACAACGCAAGATAGACAAAAAGCATCAGGAAGAGCTGAACAAAACGCTTCATCGTCACGAGAAGGACCACTTCCTTGGGCCCTTTGTCGGACTCAACCCAGAGTACATGGAAATGAGTGAGTCACTACACACTACTCGCCCACACACACACACACACACACACATACAGACGTAGAAACATTTGTTTGTATTCTCTCCTGGTCCTGCTGGCTGTTTTCCGCACTCTTGTAGGAACACGACATCATTAAAAATGTATTGTAATTACAATTTCCGATTATGAGTGATTAAATTCACACTGTCCACAACCGCTAATTGAAATGTTTAAACACAAGTAGACAGATTTATACACCTCATCTGTTCAAAGCACTGTTATATGAGAGTAATTCAAGCCCCTAGACGGCGTGCACAGTAAACGGTAAACGCACGTCCGTTCTGTGAAGGATCTGCAGTGCTCCTCCTCTCCTCTCATCTCAGCTACAGCGTGGGATGGACTTCTGCTAAGAGAGAGGCATTATGGGTCCAAAGGGGGGCTGGCAGAGCACCGTGAGATTATGAGCTTTGGTTCTGGCTTGAATTCATTAATAACATCCCACCCCCTCATCTACCATCCTCCATCTATACTTTTATCTTCTATCCTTCTATCTCTATCTCTTTCTCTGTCTCTCCTGTCCCATTCTTCCATCTCTGAGTGTGGCACTACCCAGTCTCCTCCTGATCAGCTCAAAATCACATAAAAAAGACAATCCAGGAAGGACCAAGAAGGATTTCAATTTTTGGGAATTACTCTGGGCGATTTGATTTTTAACGTCTTAAAGGGGTCATATGATGCTGCTAAAAAAGAACATTATTTGGTGTATTTGGTGTAATGGAATGTGTTTATGCGGCACACAGTGTCTTCACGACATGGCGGCAGCGGCAGCAACAATACTACAGCGAGAATCAAAGTTACGCCTTCTTTCTTTGCGTGAACATTTGGGCGGCGTTATGCAAATCTTCCCAAACAGTGATGTAGACATGTGGGGGCGTGTTTAAATGAGGTGTTTTAGGTAGGCGTGGTCATACTTTTATCATATGACGTGATTTCATGTTTTCCTTTCTTTGGAGTGTTACAAGCTGTTTGTGCATATATAAGATCCGTAAAGTTGCAAAGATTACAGTCTCAAACCCAACGAGAAATTCTTTTTAAAAATTAAGACTCATCCACGCCTTCCTCATTCAAACACACCCCCACAAATCTACGTCACCGCGGGGGAAGATTTTTCGGCCAATCACAGTGCACTGGATAGCTGGCCAATCAGAGCACACCGCGCTTTTCTGAACGATGAGCTTTGTAAAAATTGGCGTGTTTCAGAAAAAGGCGGGGCGGAGAGAGGAGCAACAATAATGTACTGTATGTGGAAAATAATGTGTTTTTAAACCGCGTAAATGCATTGCATTACACCAAATACACAAAATAATGTTCTTTTTAGCAATGTCATATGACCTATTTAAGACCAAGTTTCCCAGCATACCAACGTCTGATGTATTTGATGTGATAAGATGTTCTCAGTAATTCTGCGAGTTGTGCTTCAGTGGAACCTTCAATGGAAGTTTGTTTTGTGTTTTTGTTTCTTTTTCTTATCTAGTCATTCAGTTCGGGATGGTGACCTTGTTTGTGGCCTCCTTTCCGCTGGCTCCCCTTTTTGCTCTACTGAACAACGTCATTGAGATCCGTCTTGATGCCAAAAAGTTTGTCACGGAGCTGAGAAGGCCGATTGCTGTAAGAGCAAAGGACATTGGTCGGTATCTAAAACTGATTTTCAGCACACTAAATGATCTTTATTGAGATGAGATGTAATGTTTATACACATAAGTATAGCATTCCTGTAGCTCAAACAAGGGAAAGCATGAACTGGTTGAATGCAAAGTAAGTCATTTTGGATAAAAGTTTCTGCCAAATGTATAAATGTAAATGTACATAATAAGACACTACAGATTATATATACTCTGAAATTTAGGATATGTAAGAAAAAAAGCCCCTGTGTAAGTTTTATAGGATTTTTTTATAGAAACTTTTTTATATCCGGTGATATATTTAAGCAACATCACACAAGCAAGTGACCTGTTTTTCCAAATATTATCACAATTACAAAAGTGGCATTCATTTTATACAGAAGCTGAATAAAGATTGTCTTTTTCATTAATATGAAGTGATATTTCAACAAAAGTAGTTACAAACAAAACCACAGCAGAAACGTTGCGTATCTCCACAAGCAACTACCTTGTTCAAGCATTTCGTTACTAAATGAATCAGTGTTTTTGCATGTAGTTAAGTGAATGATTCAATGACTCATTCATAAAGACCCGTTTACTTGCTTTGTACCTGAACAAATCAGTCATTTTGAACGGATGGCTTGAATGTATGATTCAATTATTCACTCATTAAGATTCTTTAGTGACACCTAATGGCAGTTTTGCGGTAGTTTTAAAGAAAGTTTAAAGTATTGTTTCATTTTATTCACAATTATATATTTCAAACATTAATCTCACAATATTATTTGTGCATTTACGGCATGTTCTGTGCCTCTTCTGCCGTGCTAAGACAGATGATTTAATTTAAATGGTAACAGCCATAGTTTAATGATATTCTAACTAAATTTATTGATTACATTTAAGAATTTTATATAAAAGTTGACAAATATGTTTAATGAGGTTAGAAAACAAGTTGCCCTTATAAAGGTAAAAAAAAAAAGCCCCTGGAAATTGAATTAAGAGGTAAAATAGGACACTTAAATGGAAAGGTTCCTTTCTGTTACTGATTTGGCCTTTCAGATGCAAAGGCCTGATGTCACTCTAAAGTGATTTCTTGCATAACATATTTCCAAAATAATGTACCGTGTCACCAGGAAATATTGGCTCTGAAAGATTCTTGAAATGGTTATTTCTGGTCATCTGCTCATCTTTGGAGGAGACAGGGCATGTATTGACTGTAGGTGGCTATCTGTGTTTAAACCTATTTGTTAAAACAACTAAAATTCTAACATCAACAACATCATATTTTTATAATAGCTAATGAATACAGTAACACGGTAACACTGGCAAACATTTAGGCAAAAATCAACTACAGTATAAAGGTAGATTGTAACTGAACGTTTGATCTTCATGTCAGGTCAATGCATATTGATAACCCATATTGATATCGGGGCAAGCTGTCAATGTAACAATTTGCCCCATAAGTTATGCATCACTGCTAGCAAATTCTTGATGCGTATGTATTTATTCATTGTGCCAACATGCCTTGTGTTGTGACGGCATGCCCTGCTCTGGGGGTTAGTGTAGGTCAACATGTGGTAAATAAACTTGTCTTCATTTTCTGGTCAAGAATGGAAATGTTAATTCGCTTACTTGTAGCCAAGCCTGAAGGTCTATGCCTATGTATACACAAACATTTAAAATTGTCTTCATTTTGAGGAAGAGAAGAGGGCAGATGCATGTTTTCATCGCAATACTCTGAATTTAGTCCTAGTGAAAGGCTGAAAAAAAAATCTATAAAATGACAAGCATTTATCACCACCTAGTGGTAATATATGGTGATACGTGCCTTTATTGCTGAATCTCCTGTCAAGAACATGGTGAAATCAAAAGAAAAATATTGAAATAAAACATTTAAATATAATTTTGTCTTATATTTTGATTTAAGAGTATTATTATATTTATTAAGATTTTTTTTTTCCCGAAGAAAATAAATGGTATTTTTATTTATTTATTTACTTATTTTCATGACTATTAAGAATTGACATTCAGTGTAACACAGCAGTGTTTAGTCACTGTAAATATAGCAACATTTCAAATTCACATCATGCGTAATCTAATGTCTCTTGTCTTTGTTTCTGTTTCTTTGTCTCCAGGAGTCTGGTACACTCTTCTCAGAGGAATCAGTAAAGTGGCCGTCATTGTTAATGTAGGTTTAAATTCTATGTGTTTGTTCTGAAACAAATAAGAGCTGTACCTGTTGTACTGTGATGTACCTGCTTTGTATATTCTATGAAGTTGTATTTCTCAACATTGATATTAATAGTGCCATTTGTTTTTTCTCCTTCAATATAAGTCCTACTCATTCTGTAAAATTTATGCTGCGAACATAAATGAATCATCCCACCTATTGAGCAAGAGGTGTGCTATGACTTTTCTAAGCGATCTGACTGATGATTTTCAGCTGGTGGATGTTAAAACAGGTGAAAGAAATCCCATAGCCATTGAACTCAAGCCATTATTAGGAACCAGAATATGATAGACACACAGGGCCAGTTAGCAAACACCCAGAACACCCGAGCAAACAAACGCATAGAAACTCATTAGCAAGGTTTGGCGAAGGCTAATCCTCCTGTGTCACTCTCTAGGCATTTGTGATCTCATTCACCTCGGACTTCATCCCACGCCTGGTCTATCAGCACATGTACAGTGCAGACGGGACTCTTCATGGCTTTGTCAATCACACTCTTTCATACTTCAATGTTAGTCACTTCCAGCCTGGCACAGAGCCCATGCAGCCAATGCACCTGGGATACAAAGTGGAGGTTTGCAGGTACTTGGTTTGATTTGCACTAAAGAGTCTTTCTTTTGTGCGTCTGGCTGATTTTTCTAATGTGGTGTATGACTGTGTATTTTATTCATAATGTTTACACTATCCACAGATATAAAGATTACAGGGACCCTCCATGGTCTGCCACGCCATATGAGTTCTCAAGAGAATTCTGGGCCATTCTGGCGGCTCGATTAGCTTTTGTCATTGTCTTTCAGGTCGGTCAAAACCTAATTCATAAAATATCAACTTTTTTTAAATATTTTGATCAATGATGAATTTTACAAAGAAATTTCTAGGTCATAATTTCAACTATAATAATAATAATAATCACCATTTGTTGTTGCTGTTGTTTAATTATAAAAAAGAATGTTACATTTCATTTCAGTTATTAAAATGCTCCTAAATTGTAATTCTCACATTATTACAGTAATACACCAAAACATCATCCTGTCCAGATGCCTATTTTAATAATTTGTGACCATTATTAAAATTGGTATAAATTAATTTTAACTACTACCATGATTAGCATACATCTATATTATACTAATGTATTATATTATATTTATTATATTATATTATATGTTTGTTATTATATTAATATATAAATATATTACTAAAGATGACAAACACACACACACACACACACACACACACACACACACACACACACACACATATACTGTATATAATTTTGTGCTTTAGTCATTTTTATTAGTTGATGGGTTTTTTTTATATTTCTATTTAGCATTTAATTGAAATTTCGGTAATTTCACTGAAACTTTTTTTTTTTTCAGTTATTTGCCCAAGCAACATTTCTTTTAAAGGGGTCATATGACGTTGCTAAAAAATAACATTATTTTGTGTATTTGGTGTAATGAAATGTGTTTATGCG
>NW_015558577.1:761658-800392 GCF_001515605.1 Sinocyclocheilus anshuiensis | reverse complement strand
TGGGTTTGAGACTTTAGTCTTTGCAACTTCAGGGATCTTATCTATTCACGAACAGCTTGTAACACTCCAAAGAGAAAAGAAAAGTTGAAATAGCATCATATGACCCCTTTAAGTTAAGTTTAATAGTTTTGGTTGTTTTAACAGCAATATCATCTTGACCTTGATATACTTACAAAGGCACTTTACAATGTCATAGTAATATTTTTTTCTGATTACAGTAAATATACCTAATTGTGATGAAAATAATGTCATTATCAAAAAATAAATAAATGAACAAAATTGAAGGCATTTGTTTTTTACTTTTATTTGTTTTAATTTTATTTTCTTCTTTTTTTTAATAATTTGACAAAGTTTCCATGAGAGTCGCTTTAACACAAATGTCACTTCTCTCCTGTCTCTCTGTACAGAATGTGGTAATGCTGATGAGCGACTTTGTGGATTGGCTGATCCCAGACATTCCCAAGGACATTAGCATTCAGATACACAAGGAGAGGAACCTCATCGTTGAGTTGTTCATGAAAGAGGAACGGGGCAAGAAGTACAGGAATACCATCGGTGACCCAAGCCCCCAGCCGCTCCGCTCGCGTCCCAGCTCACAAGCTTAGCCCAGCGCTCGCTCTGATCCCAGTGCTGCGAGGGAAGCAGTAACACGGTCCATTCCAGGGCCTGTTCCTCACTCAGCTCTGTGTCCTGCTCAAACAGAACGGAAAGCCTGTAGAGGACTGGCCTGTCCTGGAGGACCACTGCTGTAAGGATCAATGCTGTTGCAAAGATTGTTAACTGACTGCCGCCTCATTGGTATGCCAGAAAAAAGTTCCAACAAGAAAAATATTTATTTTTTTCTTTTGTCTGTTACTGATTTAAGCACTCTCTTGGATCTTTTTCTATCAGCTATATGCAATTTCTGCAGGTAGGTGTGTTTGGAAAGAGGGCTGTAGGGTTTGTATCGTTTTATCTGTTGACTGAAGAATATTGTATGTAGTTTTGTGAAGCATCGCTGCTTTAGCATTAATAGACAGCAAATGAGCATTTTATTTGAAACTACAATGCTTTTATATTAATTTTAACATGAAAATTTAACATTTATGTTTTCGATATCGATAGGATAGGATTGAACTGAACCAACTCATTTAAAGTGCTTTTTAAATTGTTTAATATTAGACATTTCATTCAGAATATTTCTGGTCAAGTGAATTAGCAGCTATCAATGTCATGCTGTTTCCTCGCTAGGCACTAAGTAGTTCTGTTCTGTCATGGTAATGATTGTGTCTGTTTAGCCTTTAGCTGTCTATATATAAAATATAGACATAAAACACTGCAAATTCATCAAAATAACTACAATCCTCAATCTTGGTCTTTTTTTAGTATTCTAGAATTTCTATTATATGCGGTGGAGTGCTTTTTACAGGATGTCGATTGATCTCGGGGATTTTTGGTAGCGCGTCTGAAAATACTATCAAGCTATGCTGAGAAAGGGTACGCTGTATATAAACCCATGACGTTCAAGAGGCCTTAATATTCATGAAAATGTCATATGGACAGAGATTTGTGTCTGCTTATCTGAATGTTTTCTCTCTCGTCTTGATTTGTGATGCTCCAATGATGATGGAAACAATAGGCTATATCTTGCTATGTTGAATGTGTCTTCCATTCATAGAAATCGTGACAAATAAAAGAGTGGTTTTAATTAAAATTAATATAATATTAATATAAAATATGAATTCAGTCTTAAGATATACTGTTTGGACATATGGCAATGTTTTTCGTTTCTTTTCCCCTTTTTTTGATAAACTAATTATTACACAAAACTATTTCCTCAATTTTTTTAATATACATGCACCCCCCAAAAGACCTTAGTTCTACTATAAATGTAGGCTACAATGTAAACCCATTTTTAGACTGTTACGTCATCCACATACTGTTTACCTCTGTGAAAGAAACCTTTAAATGTTTTATGTCATTGTGGAGTTTCAGTGTCTCAAACTGCTAATGGGAGGTTATGACTGTACTTTGGCTTTTGAATTATGTTTCTAAAATAAATGTCATACATTTGGTATGTATAGCCTTCATTGTTGTTTGGAGATGAAACTCACTGAATTCATATTTGCTGCTTGTGTCCACAGAGTGCTCCCCTTTGGGTTAAATATAAAGAAGGAGGAGCGATATAATAGGAAGTAGGTCATTTCAGTTCCCTCCCTCAGTGTCGCGAAATTCGATTCATTTTGCGAATCGATTCTTTTGAAAGTTATTTGAATCATTTACATCTCTGGAAAAAATGCGCGTTTTAAAGCTACTTATTAAAAAAAAAACACCTCAGTTTCGTATGTGTGTTGGTCATACAATCATAGCACAGTCCAGTGTTCCTGCTGCTCGGCTATTACGTTATTTTTTCCCCGGCTCAGTCCAAATGAACTTGTTCAACAGCTCAAATCATTCGTTTTCAGAAAATACGAATAAAAGGCGGGTTAGTTCTGAATTCTTACAATCATTTTGGTACTACTTTTAGAACTTTGAACCTCTAACGTTAACAAATCAGAGAGTTTTTGACTCGAGAACCGCTCTCAGACTCGCTCAGTCCGGTTCACGAATGAATCAGTCCTGATTCGTGAACTGAGAACATTACAAACAATCGACTCGAAAGAACAATTCGCCCACGAATCGGACACAGCTAGTAAGGAACACGTCGATTCATTATTACGAAAAGTTGTTGGCGGGTGTCATTTACTGGTTTCTAGCTGACCTACCAAAGCAGTGGAGCTGGGTTAGTTTTAGGACACAAGGGAGGGGGTTTTCACGATGCTTTGCTAACGTGAGAGAGCCAGAGCTGAAAGCGAAAGCGGGAGATGCGGTAGTGCTGTACTTGTGTTAGCATTCAAACACATCATGGAAAACCGCAGATTTAGAACCATGTTACTAGCGATCTCTGATAAACTTACTGAAGACAATGTGAGAAGTCTAAAGTTTCTGTGCCAAGAAGTCGGGAAGAAAAAGCTTGAGAAAGTCAATAAGGGGATTGATCTTTTCGAGTGCTTGATCGAAAGAGCCGCAATTGGACCTGATAACACTGAGCTTCTGCGAAAACATCTAAACCAGATCGGCCAGACAGTTCTTCTGAACATAATAGATGAGTATGAGAGAGGAGCGACAGGAAGCCCTCCTGATGTAACGCTACCAGACGCAAAAGAGCTAGGTTTGTATACTTTTACTGAACACTTGCGTTTCATGTCACACTGAGGCTGTTCACTGACAGCAAAAAGTGGATCATAAGACAGCTGCATATCGATATTTTTGCTCTACACTCTAAATGTCTATTATTTGTAAGTGAAACGATGACTTACGGCAGGTTGAGGTAGTTTCTATGATTTTTAAAAAATGTATTCTGTGGTTTTGTACCGCTGTGTCTCTGAGGCGATGTTTACTCTGTAGAGCTGGCTCTTTCTTCTTATCACTAATATGTGAAATGCAAGCTAGCAAGCCGGTTTAACATGTTTTAACATTTATTCCTTTACACGAACTTGTATTTTAGTAGTACTTTTTTAAGCACTATCCTGTAATACAATAGTAGCCTAACTTGTATCTTTTTTCACTAATATCTGTTTGTTATACTCATTAGATACTTACTATCCCAAAATGTTCCATTCCTCTATTACATAAATGGTAACAAATTGCTTATTTTTTTCCTCTCTTGATTCTAATTATGGTGTTAATTATAATTTATGGTCTCATAATAATAATAATACTATTAAGCCTGTTTCATATGCCGGTACGAATTTCTAAGGCCTTTAAACTATCAAGGCAGCTAATCATAACTTTGTTGAAAAACCTGTTGTACACAGTCTACTACATGCTTTCTGTCGGCTGATTGATAGTATATACTTGTTTAGTAAGTAAAAGGACTTTAGGTCGAGGTCTTTTTGCTGTAAAATATTTACTGATTTGTATAAAGTAAAAATCTGAATTATATTGTTATTAAGATGAACATTTATTGGACTGAAGCTGGTTTACTTAACGAAACAAACTATTAAAAAAAAAAAAAACATGTTAAAGGGGTCATATGATGCTGCTAAAAAGAACATTATCTGATTTCTAGTCGTGTCCTCTTTTGGAAGGCCAAACAAAGTAGTTTAGCTTTCACAACGAAACACAGCGTCACACACGGCAGGCTAGAGTGAGGAACGGACAGGCGGGCTGAGTGAGAGGAGGCCAGTGAGCTTGAGAACGGCGCAGCCGGCGGCAGCATGACGAAGTGGATATCGTCCTCTTTTGGAAGGCCAAACAAAGTAGTTTTGCTTTCACAACGAAACACACAGCGTCTTCACGACATGGCGGCAGCGGCAGCAACAATACTACAGCGAGAATAAAAGTTACGCCTTCTTTCTTTGCGTGAACATTTGGGCGGCGTTATGCAAATCTTCCCACACAGTGATGTAGACATGTGGGGGCGTGTTAGAACGAGCCGTTTTAGGTAGGCGTGATTGACTCTTAACTTTTATAAAGAATATCTCTTTGGATTTGAGACTTTAGTCTTTGCAACTTTACAGATCTTCTTTATGCACCAAGAGCTTGTAACACTGCAAAGAGAAAGGAAAAACTGAAATCGCATCATATGACCCCTTTAAAATGTAAGTATAAAAAATGATACAAGACGCTTTTGAGGATTTTTTTTGCACATAACTTAGGCTAATCATTATTAGATTGCATTGCATTATATATTTTGCCCCCACAATAAAAACTACAGAGCTTTGATCATAAAAATAAGCATTTAAATATCATCTCACTAAGACATATCATTGGGAGATACAGAATGACAACTGATATTTATATGCATTTTATGCAAGTAGTCTGGTATACTTTTATAGAAAGTAATTCTATAAAAGTATATAGAATTTATATTCTATATACTTAGAATATAGAATATAAATTCTATAAAAAATAGAATCTAAAAATCTAAAAAAAAATCTGAATAACAACATCTACACCAAATAGCATATTTTTGTTTAGTATGGGACTTTTTTTCAGCTTTAAGTATTCTCATTATATCAAACTATATGGGCCATAAAAGCCATTTTTTCATTTTCTTTCATATTTTGTAAAAAAAAATAATTTTTTGTCATATGTCAAGTCAAGTTTATTTGTACAGCGCTTTTCACGATACAAATCATTGTAAAGCAACTTTACAGCAAATTAAGTTTCTACAATATTTAGTGGTAGCTTATCAGTGGTGACTGTCGGTTAATGTACATATGGCAATCAATTTAAGACGTAATAAAACAGATGATGAACACTATTAACAGCAAATATGTCAGACATTACAGGGTTAAAGATGTACACAAAACTAGTTAAATGAAATAATTTTACCCACTAATCACTAAATGATTTTAAAATTTAAAAACTGTATTGTGAAAAATGTAACAAAAATAGGAGGTAAGACATTGTTATTTGGTGATGCACACAGTAATCAGCCTTTGATGTCATAGCGGTCAAATAATGCTGATTATGTTGATCAGTAATTTCCCCCAAAAAGTATCTAGAATCTCAGGTGAAATATCTCAGGGTGTTTACACGACACCGTTTTCAACTAAAACCAGAAAACGCATGTGCTTTGGTCCTTCATTTAAACGACATCTGCATTTTAGGGGACTGGAAAACGCAAACCTATGAAAAGTGCAAGTTTTGGAAAATGATACTGTTATTGTCCATGTAAACTACAAAAATGCGTGTTACGAGATCAGTCTATATAGTTATGTGTGCCGGTGTGGAGTGTTTCTTTACAAAGTGACATTTTTGTGCATCCGTGTGAACGAGGATCGTTTTAACAGTGTTGTCGTCTGTATGCGAAACTTTTCAAAAACACAAAAGGAAAAACGTTTTCCATTTTAGTATAACATTCCCTTGTAAATGTAACCTTACAGTTGTACAAAGTAGTGGTCAACCGATATATCGCCAAGGCCGATATAACGGCCGATATTTGTCATATTTATGTCATTTCCACTGTGTGCTGTATGTAAAATGAGTGTTACCTTGGCTTTATTTGAAAAAATATATGATTCCCAATGCTCACAAACTTCCCAGAATACTGAGTGCCCTGTTGGTTACAGTGTTTACTTTTTAATTATATTTTTTATTAAATATTTATTTATTTGTGAAAAATACTTTGTCATCTAAAGTATGTTTATTTAACACATTTATTTTTAATCCATTTTCAAATGATTTCAAATTTCTTAAATATGAATTCAAATAAATAAAATTATATCGGCTTTATATCGGCCACCCTGCTTTCCAAGATATCAGCATCGGCTGTCAAAAAAAACAATATCGGTCGACCACTAGTACAAAGTATACAAATGTTATCACATTCAGTAACACAATATGAAACCAAAGTGGCATTTATTTTAAAGAAAGATGAACTACAGCGAGGCTAGTTCTGAGAAAAGGTCTTGTATCATTTGTTTGCAATGCTGCTTGGTTTTTTTATGCAGTGAACTCCATACATTGTTACTTTAGTGTCCAAATACAGTGACTGAACAATCCAAATCTGCCCTGCAAAGAACCACTCAAAGGTTTTCATTCTACAAGAGTTTTATTCAGATTCTAATCAAATTCAAATGTTTTCCATCTCTCTCTCTTTTTTTTTTTTTAGAAAAAATAAACATTGCAACTGAAGTAATTGTTGAACGTTTGGGTAGAAAGTGGCGTCAAGTTGGAAGAAAGCTTGGACTTCAGGACACTCAGCTGGATTGCATACAAGAGAAGCACAGCCGGGACCTGGAGGAGCAGGTGAGGGAGCTCATCAGACAGTGGATGAAGATGAGGAGAGAAGACGCCAGAGTGGAGGATCTCATCAAAGCTCTGCGGGACTGCAGACAGAACCTCACTGCTGATCTTGTGGAGAAAGAGCTCGGTGCACATTGAAAATCACCACCGTTCTATTATAAAACGACAGAACTCTGGGATTAATAATGTGAATTTCTTTTTGAAGAGCAAATGAACCGAATTAAATTGTGTTTACAGATCTTTCGGAATTAATTGTACACAGCCTTGTTAAATATTGATTGGAGGAAATGTTAGATAATATATTTTACATTTGTAATGATATTGCAGGGCATGAAAATGAAATATATTGAATAAGTGTCCTATACGTATTGTTCTCAATCACCTTTGCCTTTGCAAAACAGAAGGATATTTCAGTTTTTACTGAACATACTCCTAAAACAACACTATTCTTCTGTTTGAATGTAGGATGTATGATACTTACAAAGGAATAAAGGGACAGTGATATGTGATTATCATTGATTAACTGTTTGATAAAGCACATTTTGAGCCATAACTTTTTCTTATTCTATACTTCATAATATAGAAACGCTAAATCCCAAGATTTAAATACTGCACAAAAAGACAAGCTTATTACTCAGAAGAGTTAAGTTTTCACTCTCAAACTGCTTCACAGAGAGGCGTGTGTTAAACATGTTTCAGCATGGAGTCCCCTGACATGTCTCAGCTCCACCAGAAAGATTTCTGGAGATTGCATTATTTGGGAACTGTTTATTTTGACTCTTCTCAAATTTGTCCCACCGGTTGTACAGGTTGTTTCCCAAAAGCAGCCTAAATGGCTGGTATAGGGACCACTGATGCCAGTGGTTTCTACAATCTACTTAAGGTTTGGATTACACTACATTTTTTACAAATCTGAACAAATATTAAAACTAGGAATCATGCATTTGCCGAAAACGTCCTCATATGCTAAACGACTGAACACAACAAACTCGCACAGAAGCACACGTCATTGCTGGCAGACAAATGAAAACTAAAATATTTTAAAATTTTACATTTGACATTCTCAGACCGGACAGGTTCACAGTTATTTTTGTTTTGTTATTGTGTCTGTCCTACACATGATTTTCAGTGAAATCGGTCAACTCAAGACTGTCCAAAATCTCCAGACTGCAAATGCGGACAATAATTCATTCAGCGTTTTTGGGTTTATGATGCTTTTGGGTTGAGCTCAAAATTTACTATGATTCCTAAACACTGTTCATGTAACAGTTCTTAATACTTAGATTTTATGATGCTGTTGCCCAGTGACCTGTTTGCATTTTTGTTTGTTTGTCAGTGACCCATATCTGTCAGTGTGTACATCTATGCATGTGCACAGCAATGGTAACGTTTAATTAATCTCTAAAATTACAAAAAATTTGGTAATAACCCCTACATTTTAAAAAGCAACAAACTTTGCAATGCAGCAGTGTTTGAGCTCAATTGTCTTTTCCTTTGAAAAAATTATATGGTTATTTTAAGTACAAGATTTTTAATAAATATCACCATCTATGTTTTTTCCATGATAAATCACCATTCAACTTTTTTTTACTATTTATTTTTGCAGTTCAAATACTTCTTGAAGCGGACTATTAATATGAGGTCATAAAGATCGCATGCATAATTATAAAAGATTTAGAAAATAAAAATGTAAAATTGTTTTTGATAGTTGTAATACTGCATGCCTACTTGAACGGTCACGTCAGCTACCCAGTAACTGCCTGATGACATTTTCAAAATAACTGAAAATGTTTTATTCTTTATTTAAAAAAAAAAACGTAATTTCACATAAACCTGAGGAGAACCAAATTTCCAGAAATCTCCAGTATATGGCAGAATGCGACTCATTTGTTGTTAAATTGTCCTGGCCTCAACTTACAAACCACAAAACTCCTAGAAACAACTTTAATGAAATCATTTAATACCATTAATGTAAAACTTCACTTCATGTTTAAGCAGCATCACAGCCACTATACAACAAGAAGAATCTCATTCACTTTTATTTGGTATTTTTTACATCGATTAGTATTGGCTGTTACAGTAGTTTCATGTAAAACCATGTTCACAGTGGGGCACATTGGAGGCAGAGCATATGGAAATGAAAATATTTCCCATGAGCATTCTCACACACGCACCTTATCAAGACCACAAGAAGAAGTCCAGAGGTTTTGCCCGTTCTCTTATACTTTCTCTCATCTGACAACAGAAACTTCCCTGCGCTCCAAATAAAAACAAAAAGATAAATGAAAAAAGTAAAACAATCCCACCGAAAAGATTTTAGAATCTCCTCCCAAATCCTTTGACAAGAATCCAAGACTCGAGATTCCAAAGGGCAACTAAGAGAATCTGCCCAGTAATAGTTTGTATATTATAAATCCATATATCTTTGTGAAAACATAAAGGTAAATATGCAATGAAGAATCCTTCAATTCTGAACTACAGCCAAAGAAATATACAGTTAAACTAGAACAATCTAACATACAGAAAATATCCACACACTAACACGCTTCTCATGAAAGATTCGCAAAACCTGAATATATATATATATATACATATAAATATAAATATATATATATATATATATATAAGTCAGCGTAGATTTGATCAAATACTTGAAATGATTCTCATACGTAACTGAAATGTGAAATACTAATGATTATCTATCACAACAAATCCAACAGTGGCGACTCGCATGTTTTCCTGTGACTGAACCGTGTGCTACATTAATAGCCGTGTCGTGAATGTCTGGCGTTTTACAATAAAGGCACTGATCTTTCAATAAGTACAAGGACAAAGGGGGACTAACTAACCTCAAAGTCCTCTAGCATGTCAGCGAAAACAAAGAATGAACCACTGAACCTCTCTGATCTCCTCGTGTATCGGGGCATTCAATCCATCATGCAGATGCGTGGCTGTGTATTCGACACAGCTGCCGTAGTTCCTCGCGGCTGCCACAGGGAAGGTGTGGGTCTCGTCCAGAGTGCAGCGGCTGCTCAAGATGTGATGACTTGGACATAGTTAGCAGGGTAGAGGCCTATTTCTCCGCTGACCAGCTGTCCTTTACACCAGCCCTGCTCGTCCTCCTCACCCAGCTTCATTAACTCTTCACCTGAACGACACAAACATGTGTTTCATAATACCATGCCTTCCTTTTCAATGAGACATATGCATAGGATAATATAAAACCAGTTATAACCACAAAATCAATATATAGCAGCAGCCCTGCTATATATAGAAGTAAACATTTGAAGTGGACCAAAAAAGTTTGGTTTTAGGTTTTGATCCACTTCAAATGTTGACTAGTGTATATAACCAGATATAACAAACATTGTACTTAGGACGGTCACCGTGATTTTGCCAAGACAGACATTTTCCTGGATCAACATGATTGTCCAAAAATACAGACCTAACCCTACTCCTAAACCTATCCCTACCTATAATTTATCCCTAAAATCAGAGGGAAATGATGGTTGAATAACAAGGGTGTAGAAGCACCTAACTCTGGTTGTAAGACTAAAATGGACATTTCCTGTTAACTTATCCCTCTATTCTGATTGGTTGATTGGAATGTTGTTCCAGGATCAAAAAGGATGTTGATCCAGGAACATGTTGCACTTGGTGAAATCACATTCACCTACATGTCACAATGACGCCTCAGCCCCCTTCAAAGGTGATTTTAATTTTAGTGATGCATGGGCAGGCGTTTTTTGTTTTAGTCATATTGCATCTCTCATAATTTTCACATTACATGGCTCTGTACCATACTGTATTATAATGGAGATTTTGTTTAACTGCTAGAAGTCAATATTAAATTATATGCTCACACATTTCCACTATTTTTACATTTATATTTTATTTATATACATTTGCAATCATCTAATACTTATTTTAAATCGCTACTACTTTATTAATAGTTTAACTTAATCTTTAACAAATCTTAAAATGAATTTGCATATTTCATATTGCATAATACCACCATTCAAAGTTTGATTTTTTTTAATATAGCGGGGATGCATTAAATTAATCAGGTGTTAGGCAGTGTAGACGTTTATAATTTTACAAAATATTTCCATTTCATATAAATGCTGTTGCTTGCTAGTCATCAAACAATCATGTAAAAAGTATTACAGTTTAAATAAAATATTAGGCAGCACAACAGATTTCAACACTGATAATAATAATAAGAAATGTTTCTTGTGCAGCAAATTGGAGCATATTAGAATGATTTCTGAAGGATCATGTGACACTGAAGACTGGTGTAATGATGCTTTCCCATCACAAGAATAAATTACATTTTAAAATACACTCAAACAGTTATTTGGAATTGTATTAACATTTCATAATATAAATTTTTAGTGTATTTTTGATCAGGCTTTATTGGTTAGCATAAAAGACTTCATTCTAAAACATTAAAAAAAAAAAACAGTGGGGTACATTATAATGTTATAATGTGTTTTAGCATTTTTTTTTTAAAACAAAATTTAAAATTGTTAAATTAAACTTTACCATCAGACATTTATGGGTTTATACAGTAATGATAATAATTACAGGCTTACTGAGACTGGACAGAATTTTAAAAGGGTGGTTGATTGCGATTTCACTTTTTTAACGTTAGTGTGTGATGTTGCTGTTTGAGCATAAACAATATCTGCAAAGTTACGAAGCTGAAAGTTCAATGCAAACGGAGATATCATCTTTTAAAATTCTGGCAGTTTAATGCCTACAAAAACGGCTGGTAGGGACTACAACAAGCTACTTCCCGGGTTTGTGACGTCACAAACCCAGATAAACCCCGCCCTCGGGAAAAGGTAGCAAAGGGGGCGAGGCCATGCTGCACTGCTTTAGAGAAAAGGAAAACTAGGGGTGCACGTAAAAATCTATTCATATATGAATCGCGATTCTGTCTTCTAACGATTCTAATGGATTCACAAGTTTCAAAATCAATGTTCTAAAGCAGCAGTTCTCAATACTGTTCCTCACGTCCCCCCGCTCTGCATCTCTCTCTCTCTCTCTCTCTCATTCAGCTCAGCTCCAACAATGAACTGTTCCAATTATACACTTATTTTCACATAGCTATGAGAAGCGTTAAACATGGCGTGCATGCAGTTGCCGTACTGTATTAAAGCTTAAATCAGGATAAAACCGTATATTAAAAGCTAACAGAAGCCGTAGCATTTACAAATAACAGCATATCTAAAAGTATGAGACAACAACAAACAAAAAACATAGGCCTACCATTAAAAGCCGTGCTTGCACAGGTTCTGCACGATCCTCTTCAATAATATCCTCTGCTTCTCAATCGGCTCAAACTGATAAGCGATATTAACGACGCCGTTGTTTACAATACAACTGGAGCACATGCTGCTGAGGTGAGGGGCGGGACGCTTAGACGGGCACTAGAGGCAGTTTAGCCAATCACAGCAAACTGGGCTAGCTAACCAATCAGAGCCCATCGCCTATTTCTGAGGGCGGGGCTTGCACCACATAAACACAATCAAGCCTAGAAAAAAAACAGTGAACCACCCCTTTAATATTAGTGAATCCCTAATTATCGCTCCAGCCAAATGGCTCCAGACTGGGATGTGCATGACTGTGTGAAGTCAAGCCTTGCAGAGTCAACATACAGTTTCGCAAGGGCTGCAATGAGGTCACTTTTGTTGTTTCACACACCCTCATGCCTGTACAGACACATCACGCATAAACCAGGTTTCAAGCTCAATTTATCTCTATGCACCTACACTCTTTAAAATGAAAACACCTGAAATATTCTAGCATGTATTCAGGGAACTTTAATATTCAACTGCCTCAAAAACCTTTTCCCTTATGAAGGTTTGCTGGAGGAACAATGAAAAAAAATAGTAGGATTTACTTTGAAACAATTTTCACTCTGAAAATTATAGCAAATTTCACAAATAATTACAGAGAATTGACAAGTAATATTTAATTAAATGTGAAATATTAAGTTTTTTTGTAAAACCTACTTCAAAAAAAAAAACTTTTAAGGGAATGATTTATAGTTCTTGTAGGAACTTAATGGTACACTGTGTTTTTCTGTCATTAAAGAAAGTTTCACACATACGGAATACATAATACTGAACTGAAAACATTAGCTTTAGCATCATGCTACATCCACACCACTAGGTGTCAGTATAAATCCAAGATGACTGTGATATCGGGCAATGCAACAAACACAAATACTGAGTACACCTTTAAATCTACTTTACTTGAGTGAAAAAAAATAAACTTCAGTAAATGACCACCAGGTGTCACTCTTGGCATGTCTGCTATTGCACATTTTCTTAGAGTTGCTGGCTGGCATGGATTTTGGCAGTCTTGGTTCATAAATAATCTGAATGTATCCTTTAAGCTTTATATAATATTTAAGGCATGCATGCTGATTTAAAAACCCTCTAGGTGGATCCTGGGACCTGCTCATCTATCCAGTTACGCTCTTCTCTAGCAAACAAGACCGTTTCATTATTTTTGCCCTGGCCATTTAGTTCTGACCTTGAGATTTGATTTACCCTCGTTTTACATTACTTCACAGCTTCCTGCAGCACAGACACTAATGCTAAATATCTTTGGTCTGCTGGCTAGATTAAAGTCAGTCGTCACCTAAACTCAGACTAAGCTGGATCCAAAAGACCTCGAGCCAATCAGAGTGGAGGGCTCTGCTTTAACACTGTCCTCCTAACTGATGCCATTTAGTGACTTTTGGGAAGCCTTTGAATTCAGATAATTCATTACATGCAGGGATCTGCTGATCACCCATGGAAACTTTAGATTTATTAGGAAGCCTGATGTGAACTTTACTCTGAAGCGAAAACTGGAAAACGATAAAAACAAGGTTGTGAATTAGATTCCTTTTCCACTGGAAACAAACGTTTTTGTTACAAGTGTAACAGTTCAGATCAGCTTCATATAAGCGTTTAATTTCTTTGCCCATTTTGTTTTGTTGCTTCTATTTTTGAAAATTCTAGCACAGCCAAATTGGAAAGGAATACATTTGTTTTGTGTCAGTTCACTAGTTCCAAAGCAGTTTCATGGGTTTTGTCTAAATGTGAGGAAGCAGTCTCAAATAAACCCATGTAACATGTAGGGTTTAATCACACACATGCTTAGATTGACAATCCCCATTTCATTTCATCCTTTCCACAATGCCTTTTGAAATAACTGCACTACCATTCACAGCAAGGCATTGAAAGAGCAAAGAAAAGGGGTTTGATGAATCCACAAGCCGCAGCCATGTGTATGTTCATGTGTGTGGCATTAATAAGCATTAGTAGGGATTAATACCTGCTTTAAAGCTCAGCTCATCAGCCTCCTGCCCAGTGTAATCATACAGCGCTTTAACGTGAACCCCGACTACCTTCTCCTCCTCGTCCACCCCGTTGGCTGCGATGTATTTTTTGGGGCTCTCTTCATCAGACCAGTCCGAGGAGTAGTCTTTACCCGCCCTGTTTGAAAAGAAAAGGAATTAGAAAACTGAACAAACTCATGGACAAATCATTTTAATAGAAAGTGGAAGATTAATAACTTGGTAATCAGGTGATCGGTGATAGTTCAGCTAAAAACATTTGAAACGTTTCAAATTTATAGAAGGAAATCTAGTGTAGCGTTAGTTCTGGCAGGTCACGTTAGTCAAGCTCGCGTCAGCTGACTCTCAGCTGATCCCCATCAACCTATGGGAATACGACACCTAAGCATTCATATATAAGGTCCCTCAGTATTATCAGCAGTTTTCGCATTGCTCAATAGCTAATTACCCTCCTCCATACCCAGCTCCTCCTCTTGTCAGTCAGGATTCAGCCTTCTGATTCTCCTTTGAATCAGGCTAATTCTAAAATGTGTACATAACATTATTGAACTTTAACGATATCTGCAATACATTTATGTTGGTTCTGTTCTGTTTACCCTGAGGGGGTTATCGCTGCTCTCCCTGCTCTCATCCATGCTAGGCTAGTTCTTGCCCAGAACAGAACCATACCGCCAATCCAAACTGTATGCTAATTGTCAATCATCTTTGACAATAGTGGTTCTGACAGAATTCAATGTTATTTCATTTTTATTATCTGTGGCATGCTGTGGATTATCACAGAAACTAATTTGAATGTCCTTCAAAATTCACATTACAGTCATGCGCAAACAGTTGAAGTATATTTTGGTTAGCGTATGCACACAATGCACATGATGTAAATTTAATCAGGAAGAGCAGTGGGGAGAGGACGCAACCCTGAGGGGTGCCAGTGCTGGTGGTGCGGTTGTTGGATGTGAATTTACCAATTCTCACTAGCTGTTGCCTATCTGTCAGAAAGCTGGTGATCCATTGACAGATAGAGCTAGGGACGAAGAGCTGGGTTAGTTTGGTCTGGAGGAGTGTTGGGATGATGGTGTTACCAGCTCCAGGCCCTTTATCCAGCTCATGACTGAATTGGTGAGTGGAAGTGGAAGATCAGGGTTTCCAGGTCTTCATAACAAAACCAGCCCAATTGGTACTCAAAACTAGCTCGATAGACCCTTCGCAAAAACCCGCCCCCTTCGTTATTGTTGCTATGTCCGTCAAGCCATGGCGCTCTCACGCTACATCATGTTCTCACGCAGTTAAAAATAAGTCACAGAGCAAAGAAAAAACTGACAACACACCAACAGATGAGACAAAGCAGGTTACTTTTGGTATGAAACAAAGACTCAGCTTTCAAAATTTGTTGTTTTTAAACAATAAATAACATTTTGTGTCGTGACATCACTGTAGCGCCTCAGTTCAAGCGGCATGTAGTCTCGCGTAGCCAGACCTTCAGACTGACGGCTGAAGGTCTGGAATCCATGGCAGCTTTCATTGGCCAAGGCCCGCCCATGAGGCCATTTGACCGACATGTCAAACAACCAATCACAGGGCATGGAAATGTCGCCACAATAACAGATCGGTGTGTAAAACTCTCGGATGTATTTTAAAGATTCTATGCCGCGAACTTACATTTTTTCACATACTTTTGAAAATCCAGCGTTTAGTTTATCCTGATAAGCGCTCATCGTCACAGTTGTAAACATGACGGCTCTCTTCTTTCGTGAGGGGGTTTGGCGGCACGGCATCTTTGTTTCCAGGCGGAACGTTAAAGAACGCGACACACACGTCTCCCGGAAATCCTGTATAATTTAACCAATCCGACGACGACTTCGAAACTCCTGAAGTGTTTCCACTTTTGTGTGCCATATGCATCAGATGTTTAGCCAACGGTCCGTGGGCATGACGTCTGAGGCTGAGAATAAGCGGCATATGAACCGATCATCTCTTCCTCTTTACTAGTTACAGCATGAAGCAAACATGAATGAACATCAGAAGGTATCCTGTTTCAGCCGCGTAGTCAATACACCCCATTTTTGGAGTTCAAGACCACCGACATGAATCTACTCTTCTGTCTGGTTTGTTTGTCGGACAAAATAGCAGATTCAGTGGTATGATTGGTCAGATCTCCTGTCAATCGAACTCCTGGTGAAGGGTCAATTGGTTATCAAAAAAAAAAAAAACAGCCCATGGCAGCAACATAAATGCAGCCCAATTCCACGAAAAAAACGCTGACTTGGCAACACTGTGGAAGATAATGACATGCTCGGGAAGTGGAAGAAAGAAATGCAAAAAAAAAAAAAAAAATGTACACAAAAGTATTTTTTAAGGTGCAGAATGTTATTAGTCGATTGCACAACAGTGGTCTTTGGTTATAGCCAACAGGAAGAGAAAGCACCTTCCTTTTGTCTGCTGCGACAAATGCAACAAGGTGAGGTCAGAAAAGTTATGCGTGTGGAAATTGGCATTGAGTGGTCAAAAAGTCACAGATTGGAAAAAAAACAACTTGTTTTTAATGGGAGGGGGACAGAATATTGTGAAAAATTGTTCCTGCGCAGACCTCAAGATGGAAAACAAACTACTGAAGATGCAACAAAAACAGACACCTATGCTGATGAGCTTGTGTGAGGGTTAAGAAAGAGACAAAGACATTCTGTCAGTGATAACTCCTGGAGAAATAGTGCAGACACTGGATAAGGATGAAACTTTATAAATGTCAACAGCATGTGTTGACTGCCTGTGTCTGTGCATGCCATCAAATGGAAAACCTTTTGAAAGGCTATGCATTCGGCTGTATGCATACGCCAAACATCTGTGTCATAACTGAAGTTTACTTTGGGCTTAAGGAACAAAAGATTCCAGAGGGCTTAAAAAGCAGACATTTGCAGGTAGTGTTTTTGTTATAGCACTTATTAACTCTTCCATACTAACATTTGTTATTTATGCAATAATGGTGTCTCAACTGTCCTTTTAGTGGTGGAACTACTTTTCCAGGTGGATTAACTTCTTATGCATCTCCAACACATTTCCACTGGGTGGATTTCACTGTACATAAACTATGTGGTATCCACATGTAACACTGTTTAAGTTTTGTGACAATACTTTCAAAACTGTGTAAAGTTTATCTCAGTGTAATGTCTTGCCCCACAGATGCTGTCAATAGAGCTCAACTTGTACTGAACCCGGAACATTCCTTCAATATTTACTCAAAGAAAAATAAGTGTAAAGCAGTACTAGAAACAAGGCTACATATTGATTTTCAGAGGAGACTGCAAGGAGCAAGTAAAAGGTGTAATTGTTAAAAACTTGATTTAAGCATACTGCTCTGAACAATTTTTAGCTTGGAACTAATGTTCACAAATGATTGGCTCCTGCTTTCTTCTAAATGAGGCGGTTTGGCATCACAGCATATTTGTTTCCAGGCTGAACGTTAAAGAACACAACACACACGTCTCCCGGAAATCCTGTATAATTCAACCAATCCGACGACGACTTCGAAACTCCTGAAGTGTTTCCACTTTTGTGTGCCATATGCATCAGACGTTTAGCCAACGGTCCGTGGGCATGACGTCTGAGGCTGAGAATAAGCGGCATATGAACCGATCATCTCTTCCTCTTTACTAGTTACAGCATGAAGCAAACATGAATGAACATCAGAAGGTATCCTGTTTCAGCCGCGTAGTCAATACACCCCATTTTTGGAGTTCAAGACCACCGACATGAATCTACTCTTCTGTCTGGTTTGTTTGTCGGACAAAATAGCAGATTCAGTGGTATGATTGGTCAGATCTCCTGTCAATCGAACTCCTGGTGAAGGGTCAATTGGTTATCAAAAAAAAAAAAAACAGCCCATGGCAGCAACATAAATGCAGCCCAATTCCACGAAAAAAACGCTGACTTGGCAACACTGTGGAAGATAATGACATGCTCGGGAAGTGGAAGAAAGAAATGCAAAAAAAAAAAAAAAAATGTACACAAAAGTATTTTTTAAGGTGCAGAATGTTATTAGTCGATTGCACAACAGTGGTCTTTGGTTATAGCCAACAGGAAGAGAAAGCACCTTCCTTTTGTCTGCTGCGACAAATGCAACAAGGTGAGGTCAGAAAAGTTATGCGTGTGGAAATTGGCATTGAGTGGTCAAAAAGTCACAGATTGGAAAAAAAACAACTTGTTTTTAATGGGAGGGGGACAGAATATTGTGAAAAATTGTTCCTGCGCAGACCTCAAGATGGAAAACAAACTACTGAAGATGCAACAAAAACAGACACCTATGCTGATGAGCTTGTGTGAGGGTTAAGAAAGAGACAAAGACATTCTGTCAGTGATAACTCCTGGAGAAATAGTGCAGACACTGGATAAGGATGAAACTTTATAAATGTCAACAGCATGTGTTGACTGCCTGTGTCTGTGCATGCCATCAAATGGAAAACCTTTTGAAAGGCTATGCATTCGGCTGTATGCATACGCCAAACATCTGTGTCATAACTGAAGTTTACTTTGGGCTTAAGGAACAAAAGATTCCAGAGGGCTTAAAAAGCAGACATTTGCAGGTAGTGTTTTTGTTATAGCACTTATTAACTCTTCCATACTAACATTTGTTATTTATGCAATAATGGTGTCTCAACTGTCCTTTTAGTGGTGGAACTACTTTTCCAGGTGGATTAACTTCTTATGCATCTCCAACACATTTCCACTGGGTGGATTTCACTGTACATAAACTATGTGGTATCCACATGTAACACTGTTTAAGTTTTGTGACAATACTTTCAAAACTGTGTAAAGTTTATCTCAGTGTAATGTCTTGCCCCACAGATGCTGTCAATAGAGCTCAACTTGTACTGAACCCGGAACATTCCTTCAATATTTACTCAAAGAAAAATAAGTGTAAAGCAGTACTAGAAACAAGGCTACATATTGATTTTCAGAGGAGACTGCAAGGAGCAAGTAAAAGGTGTAATTGTTAAAAACTTGATTTAAGCATACTGCTCTGAACAATTTTTAGCTTGGAACTAATGTTCACAAATGATTGGCTCTCACAAGGGACTGGGATCAAATAGGTTAATTTGATTAATCTTAATAGCAACAACAACAACAACAACAACAACTACATAATGCTAATAGATCTCAAAATGTTCTTGTCTTGAAGATATGGTTAGCTCTGTTCCACAACCTAGTGAGCTAACTTGCTATTTGCTGCCTAAATAGGCAGCTGCCTTCTAAGACAATATTCTAACCTACAGTAAATGGAACCTCAAAAATGCTTAACTTAGAGAAGTTTGGTTCACACATCAAGTGAAATCGGTGAGACTAAAACGTCTCGGTTTATCAAAATGACTGATAAAAAAAAAAAAAAAAAATCGACAGTCCAAGCATCCACATTACTGACCCATTTATCTGTTGTAGCTTATCCACTTTGCATTCACAAAATAGCCACTGACGCAGTCAATAGGTGCCGTCTGAGAAGCGCTAATTGAATGTCACAATTTTACTCAATGATTTTGGCCCTCCAGAACCATTTCCGCCAAAACCAGATACATTTCTGACTGAATCTTTTCGGTTGCCGGAGTTTGTGTATCACTACTGCATAACATTGCTGCCTACTTCTGTAACAACCTTTGTGTAAGGCGTGCATCCATGATTCCTTAAAATACTGTCTAGGTAGGCTGCTAACTAGGTTTTAGAACAGAGCTGTTGTTTGTACTCCGAGAGAGGAGGTCAATAAAAGAGAAAGTTGCACTGACACTCCCGGTGCATAGCCACTTAGGTTCTCGTAATAGCCATCCGCCTCAAGCCACCTGTGGGTTGAAGAGTCAACAAAGACCAGACTAATAAGCAGGAAGCTGCAGAAGGCCACATTTAATACTGCAATTTAACAGGCATTCTCCTGTGTGCCCGTGTTCCCTGTGAGAGAGATTCAGATTCAACACACAAACATGAGTCCTCTAAATTATCTGTACCAGACCTTCTCAGTTCTTTCCAGGCACTTCATTTAGCCAATACCTTTGATCTCCCTTGATCCTGTGTTAACATGCTACCCTAACACACACACACAAACACATATATACACAAACAGTTTGAATACGCTAACTTAGAGCTAATTGGTGTAGTTGGTTCTATAAGCAGTGAGTGAAGCCCTCAGGGAAGAACTGTTGCCAGGATAATTAAAAAAACAATAGCAACCCTCCACTTCTAAATACAACACTGTAATTAAAAGTTGGATTATTATTGTAGCAGAATATGAAACTCAAGAATGTGTGTATCTATATTTGGGTGGCTGACAAATGTAAATTTTTCAAATATTGTGTGAATTTTGAGGAAATGTTGTTTTCATGTTGCAACAATTCTGTGTGCACCTTATTTGATATCATTAAATTGTATAGTCATATTGGCCATCAAGCACTCTGCTCTCCAGATCAGTATTGATTTTTTTTTAAATACACATTTATTAGATCAATTGCTAAAATCTCATTTGTCACCATTTTAATCAACTTCCCCCCCCACACAGAACTGAACTGTAAAAAGGGGCCAAAATGTTAAATTTAAAGGTCCAAAAATTAAACTTGATTGAGGGTTAAATGTATTAAAAATATACTGTATATATATAATTAAACAAATTTTTAAATAATATTTTACATTTTTCAAATTATTTTTAAATGAACTACATTGTTTTTACATTTCAAATGTTTTATTTCAATGCAAACATAATTATAAATTATATAAATATTTTCTTGCGCATGAGCATATGAGCATGCAGTAGTCACGATGTACCTCGTAGTTTCCTGTGGAGTCTTCGGGGGTTCGTCTCCTGCTGAGACAATATTAGTCAGAGTGACCACGTCATCAGAATGACTGTTTCTGTCTCTTCGACTGATGGATCGGTTTGCTTCTGGTGACCACTCCTGTTAAAACATGAAATGTGAAAATCCTTAATTTGCATGTAACTAATTTGTGTTATACTCACTACCTCCCATTGCTATAATGTTCAGATTTTAATGATGTATTTAAAAAAAAAAAAATCTTATATATTATTTAAATAATATAATGTGTGCACGCACATATGCATGCAAATTTTACAGGATTTTGTGTTTGTGTTTTACAAGCAATAAGCAATGACAATGCAATAAACAGGCATTTACATTATATTGTCACTGCATTATTTCACACCCAGTTTTCCCTTTTAATAAAACACAAGTTCAAAACAAAAATATACTCTTTGGTGTGTGTGTGTGTGTGTTAATCCATCCCTGTAAATAACTTTGCCTTAAAGCAGAACAAGAATACAGATCAGTCACACAATGTGACTGTGACATAACAGCACTTATATTCACAGTCACATGTGGGACCATCATCCAGTCAGCCTTCTATCACTGTGCAGAGAGAGTGAGTCTGTGCCTTTTTACAGCCACACAAAGGACTCCAGTGTGCTGGCAGAACAGGGAGGATGCCAGAAGATTCCTCTGGAGGTGTCACTTACCTGGGCAAACCTGACTAAAAGCTTAGTTTTACTGTAGCTCTGTGACTGCTATTCGCTCTCCTACTGCTCAATTAAACATTCACACCATGGAGGATTTTTAAATTTCAGACACTCAGATTCCATGGCACATCTGTACACACACAGTTGTGTTATGTACAAACCTCATTTACACAAATGGAGATGCTGACACTGCCACTGTGTGTCTGCGTGTGTTTGTGTTGTGGGGAGGGCTGGGAAGGAAGGAAGGGGGGGGAAGGATTGCCATTAGGGAGAGGGATCCAACATTCCAGAACCCACTCGTGGGCCATGCAAAGACAACAGCTCATTCACACTCAGCCCATTAGAAATTCACCACCACTGGAGCCTGGGGCCCAAAACAGCTCTATGGTTGACAACTCCACAGCAGTGTTTTGGTCCATTAATGCTGTATCTATTCTAAGCAAATGTTACCGTTTATGTTTGTAGTCTGGTCTGTGTGTTTCCTGGCATTCTGTGATGTAGCAAACATTCTAAACAAAACAGTATTTTGCAGAGCAGAGAACTTACTATACCTCTAACTGGGGCCATTTCATGCTCATGCCGGGCCCATGGGTGTTCCTCCACCACCTGAGGTCCTCTGCGTCATTGGCTGCATTGATGGTCTGGCTGAGGTCTCGGTACAGGCCTCGAAATCTGCATGGGGATTTTCCACATACTCTGTCAGGACAGGTTTTTATTTATGCACAAGGAAGTGCATGTTTAAAAAATACAGCCAACATCAACTTTAAATGATGGTTGTTGCTAAGACAAACATCGCTATTAATATTGATCATACCTTTAAAGCAACTCACAGAAATATTTGTAGACATATCCTGCATAGTGTCAAAAAAAAACATTCCATTCAGGGTACAACAGTTTAAGAGACAACTTTGTACATTACCTAATATCAGTACCTTGTTGTAGTAGACATATTTACTTAAATGGGTAATGCACCACTGGCAAGACAAGCTTTTAATAAAACGTGGGTATTTATGCAGCAGAAATGCGATTTCTTTTTAAAAAATTTTTTAGTGTTACATGACTAGAGAAAAAGAGAGGAAAATGGTTGTCATTCCCTTTTGCCAAAAACCTTGACAACCATAACGCATTTTTGCGCAATATGTAATATTGTTTTATTAAAATATCCAAAAACCCCTAGAACAGTGTTATATATTTTGCTGACTTGTGTACTTACATTATCCCAAATGTTTCGAAGAATGTTTAAATCCAGAGAAATAAGCAATTTTAACTAGTGACACGGACCGTGTCTATAGTGTCATCGTCTCGCCTGCCAATGACGTCATAACCCCTCGATTTCCAGTTTTGTTTTGTAGAAAGCATGGAAACACCAAAGACGCTTTAATATGTTGTGCGTTTTAATAGACCGGTGACGACCGCACAGAGTAGCATTATAACAGAACTTTCAAATGCATCTAGTATGATAAAACAGCCCTGCTTTTTTTCCCCACATACGCACGACCGGAAGGAGCAGAAGCAGTCGACTGTGGCATAATAAAAGCTCCGCTGCTTTCGAGCCGTGTGTCACGCTCGTTCAGCGGCCTTGTTTCGCTTCGACGGCTTTCAGCCTCACCCTGCTTCATTCTACTACGTTAATAAATCATTAGCTCATCCATGAACATGATTTATGCCCGAGTCCCGTCGGATTGCATCGGCTGTGGGGATGAAGACGACAACTCCCATGATTCCACACTCAGTCACGGCGTCATCAAACTACGCCTTTGTCTCTTTGTTTATTTTGAATACGCGCCCTCTATCGGCAAAAATTACATATTGTGCCTTTAATATGTATTGATCGGCAAGCAAGCAAACATTTGCTTTTATTAGAAATAGCAACATGCTTAAACCACCCACTATACCCTAGTATCCTGTTGATGAGTTTTGTTCAGACAAACACTTCTATATTTAAAAGTAAAAAATCTAGTTTTTAGTTTCATAACCACTGCTAACAGAACAAAAGAGGCAGGAACATTAAGTACCATGGAAATACAAAGAATGAGGGAGGGATAAAGTAAACAAAGATTCTTGTACATGAAACTAAGCTACATATGATTACCACGCAGCTCAGCACCAGCCCTGTAATTGCAGCTCAACAAAAGTAAACAATTGTGCAAAA
The DNA here is from genome assembly GCF_001515605.1 of Sinocyclocheilus anshuiensis. Taxonomy (NCBI): domain Eukaryota; kingdom Metazoa; phylum Chordata; class Actinopteri; order Cypriniformes; family Cyprinidae; genus Sinocyclocheilus; species Sinocyclocheilus anshuiensis. Next base: position 776,611 of record NW_015558577.1, on the reverse strand, counting down.
CTGCAGAGACCGGTTTGAAGGGTGTTGTTTTTGTTGCTATTCTGAACATGTAACTCCACGCTGCTTAAGCTAACACCGAAACACAAAACGAAAGGAGGCATTTGTTCACTGATTAAAAAACAAAAAGGATACATCAAGTCACCCTAGCTTTCAGCTCTTTTGAAATGACCCTGGTTAATAGTCAACGACATGCTCAGAATTCCTCATCAAGTAAACACAATGATAACAGAGAGCCTGGAAAAACAAATAAGCACTTATTAATGGTTAACATTTATTTCCGTTTTAGCTATGAGACACATAAATGACCAGAAATTATTTCAAGAGCCTGAGGTTACTGAAATTGCGGATTTAAATCAGGATTTGACATTGAGTAAAATTTGAGACGGAGCTTCCCATTTGTCTCATGTCATTTTTAATTGAACAACTCAACTGTGTCGAAATCTGTGCCTGTCAATCTCTCAGTGGCTCGGTTTCAAACTCTAGCAAGCCACCCAACTAGACAGCATTTGTAGACTGCTCAAAACAACTGGAAGCTAAATTCTGCTGTCTTCGAAGATATTCAAATCTTCATGGATAAACTCAGAATAATGTACTTTGCTAGTTTATTTTAGCTATCCAATTCCAAAAGGTACCGAAGAAAATATCTATTCATATTGCATCAAGCTCAGTGAACAAAATTGGTTGCATTTTATTTTACAGTACGTGCACTTAACTGGACTTACCCAAGAAAGTACTGATAATATAACTACATGGGTTAGGGTTAGGTTTAGGGATAGGTTCAGGGTAAATACCTAGTTGTTATCCAGTAATTGTAAATATTATAACAAGTACATAGTATGTACATGTGGAACAGGACTGTGAAATAAAGTGCTACCATAAAAAAATTTATCTAAGATGCCAGACAGAGAAATCTTGACAAATTATATTAATTCAAAAAGTACTTACTCAATGAAAACTATTTTACTGTAATAAAAACAGCCCATTTTACCAAATATTTGTTTTTATGATTAGACTATTGTATTTTTAGCTCAAGTACCATTAAAAATATTTATACTATTAAAAATAAGCAATTAATTGAAAATTATTTATTCCACACAATAAATCCATTTTTACCCAATATTTGTTTTTTTATGATTATCAGTGTCTTGTTTAGCTCAAGCAACATTGCTAACTCTATAGGTCTTAGTCGGGGTAGATACTGTTTTAAATTTTACATGGATGAAAACAAAGCTATGAGGATAGACTCACAGCCTTTAAAATGGCACACACTGTATGATTTATATAGGGATTTGTCTACTGAAAGTCTTTTGGAAAGATGCATCGTCAGCTAAACAATCGGTATGTTGTTAAAAAACAGTATAATCCATTTAATACACTGTACTTCTATCCGTCAAAGCCTCATTTTTGCATGTCAGAAATGAAAGATGGCTCTACCCTGACTAAGATCTATTGGAAGTGGCCTTCTAAATACCTTGTTTTATTCAAATTCTATAGAAGTATCACATGTATACTTTGTGGATAAGGCAATCCCAGAATGCGCTGTGACAAGCCAGTGAGAATTATTAGCCAAGAAGTTGGTTAAAGTCAAGGAAAATGCAGATTATTCATATCTGCATACTATATTAAATACTAAAACAAACTGATTTAAATACTGTAATCTAATTAAAAATAACTTTACAATGTGTGTACTACATATTTATTATGCATAGTAAAGAGTCATTAGCAGCATTAGATTCTACTGGACTCTTCTCTAAATCACTGAAGAACTGTTTGTGTGGTGCATGTGATTTGTTGTCGATGAGTTTCAAATCAAATATTTTGATTAGGATGCTGTCCTAGAAGATAAGTATCTAGTAGACAGTGAAGCAGAGAGACTAACCCATCATTGCTGGAGAGGTCCATGTGCTGGTGTATGTCCTGCAGCACTTCTTTAAAAAAGCGAAGCCTCTTTTTTTCTGCCTCCTGTGTGATTTCAAACACTTGCTCCATGTCTTCCATGTAACGCGGGTTACAGCGATTCAGCTCGTCCAGGGCTCTCTCATAACGCTCCTTAGCCTGAGGGAAAACATCCAAACAGATGTGCAAGTTCATGGGACAGAGTCATGGGACACAGTTTACAAGGTCAATTCCAAAGATCATAATTTCCTGTTCAGTATACTCAGAATACATCTAATGGAACAGTGCATATTCACAATGTTTGGTTCGAGAGTTGTTGAATCTGAAAAAGCAAGATGTACCACTTTCTTCATTTATGAGTCCCTTTGGATCAAAGCATGTGCTAAATGAAATGCAAATGCCTTTCATGACTGTCTATAAAACAGACAATAAAGTCTGCTTTTATAAATGATAGAAAAATTAAAGCAAAATCCTTTTAAATACATAAAATCGGGTGATGTTTCCCTTTGAGGAGACAGAAACTGCAGGAAGTATATTTTTATGAATGAAACTACACATTCAACAACATGTTATTCACACCCATAATTTTGCATTGTCACAACAAGTCCAAAGACATCATCACAGGGGCCTTACTGTTGACACAAGCAACAAACAAGCCTTGTCTTGTCTAAGTTTATGGAAATTCTGTCATTTCAATCCCCACCCATCTCCTTCAGACTAGACATGGACAGTTGCAGACAAGCTAATACAGTAATTACCAATGTAAAAATTACTATAATCCTTAATAAAACTGAAAAACTGTTGTGTCTGTGCTTTTTCTCATGCTACCTTCTCCGCCTCTTGGGTACATTTCTCCAGGCGCTCTGTGAACTTGCGGGCCTCTTCTGGGGATTTGGTGGGGTCAGCCTTGGCATGAGTTTCACGGGTCAATGCCGTGCGCTCTTCCTTCCGGGCTTGGTGATAACTCTTTTTGGTAGACTCCACCTACCGCAGAGAAGATATTTACACAGCCATATTATTTACTCATTACGAAATATACAGTTAAGTACAAACATGATTCTCTTTAAACATTGTTTAAAAGGACAGCTAACCCAAAAACAAAGATTCTGCCATCATTTATTCATCATAATGTTACACCAAACATGTATGGTGGTCAAGCTATATACTAAGCTATCATATGGCCTTAGAAGACTAGAAATATAACAAACAAATCATATGGACCAGCCAAATTAGGTTTTTGGTCATTCGTCATTTGGTTAGCTTGACAATCACTGGTCACTGATTACCATCTACTAGTTGTATGGAAAAAAAAAAAGAGATTTCTGAGTTATGTCTAAGATTTCTGAACCAAATTTACAAACATTTACAAAAAACTTGAGTTTAAGTGCCATTACTATGAGTAGATGATAACATCAGATCAGATCATTATGGGTGAGCTGCCAATAAAAAACAACAACAAAAAAAAAAAAAGTAATTAAAGTAAAAAAAGTAAAAAACAAACAAACACACACACAACAAAACAACAAATCAAACGAAAACACAAACAAAAAAAAAAAAAAAAAAAAAAATGATTTGCCATTGTTTAATGGATGAAATCCATACTAATGGCTTTGTATTCTGCACAGGAGGAGACTCACATCCTTCAGTTTTCGGACCCAGGGTTTCTGGGCCTTGCGGAAGCCTTCGTCGGCGTCTTTGGTCTCACGGAATCCACCAATCATTTGCTTGTGGAAGGCATCCTTCTGCCAGTTTCTAATCTTTTCGCTGTCTTCAACAATCAGTTTCTCTTTTAGTTCCATATGGATCTCACTCAGTCTGTCTGCCGCATTCATGAAAGCATGCCAGGCCTTTTCCAGAGTCCCATACTGTGAGCCTGCAGGACAGAAATAAGAATTTAGCTTTATCTGTCAGCTCCAAACACTGGATAATTGCTTAAAAGCCCAAGTCTACTGTATAATAATTGTAGGTCTGTGTGTCTGCCCCTTTAAGGTCACGTGGTCTGGTTAGTGAATATGTGGCCAGCCTGAGGCTCTCTCTGGGAGGTAATCCATTCATATCCTATGACTTTTCTTAAGGTCAATACAAAATATTGTGGTTTGTTTAAACTGCATACATTTACGGTTTATTTTTTAAATCAAACATTTAGGATTTACTGTTTTGCTGTTATTTTTACAAGTGCTTAAAACACATCCATGCATGCAGGTAGTGTAGTCAAAATCCAATATATCCAATATACACCGGTTGCTAATGGAATGATGCATGATATAAAGTGATAGATCACTGACACATGGCACAACTCCATATTACACTTTCATACCTTCTTTTCCCCAAACTTAGAAACTACTGTGCAACTATTAAGGGTTTGGCAGAAGCACTTATCAGCTCATGGGAACAGAATGTGTTGATGTAACTGTAGAGGCATGCATCTATCTAAGGAGGATGAACGATGAGACTCAAAGTCATGCTCACCTTTCTCCACAACACCCCTCCATTTCCTGGCCCAGTCACTCAGCTGCTGGGAGTAGCCCTTCTCAATCTTGGCCCGCTCCTGGAAACAGCTGACCAGCTCATTGCATAGTTTGTAGCCATCGTCAATGCGTTTTACGGTCCTCTTGTAGTTCCCAGGCTGACAAACGAAAGTCATGTTAGAGTCATTCCATTTCTAAATCTGACTGATCCAGTTCTCAAGTTTAACTCACTGACTCAATGATCTAGTCACAACAGTTAACAGCAAGGATTATCAGTGGATTAGTACATTACAGTCTAATAAAGGTTAAATGTAGGATTTTAGAATTAGATTCATTATGACTCCCTTAAAATCGAAATGACAGTATTTATACTTCTGTTATCAAATGAAATGAGAAGAAAGGATCTACAAAAGCATGGCCTTTATAGCAAATCTCATAAAACTTGGGGTAAGCAGTGTCGTATGAAGGGGTAAACTGAATTATAAGCAATTGTAACATTTTCTAATAGTGTTTGTAATGACATTTCCTGCATTTGAAGGCAAAGCTCACAATCACCAGCTATTAGTTGAGCCACTGACATAGCTTACCCCAAAGCATTTGGCAAACTTTACCCTAGCTACCATTTAAAAATAAATAAATAAATAAATAAATAAATAAATAATTAGCCATGGCTAATCTTTATATTGTTACAGTTTTATACAATGTCAATTGACCAATACATTTGATATAACTTTTTACACCTGGTAGTGACTAAATTTATATTATATTATAAACTTATTTATAGCATTATTTTTTTTCATGCGCATCTTTCAATTGCAGGCAGCTGTATATGAAGGGCCCTTACTAAATACATAATGATACAAAACAATAAGCACAGTTTGTTAGATTAGGGGAGCAACACACTTACATAGTGGCACAATCTCCCCCATTCTCCTCTAAATTACTCTCTGTATTACAGTGACAAGAATAATGGCAAAATAAACATTTCACTTTCACTTTACTATCTAAAAGCACTTCACATCTGTTAGTTTTCTCCAAGACAAGTATAGACCTGATCCAAGCATGCTTGAAGAAACAGTGGAGAAGGGGTACAACTACTACAAATCTTGCCAGGGGCGGAAACCTCTTAGAAAGCGCATGGAAATGTCAGATCTGCAGGGATCCGTTCCTGTAGTCTTTAACTCCCTGGCTGGACGCCACAGTATGCTGCCCACTCTGCAAGGAAGATCTGTGTGCATATGTGCATTTGCGGTTGGGGATACTTACCTCCCAGAAGCTGTCCCAGCTCCCAACGTCTTGCAGATCACCGTTGGAAGACATTTTGGGGTCACCCTTGCAGCACGGAATGATGGCGGCTGTCTGTTAAACTGCAAAGAACAAGACATGAAATTAAATAGAGCCAACAACTGTAGTCAGTAACAGCAAAATTTTGTTACAACAAATTAAGACAACCAAAGACAGCAGTCTTGCCAGAGAAGAAACCAGTTCATCCAGTCTCTGCTCTACAAGGCACAGGCCCTCAAGTTCAATCCAACAAACTAAGCAAAGGCAATTCAAAATATATTCCATAAACACTTCACTACGGTCTTGCCAGCAACCTGTTGTGACCCGACACTCCTTGGCCTCTACGGTTAAGACATCTGCCCAGGCAAAGTAATCCTGTATTCCAATTCAAAGAAGAAGCCAGCGTAGGCCAGTCTCACTTCTGAGTGGCTTTGTGTCTGCCTAAGGCAACCTAGGTAAGGCAGAAGCTTCTCTGCCCCAGTCTGGGTGGAGTAACAAAAAAAAAAAAGGATGCCAGTCACCCAGGTCCTCCCACTACTTTGTTTCTGGTTGAATGTTGAGGAAACTACCAAAAATAAAGGTTCTTTATTGGCATTGATGGTTCCATAAAGAACTTTTAACATCCACAGAAGCTTTCCATTGCACATAGGATTCTTTATAGTGGAAGAAAGACCTTTAGATCATTAAAATGTTCTTTACACTAAGAACAAAAATGGTACTTTTAAGAACTGTTCACTGAAAGGTTCTCTGGAGAATCCAAAATGGCTCTTCTATGCCATTGCTGCACACTCCTATAAATAAAGGTTCCTAAAGTGGGGGTTTCACATTATACTCTTAAAAATAAAGGTTCCAAAAGGGGGTTTTCACAGCAATGCCATAGAAGAACCAGTTTTGGTTCCCCAAAGAACCTTTCAGTGAACAGTTCTTATAAGAATCATTTTTTAGGGTGAAGAACATTTTAATAATCTGAAGAACCTTTTTCCACTGTAAAGAACCTTTTGTGGAATGAAAAGGTTCCATGGATCATGGTAAAGGTTCTTTGTGGAACCACTGATGCAAATAAAGAACCTTTATTTTTAAAAGTTTAGAGGCATTTGACCTGGGTAGTAGCCACCAGGGCGATCTCTTTAGAACTAAGTATTACATTCGCACTGCTGGTAGGAACTCTGAAGTGCCATAAGCCGGCTGACAGTGACATCATTTAAGCGTTACATTCAACAATGTCAATAACTAAAGGACGGAGAAGTGTCTGGACTTCGCCGTCAGTCCATCTATTTCTGTTTTCCATATCTGTGGAGTTAGTTCATGGAGTAAGTATATGTAAACTGTGTGTTTACATGGCTTTTTTTTTTTTTAAATGGTGGGTGCCATTGTTTTGTATGGCATGAGTTCAGCCAAATAATATACACCTACATCACTAGGAGTTCCTATTGTGCTGGCTTAGTCCCTACTAGACCCTATTAATTAATGTTCCTACTTCCTATAAATAAATCAAATCAGGTATTTCCACCAATAGTTAGAGGAGCTATAAAAACATTCATCCAATGCCATAGAAGAACCAGTTTGGGTTCCCCAAAGAACCTTTCAGTGAACAGTTCTTAAAGAACCATTTCTTAGTGTGAGGAATATCTGTATAATCTATTTTCCACCATATAGAAACCTTTGTGCATGGAAAGGTTACATGGATGTTACAGGTTATTAATTGAAACATAAATTCCAATAAAGAATCTTTTTTTAAATAGTGGAAAATCCCCTTTTATGTGAGCTTTATTTTTTAGAAGTATAGCAAGATAAAAATATGTCCAATGACATGGAAGTGTCCATTCACTATTGCTCATAGGGACACTATGCCTCTCAGGCACTTAATCATCGCCTTAAAATAACCTGTTTATTAACACACAAACTGCTTTGGCTATTGCATAAACTATATTTAGTCCAAACAGAACAAGTAGGTGACCACCTAATAAACCTTGTACACGCTCTTCCCGTGCTTGTATACATTTAGCACTGCTTCTGGCCTTGGGTTCTCTTCATATTGTCTGAGCCAAGGTCGTATAGCTTCCTCAAACAGACATAACAAACGTGAGGAAGGAGTGGGATTGGCCTCACAGAAGCATCTGCTCCCAATTTAGGCCAAACTGGCTATGCTAATGGAAAATTAGCATCCTCAAGGGGGGCTTGGGAGTGTTGAAGAGCATTTGCTGTGGATGTACTAGTTTTGGCAATTCATTCAATGGTTTGTTAAATCCTGCTTTTCAATATCTTTTCAAAGGTTGGACAGTATATCAACTTAGTAAAGTATATATAAAAAAACAACAACATAGGATAAGACAATCTCAGTTGAACTTCACAGACTTTACTAAAGGAGTGCTGTAGCGCACATGTCAAACAGATGGAGTGGAATTAAATAGGAATGCAATAATTCTGAATAAATGAATGTTAACTTAAAGGGATTAATCAAAAATCAACAACTACCATTACAAGATAATTACAATATGATTTTTGGTTCAGCATTTTAGAAACAACTGCTTTTACCATGCTAAAAGTCCAACAGTTTCTGTCAGCATCCATGAAGATCAGTAGGGCAAATAAGGAGAAGTCTTTGTTTTTTCCAGCAAATAAAAAGAGCTTGGATTACTTCCCCTGAACTTCCTCCCTGTGAAGGCAGGGGCGGGAATGGAAAGTCAGCTCCTGATGATAGTTTTTCCCACAAACATGCCAGGAGGAGCGCTGATATGAGAGCTTCACTTGAACCTCATCTGCTAATTTAAAATCCAAGTCTGGAAAACCATCATTGGCACAGAATACTAGCTCACTGCTTATGGTGTAGTATGCATAGAATGCTGCCTACTATTAAAAAAAATGTGAAACAGTAAATATTATGTAACAACACACATTCAAAACAGTCAAATGACTTCATTAAGGCAAGACACCACATGTGAATAGGGTAATATTTAATAGATATTACCAAACTTCCCCAGATGATTGACCACAGTACATTAAAACAACTGTTTTGTATCACCAGTCATCTGTAGTTATGTTTAAATATGCAAACACTGCATTATCTAATTAAATATGCACTAATTTGCATACATTTACAGACTAGAAATCTGGGCCCGTAGCCCCATATTCACAAAACATTTTATCTTACCACTAAGGAGTTATCCTAAATAGCAGTTAAAATTTTTAGCTAAGAGTTTTCTCTTAAAACCTATTCACAAAGCTGCTGAGACAAACTTTTACTAAGGAATAAAGAGAAGTCTTAAGCTAAGAGTAAGGGCGGGGTTGACCTCGTTGCTATGGATGATGTCAGCATGCTTACTAACTATGCACACAGTGATTGGCTGGTAGGGGAGGAGTCTCTGTCAGAGATTAATTCATATAAATATTGTAGAGTGCAATATTATGTTGCCATATTCAAATAAACATTTAAAAATAAAAATGTTATTTGCCACATTCAAATAAAGATTTTAAAATGCAAGTGTCATGTGTCATATATTCTGAATCGCCTTAACGAGTCGTCATATTTTCGAATCTTTTGTCTGTTACTGATCAATGTCACTGGGTAACACATTTGCATAACCCCCGCCTGCCCACGAAATACGAACATTCTGCTTCTTTTGTTTTCATTGCCAAGATGATGTAAAGAACCAGTAGTTAAAATTCAAACCTTTTGTTTTGTGCTCGTCATTTTACCGAGGACTGCTTTTCTAATCTTGCCTTTTATCTTCTTCGGCTTCTAAGTTAATCTTTATTTGGACCAACAAGCATCTCCGAACCACAAACTGTAAGTAGGGGTGTGCGATATTGACAAAAAATAATATCTCGATATTTTCTGGGATTTTATCGATAACGATAATTAGACAATATTTTGCGGAGTGTGTTATTGTGTTGATATCTTAAGGACTGCCATAGACAGCGGACTCCTAAAGTTTTTGATATTCTTCATAATCTGTGTGGTGGTCAGTTCACACTGATAGCAATTAATCTTTTCCAATAAGTTTAAACTGATTTTTACATTTTATGGCCATTTTTACCTTTATAAAGCCATTTTTTCTAAAAGTGTCCATTATCTTTTGAGTCAAATTCTTACATTTAATCAGTGAATTAGAATAATAAGACATTTGGGCTTTTACCAAGCAAATCAGTATCAACAAAATTCATCTTTGCAATGCAGAGGAAACACAAACGCTGCATCTGAAGTGGTATTTAGATATATTTACACACTACTGTTTAGTGCAGAAGATGAATGCATTTAACCTGCAATTACACATGCATAAATAATGTTTTGATATATTAAACATAAAACGTTTGAAATTATTTAAATAATAAAAGATACCCTGAATGTGAAATTAAAATCGCCAGTAGGGGGCAGAAAGTCACTGTTAATAAGTGAGTCATTGCGATTGAACCGAGTCATTTAAACGTTTGATTCATGGTGTCTAATATGTCTCTTAATTAACTTCTTGTTTAGCACATTTCACATTTGTAATCATTCATTAGAAAAAAAAAACGGCACTCTTTGTTTGATATTGATTAACTATATGAAATGGTATAAATATATACATTTTCTGCCATCATGTCATGAATTTGTGATCATTCTAAATGTATTGTAGACTGAATCATGCAGTGAAAGAACGCATTCTAAATGCGCACGCGCACTAGTTTAAACTTCACGTAATGTATGCGTGCACTCTGTAGGGTGCTTTGAAAGGTTTTTGCAAAATACTCGATAACGTCAAATCACACATCGTTAAAACAACGATTAAGATATTATCGCAGACGATATATATCGCACACCCCTACCTGTAAGTACGATTGATACGTGTGTACATTTTCAGTTGAGTGCTCAAAATAGCAAGTTGTTTGTGCTAATATGTGATGCAAGCCTATACCTAGTGCAGCATTAGGTTTCCAGGTAAACCACGATATTACTGTCTTACTGAAATAGCTCTGATAATTCACTGTGAACCCACTATTTCCTAAGAATGTGTCGATTAATGTAGACTGTCGTTGTTCTAATAACTTCGTTTAATAATAAAGAATGTAGTGTAGCACACAGACTTTATAATCATTGTGAAATTGCTGTTTATTTTGCTGCACTGGCAGTTACAGGGTTAATGCAGGAAGTAAAAGACCCGGTAGAGAGAGATAAGCGAGTTAGTTGCGCCTGTGATACAGCTGTTCTGCTTTCTAATTGAAGGTTCAGACACGGATCATCTTTTGTCTGTCGTTCTTCAGACATTACAGTAGACATATTTTGGTTTACAAACAGTACAGTTTCTTCAGTTAGTCACGTTAGCACTCGGCTAACGTATCCACCATTATTGTCTTATGTGTTTACAGTTTAGCAACTAAACTTTAGCTGATGGCACGATTCGCTTGCATAAGTGTTAAACTAAATGTTAAACTATATTATTGTTTTATATAAAGGTAGCGCTCGCAAACTTGCTCAAGTACTTCTCTCTGTGCCAATCACAACAGGCTTGGCCAGCTGACCAATCAGAGCAGAGTAGGCTTATGGAAGGGAGGGGTTTACAGACAGATGTTTCGAACGAACCGTTTCAAAATCATTGAGATGTAATTATGCATAATTTATAGTTATTTTAATAATAAGTACATGTAACCTGTGTAACAAGGACACCTTAAAATAAAGTGTTACCGCATTAGTTTAAAGCCCGTGCAGACCTCTAGTTCATATTACACGACCGAAAGCGCATGTTACGTGACCAATCATGCACACTGCAGCATCATGCTACATAAGACAATAAATACGATTTACAGTGGGTACGGAAAGTATTCAGACCCCCTTCAATTTTTCACTCTTTGTTATATTGCAGCCATTTGCTAAAATCCGAGTGTTTGTAATAACTTTCGATTGCCAATGTGCGTTTTGGCCATGTAATGTTGCTGAAATAGGCCTATGTTATTACCTCTGAGTCAGAACAGCGATCATGGAAGAGAGAACCACAGGCAGACAGCGCTGGAAGCTGCTAATGCTCATCAGTAAATCAGTGGAAAATTAATAGAAATGATGATTCTGTTTGAGCTATTTTAAGATAATGTAATGTAATTGTTAAAATTTATTTCATAAAATTGGTATCGAAAAAAGTATCGTTCAGGAACCGGTATCGAACTCAAGGTATCGGTGTCGAAAATTGTTGAACTATACCCAGCCCTATACAAGAGTTAAAGGGGATTTTGGATCTCTCTTTATATATATATATATATATATGATAAGATATAATTATATATAAATATACTTTGATCTTGAAAATGCATCTGAAAATTAAATGCAGAACATAGAGTGAGTTGCTGCAGGAAAAATGTCCTAAACATGAGATGCATTTAATAGTAAGAGTTTAAACCAACTCAGCATACAGTTTAGAGCAGCAGAACATTTAGAGCAGCATACAGTTTACAGTTTAGAGCAGAACAACTGAGAAGTGTTTTTCTCAGCGAATAAATTGCATCTTATGGATTTATTCTTAAATGTAAATGTTAAAAAGTCCCACAAGTATTTCTATTTTGAAAAAAAAGACTTGTCCTGACTTATTGCTGCAGAGTGTGTTGTGTTGCAACAGTAATGACAGACATTATTTAAAATTATTTTAATAGAAAGCCATAGTTTGTTCTGTAAACGAAGGGCTCATAACATGAGAAATCAAATTTGCCTTGATCTTCTGACATATAAGAGGTTTTATAACATTAAAACATCTGGAAAGTTTCATAGCTTAAAACATCCTTCTCATTATAAACAAAGCATTTAGCTAATCAAGCTCCAAAAACTGCTTTTTTCAATGGGGGATCTGAGGCATCACGGGGCAAATGCATTTGAATATGACTGCCTCCAGTCCAGAGCAAGACATCCAAAGCAGCCAACTCATTTGGATGTGACAGCAGATGCATCACAAGCCATAAGTAAATGATTCCATAATGCTTTGTCTTTAAATTAGGGCTGCAACAAACGATTATTTTGATGGTCGATTAATCTAACGATTATTTAGACCGATTAATCGACTAGTCATCGATTATTTCACTGATTACTCAGTAGACATTTATTGATTATTTCGCTTTTGCAACTAGTTAATATTGAGCTATACATATTCTAACAAATAAATTAAGGTAATCACTTCAGCTTCAGTCATATTATGTAATTACAGGTATACAATTAATTTATACAAATAAATATATTTGGCACACAAAATTCCTATACTTGCTGCATTTTTTTCTCAAAAATTGCAGCAGTATTCGCAGGTTTTGTGTGTGTGTGTGTGTGTGTATGTATGTGTGTGTTGCTTTGCAGTGAAAACATACCAATAATCATGATGTACTCATGTTCTTAGTGTTAGTGACAGTAAAAGTACAATTACCTGTGAATATGTTTGTGCATAATTGCTGAAATTATGGTCCATGTCCCACATGTACAAGGCAATGGTGTCACCAGCATAGAAATATTCATAATCCTGCTTTGCTGAAAATACATAATTGTGTTGGACACAATTTTAGAGTATCAGAAAAAAATAATAGCGTTATGATACTTATACATTTACATTTAGACATTTAGCAGACGCTTCTATCCAAAGCGACTTACAAATGAGGACAGTGGAAGCAATCAAAATCAACAAAAGAGCAATGATACGCAAGTGCTATAACAAGTCTCAGCTTAACGTAGTACACGTAGCAAGGTATTTTTTAATTATATAGGGTAAATGTACCTATTAAGCTCACCAAAATCTACATTGAGACATTTTTAATGCACAAGATATTGGTTTCAGTACAAAAAGTTGTTAAAATAAAAGATTAATCTCGCACACAAAAATATTTAATTTGATTTTAAATGACAAAAGCATTTCAATTAAGATATACATCATTAAATGCAAAAAGTCCGGCTGTGCTTAATGGGTACATGTTTGTACCCTTTAAGCACACCCCTGTTCCCATTAAGCTCACATCATGTTTTATTAAAAATTCTTGTTTATTTTAAACAACTTTTTTAAAGAATATATATATTTTTTTGAATGTACAAAGTCAATCACAAAAAAAAACAGAACACAAAAATCAAGCCACAAGGCATTCACAGTAGTTGCCAAAGGTCAGAGCCAGTCTGCAGATTTGAGTTCACAGAATCTATAGAAAATCAATTAACTAACTTAAAGTGATAACCATCAGTTAATATTTAAAGTCTTTACATAGACGTTCAATGTGGAAGAGCTTAAAGAGTGCACACTGAGCTTAATGGGAGCAGAAACAATTTTTTATAAATTTCATGTAATTTTTATTAAAATGACAAGGTTTTGCAAAATAAATCATCTAGGTCATGCATTAAGTTTATACATATTTTATTATGAACAACTATTATTAACAATATCTATGAAATTATACTTTTTCTTATTGATGTCACACTGAAGCTGTGTGATTTTCATAGTAGTGCACCCTTTAAGCTCACCTTACAAGCAGCAACAATTTTTAATATATTTCATATTTATTAAAATGACAAGATTTTGCTAAATAAATAGACTAGGTCATGTATTAAGGTCATATATATTTTAATATGAACAACTATTATTAACAATATCTATGAAATTATACTTTTTCTTATTGATGTCACACTGAAGCTGTGTGATGTTCATAGTAGTGTACCCTTTAAGCTCACCTTAAAATAATGAAATCTTTAAAAAATACTGCAGTTTAAAACCACAGACCAGCAATAAACTATCAATTTATAATAATATGGATGTAAAAGTACAAGCCAGTAATGCCTGTGAAGTAGTATATTAGCGTAGCACACAATCTTATACAGCTAGTCAGCTAATTGTTTTCTGTAGCATCTGCGCTATGTTGCTAAAACTATCTTTTGGATCGAACTGTAATTATTTCCCACATCCAAGTTTCAGGTTATAATATACAAAAGTCTAAACATTAATCTCTTAATTTTACAGTAAGTTGTGAAACTTACCCAAAATAAAGGCTTAAACATCTAAAAGGGGCTCCTCTTTTGGTGAAAGTTTTCAGACAGCTTTCAAAATGGCCGCCAGACAGTGTGAACACATGGACAACCATATCTCAGTGTGCAATGATCTGATTGACTTGAAATTATAGGAGGTAACAAACATATCAATTGGTTAAGACATCAAATAGGATAATAAATTATTTTTTCTTTTTATAATCTGAGCTCAAAAATGGAAGTGTGCTTAATGGGTACGTGAGCTTAATAGGTACATTTACCCTATATATTTAAATAGAAAGCAGTTATTTTAAATAGTAAAAACATTTCACAATATTACTGCTTTTGCTGTATTTTA
>NW_015558577.1:748722-761428 GCF_001515605.1 Sinocyclocheilus anshuiensis | reverse complement strand
CATTTGATTGGTAAACCAAATTCAGACTTTACGTTTCAATTTCAAATGGTAATGCATGGAATTTACGGAAAAGCTCAACCGCTCAATCGCTTTGGCGATCGGCGCTCCAGTCAATCTACTCCACAGCCAATCACGGGCCCCCTCCTTGCTCGGGCCCCGGGGCTTCAGCCCCACCTAGCCCTATGGTTAAAACGGCCCTATAAAATCGACAATAATATAAAATCTTTAAAAATTACAGCAGTATAAAACCACAAACCAGCAATAAAGTGTAAATTTATAATATTATGGATTTAAAATTACAAGCCAGTAATGCCTGTGAAGTAATATATTAGCATAGCACACAATTTTATACAGCCAGTCAGCTAACTGTGTTCTGTAGCATCTGCGCTATGTAAACTATCTTTTGGATCTAACTGTAATTATTTCCCATATCCAAGTTCCAGGTTATAATATGCAAATGTCTGAACATTAATCTCTTGATTTTATAGTAAGCAGTGAATCTTATGCAAAATAAATGCTTAAACATCTAAAAAAATGCACATTTAAGGGGCTCCTCTTTTAGTGAAAGTTTTTAGACAGCTTTTAAAATGGCCACCAGTGAACACATGGAGACCTATATCTCCGTGTGCAATGATCTGATTGACTTGAAGTTACAGGAAGTATGTAGTAACAAACACATCAATTGGTTAAGACATCAAGTAGGGTAATAAATTATTTTTTCTTTTTATAATCTGAGCTCAAAAATGGAAGTGTGCTTAATGGGTACGTGAGCTTAATAGGTACGTTCACCCTATAACGGAAAATATTAGTGGTTTTGAAACTGTGACATTTTCAAATCGCAGTATACCTTGAAATCGGTAATCGGCCCATCCCTAATGTAGAATTTATAAAATGTATCAAAAAGCATAAAAATATCATGTCTGCAGATATTTAGGAAACAAGCTAAGTTTACATACTTGTTCCTAAGAAAAGCAATACCCCAGTCAGTTATTCTACTTTGAAATGTGTGTTCCGTGTCAGAATGTCTGTTTTTGTTTTGGTCTGTGTGATTCCACCCACTGCCAATTTACCCATTACTATTTCAACACCCCAGGTTGCCAGTTGGAGGAAAACACAGCATACTGCAGCCATGGAAACCAGCAAAAGAACTGGGATAGAGATTGCAGATTCTACCCAACATAAAAAGCCTCGGCATCCATGTAAAAAGCTCTATGACCAGAGGCATTTTAAAATACAGATACATCAACTCATCAGCTTAAGCCGCGGTCACACTAGACTCTGAGAATGCGAAATTGTTTTGCATGCTGCAACGGTCGTGATAAGACGTCACACTGTGCAGCGTCTTTTTAAAAACCTAAATTCAACATGAAATAAATTATAATACATCTAAAATATAAAAAACATTAGGGATGTTCTTTTTAACCGGTTAACCATTAACCGACCGTAAGAATTTTTAATTTAAACGGTTTAAAAATTCATTTATTTATTTTTTTCAGTAATTTATCAAAATATTGAAAAAGGTTTTCTGCATGGTTAAAATACACTACGCGTATATAAAAAAATTCGTTTTTTAGAAGAAAAAAAAAAAAAGCAAGTGGCGTATAAGTCGCATTTTATTATTTCATTCAGAAATAGGACTAATGCGTTTATTATGTACTTCACTGGCGTTCCAATATCCACGTAAAACAAATAGTATTGCATAACATCATAACGTAAACATAATTTGTGATAACGCACGGCACAGATTTTACTTCATATTTAAACTGAGCTGTGTGTGTTTTTTTCCATATGTTTGACTGACTGTATTTTATTACGATAATGAACAGGCTGCATTGTCAAGGTAGCAAAACTTAACTGTGTGTGCGCATGCAGCACCGGCGCGTCACAATAAAAACTAATCTTTGTGCTTTTGTAAAATAAGCCTAAAGAAAAATAGGATGCCGCTTTCTGTCGACTGGTTTCCTTTCTCGCAGCACAAAAATGAACCGAAACTCTGCATAACTAGGCTACTTGTTGCACAGTTTTTCTTTCGTTTTCTTAATTTATTAAGTAAAAATATATTTCTCGTATAGGCCTATTTATAATTATTATAATTATTATTATTTTATTATTATATTATTATTATTTATATATATAGCCTAGCTTTATTATGTTTTTCTCCGCTCGCAGAAGCGCTGCAGGTGCGTGATGTGATGATGACCATGTGAATCCTCATGTTCTGTTGTTTGCAGCTTTTTATTCATGTAAAATTAATCCCCGGGAAACAAATGTTAGTATTTTTAACGGGTCACAGACACTTATCCTTTCTAATTTAATTCAATTCTAATTTAAAATAATCTTGTCGGTTAACGGTTAATAATCGCTAATAAACGAGCGTCGGTTGGGAAAAATAACCGAAATGAACATTCTGAAAAAACATACAATCTACTCCACTTTCCTGCAGCGCTGCAGTTTTAAATTTATGTTCTTTTAATTCAGATAGAAGATCATGCTGTGACGTATCGATCTGCCTTTGGTCACACGTTATCACGTGATGCGAATTCGCAGGCCAGCGTTCACCATGCTTGAACTTTGGAACGCAGCAGAATGCGAAACTTTTTCGCACAGGCTTGCGTTTCCGGTCTGACGCATTCGCATGCGTATGAATGGAAGTCAATGGAACAAAAAGTCTAGTGTGACTGCGGCTTTACAGTGTTAGGCTTGTCGGCTTCCACTGTCAATTGCGCTTGTTCCTGTTGCGAGTCCTCAATCTGGCAACCCATGTGAACATGGACTGCAGTTTGGACTGCAGTACCCATTTCAACCGCTAGCTGTCATTATTACATACTGCAGCTTTAAAGCCCTTAAAAATTGATCATTTCAGACAGAGGGTCAGAATGAGGGTTGAATAATAATTTTTCTGCATGTTTTTTTTTGTGCAAAAAAAAAACTTAATTAACATTTTAAGTGAACCTGATGGAACATATTAAAATAATACAAAATACATGTCATGACCCCTTTAATAAAAAAGAAAAAAGCAGTTTTACTTTTTGTTTTTCCCTAGTTCTACCAAAAACATGACCATGATTTCTGAGGAATCTGAGGTGCTTACCGAACTGTCATTTTGTGTAAAATTTATACCCCTACATACTACTTATAAAAAAGGCCAGGATTCAGTATTTAGTCCATATATCACTCTGTGCCACATATTGGGAAAGCAAGGTGTTGCTATTACTTGATATACAAACAACTATGTGAAAACTACAAGGAAATGCAAGAGAGAAAAAAAGCACAAAGCATTCCCAACAATACAGTAAGTGCACAAGGCATCGAAGAAGCCAGACACACCCATTCCCATGGAGCATGTCACACTATAAGTACAGCAGCAAGCAGCTGTGTCATGTTGAACTCCAGAAATAATCAAAGCCCCAGAGATCCCGCCGAGCTGGAGCAAGAACACAGCAGATCCTAATAACCCTCTTCCATTAGCAGGCAACAATTTCCAACAGCTGAGAGCAGATGGAACAGAGGACCTTTAGGCTCCGACTTGACATGTCAAATACCCACTGTCCGAGTCGTGGCCCAAAGAGCCTAGCAACGGGTAAATCAACACAATGGACGTGTTCACAGAGATCCTAGAGCTGTAAAATTGAAATACAAGCAGGGAGGAGTGCGGCCCCCTTTTCATTGTGCAGGGCTCTATTGTGCTGTACAGCGGTGCTTCTGGTTTGGTCCATCACGTCGATGTAAAAAAGCTCAGCACTCCCACGGAGATCCGAGCTAAAAACGAGCATGTCTGGGGAGAGGCGTGACCACGGCGGCTGTAATTACATGACTGTGTCAGTAAAACGCTGGGGGGGAAGAGCAGGCAGCTCTCAGATCTACTGCGCAAAAGATGTGTAGGACAGCCTGCATGACAAACAGCAAACTACAGTGCATGTCCACAGCAAAAATAAACAGCTCCATTTAGATTATTACATTATCCAGGGAAATAAATGTGCTGTTTGCTCTTGCAAAACCACAATCTAGAGTGTCGTTTTGTGGTTGCTAAGGTGTTGCTACTGTAAGTGCTTGCTATGCATTTTTAAAATGTTCTGACCACTACGATGCTAGGCTGGTACAATGCAGTTGCTGGTTGTTAGTGTGTTGCTAGTTGCAGTCGCTACAGCAGTGGTTCCCAATTCAGATGACTGAGATCATCAGCTTGTTAGGAGAGAGCTCCATGAACCGAGCTGCATTCTGATTGACAGGATCTCTACACAGTGTCTGCTCCCTATTCCCTAAGCACATTCACTTCACTAGACAAAATGTGCTCATTCAGAACACCCAGCAACGTCATCAAACACAGACGAAACTTCAGTAACTAGCCTACATTTTAGAGAAGTTTGAGGTATGATGACAATACTTCTGTAAATAAATTAACATACTATTTTTAATAAACATGCATATAAAAAAAGTCCAAGTGTATTGATATAAATGTGTTATTATTCACTGATACTAAATGCCAATGCCAAAAACCAATTATTCAGAATGATATCTGCCGATACCGATAGTTTTCAGCATTGTTTTTCCCCCCAAACCAATGATTGCAAACTACACAGGGAGCCCTCTCATTTGGGACATAATATTAGAGGTTAAAATTAACAACCAAAGCATTATATTCAATGTTATTTATTTTCAGATATAATATTTACACTCAAATACAAAAGCAAAATGCACATAAGGTAGTTTTCATAAAAACTAGTAGTAGTAGTTTTCATAATGAAAATGCTTTGAAACCTCATACTACTCAAAACTAAATGCGATATGGTGATTTAAATGATGTTTGCACTTTACTTTGGCGAGCTGCTCCAGCGCGCACGCGCTTCAGATGAGCAACGCAATCAATCCCAGTTCTAAAGCTACACAGGACACGGCAAGCGGTGAAATCACCGTGCGGCTGCCGCTTTCTCTCATTTTGGATGCGTTTTGTTCAGTCAAAGCAGTGCTCGTGTCATGGACTCGAGGCGGACGTTGCCATAGTAATCGTAAAGCGTGACAAAATGACTAATCACTAAAGTCAGCTCATCCAAAAATTGTAATTCTGTGTCTGTTAACTCACTCTCATGTTGTTCTCGCACGTCAAACACGCTTTTAAACGTCCATGCGCTGTAAGGTGTGCATTATTATTATTTCCCATTTCATATTTTATAGTTATTTCCCATTTCATATCCTGCGTCTTGTTTTTTACATGCAAAAACGCATTCTCTGTGAATAGCCGCTTAGGATTCAGCTCACGTGCATGAAGCGCCATCTACAGGTATTTCCCTAAACAACCACAGGTCAGATTTTCTGGCACAGAATGAGAGCTTATTAAATCACGAACACGATTATTTATTTTTGCTAATTATTATTTTATTTTAGTTAGTTTTTCAGTTACTGTTGTTAGTTTCGTTTAGTTTTTCATTTATTTTGAAATTTTTATTTTATTTCAGTTTACGAAAATGTTTTTTGACCAATAGTTTTAGTCTTAGTTTCAGTTTTTCGTTTACAAAAATAACCTTGGTCCTTTGTGCGATCGAGTCAACAGTCACTAGCGCGTGCAGTAGCAGCAACAATAGCCTCCCCCCGGTCCTAATGCCCATCCAGTAAGGCGTTTTATTTACTTAGGGGGCGCTGTTGGCCTACCTGTAATAAAATGAAAGTAAAATGCACAAAATTAAGATGTTTCTGATTAAATAAAATGGTAATTGATTTAATAAAATCACGAGTAAGATTTGATTTAAAGGTCAGAAGCTATAGCTTACATGAATAAAAATCATAAACATGATACTTGTAAATTAAATAAATTTATATACAGATTTATTCATTAATGCGTAATATGTTTTTTTTTTTTTTTGGATTATGAAACTTAAATACAAGGAGCTCCAAAATATTTTCTGAATTTTTATAACTCTTTTGCTTTAGACCATCTACAAATGTTAAATCTTCAAATAAAATGTTAAGGTTACCACTGCATTTGTCGGAAAAAAAAAAGAAAAGAAATGCAGTGATTGACTTATAGTTGATTTAATTTTTTTAGCTTTCAGTGAATTCTCATTATAAAATAACTTAATTGTTTATTTAATTCTAACAAGTAATACTAAGTAATTTTGGTTAAAAACTATCCAAAATTAAAAATAATCTGTTTATCATTTCTGCATAGGAGAGACTTGGTGTTGTTTCCAAACAAAAGGAAATATATTGGTATCTGCATTGCCTATCGGCCAAAATGAGTTGAAAAATATCGGCATATCGGATACTGGCAAAAATCCAATATCGTGCATCCCTACTCCTACTATATATGTGATACATACCCTGAATAATATTTCCTAAAAGCATAGATGTAAATGTGTTTGCTTACTGGATCCAGTCAAAACAGTCCCAATTTTTTAAAGATATTCTGGTCCCCAAACATGGCTTGGATCCCTCATTCATTGTTAATCTGTGGGATTTTTCACCTGTTTTAATAAACCATACCATTTATGCTGGCTTTCAGGTTCATTCATGGTGCGGAATGAGTTGCAGAAAAGTTTAATATTTAAAAGTAAGAGATTTGAACATTCTCTCATACCCAAGTATGAGCAAAAGTAATAGTGATGCTTGCTTGCTGACCTTTGAAACACTGTACAGAACAACATGGCACAAATGCATTAACAGATTCCTGCTGTTGACAAAGAAACCTTGAGAACTAGGATACGAAACTAGCTTTTGGAGAGCAAAAGGACAAAACCTTTGTGAAATTCAAAACCTGATTAAATTAACATTACCCATGACTAACAACGATCAAATCTACCTAGCGTTGTTTGGACTTACTTAATTTCTTTGTCCTAGAACACGTCCAAATCCTTGAAAAGGCTTCGGTTTAAAATGTACAATCCACTGCATTTCCACAACAATTTAAATTCTTATGGTATAGAAAACTGTACCAATCAGCCCAGATGAAAAATAGACAGCAGCAGATGGCTGATCATGTATGTTATTTGTAATCTAGTGCAACTGCTTAAACCGCGCAACCCCCTTCCCCAAGAGAAGACAGATGCGATGAACTCCCATTTGTATAAATGCCTTTCACAATTTGTTGCACAAGTTGCTCAGAGACTAACAGAAAGGCAGGGGCCCTGCTTTCGGGGAAGTTTACATTTCATAGGTCGTTGACTCGGTTTAGATATTTTCGCCAAATCAGTGCTAAAGTCTGTCAGGTTAGATAACTACAAAACAGACCATTTCATTAGTCAAACAACTAACAACCAAAATTTAATAGGAATGAAGACAGGACTATAAGATGACAGAAATAATGCTGTTGGTTTTTTTAAAAAAAGGGGGTTTAGTGAGTTTTAAAGTTAAGTAATTAAGAAAAAAAAGTTTGGAACAATATGAGGGTGAATAAATGATGACAATTTTAATTTCAGGGTGGAGTTATCTCATAAAAAATGTGTATGAAGCATTCTCATGCTCTTCCAAACACATATGATATATTTACTTTCATGGAACACAAAGAAATATAAAAATATTTTAACGAATGTTTGTGCTGCTGCTCTTTTCCATATAAAAACCATAAAAGTAACATAGTTAACAAGATTAGTGCATTATTAAGTCTTCTGCAGCCATACAATATTAAAACTAGGGATGTGCGCGACGACTAATTTGACTGAACGAAAAGCAAGCCGATAGAGTTTCAGAAAGCGCCTGGACATCCCGTACCAACACCGAAGTAGGTCTTCGTTAAGAGGAATAGGCGGGTTGTAGTGAATGACGTGATTGACATTTGCTGGCTTTGGCCAACCTCTAAGCTAACGCCTACGTGCCTGTATTGAATATGATTACGCATCGCTCCAGTAGAGTTATTGTAAGACAATTTGACATTACACAGTTTACACAAAACTTTTCCGTTTCCTTCTAATTCAAAATAATCCCACACCTTCTCGTCTTTCGCGTGGTCATTTTTGAACTCACCGCAACTGATACGAAGAAAACGCATGTGAGGTCTGAGGTAAAAATGTAGTTTCCGCCCAGATAAACTTTTTAAAATAATGTATTATTTTTCAAACGTTTTATTTTAACTTGTTATTTAAAATGTTTTAAATGCAATGTTAAAATTACGGTAATTTGAATGATAAAATCATGTTTTTGTTTTTTTTTCTGTCGTGTAATCAACTATTATTTTCAGTGTCGACTAGTCGACTAGACCCGCACATCCCTAATTAAAACAGAACAAAATGTAAGTCATTTACTGAAAATCTTGCCCTCTACATGGCATGTAAATGTCACATTAGACTGATGCTCTCTGACAGTAGATGGCGCTTATGGAACAGCAGCACTGTGCCTATAAACACTACTTTAATATGCATTATACGGAGGCAAGAGGAAAAGAAAATGCCAGTCAGTGGTCAGTTGGTCAATGATCAGTTTATCTCAGAGACATTCATAAAAACCCCCAACCCCAAATCAATATTTACTGATTTTCTTATAATATTTTACGCATTGTGAACAGTGAGCTTACTCTGCCTCTTCTTTGCATCCATCCTCAGTGTCTCAGGCCTCTGTTACTTGCCGTTTACAGACTTTGTATGATTTTCACACAAATGACAGTTTTGGAAAATGATTGAAATTAGGGCTGCATGATAAATCGAAATGAAATCGCAATCGCGATTAGGCAAATGCTGCAATTTTCATGCGTATCTTTCAGTGAAGAACGGTTCAGTGATCAGCAGTAAATCTCCATCCAAAGGCCAGAGGGCGCTCTCACGCAGAAACTCCAAATACGCCCTGCAGAACAAATCCAGGAAATCCCTATAGCGGTAGCTGAATAAACAGAAGATTTAAAGGGGTCATATGATGTTGCTAAAAAGAACATTATTTTGTGAATTTGGTGTAATGAAATGTGTTTATGCGGTTTAAGGTATTTTCCACATACTGTACATTATTGTTTCTCCTCTATGCCCCGCCTTTCTGAAACGCGTCGATTTTTACAAAGCTCATCGGTCTGAAAAGCGAGGTGTGATCTGATTGGCCAGCTATCCAGTGCGTGGTGATTGGCCGAATACCTCAAGCGTGTGACGGAAATGTTACGCCCCTTACCATATTGTGATGCCGTGTCCCGGAGCGACGAGACAAAACCAATAAAACCCATTATAAACGAGGCATTTGTTGCATCCAGTGGAAACATAATTACAGATTATAATTACTTATGCTGTCTTTTTACGCGTTACATTGCGCCACGTAAACATAAAACCATGTCTGCATTTGTGATCGGAGAAATGACAAACAACAAGCCCTACTCTACACTGCCCAAAAAATAGGAGGGCATGGACAAGTCTTAACTTTTATAAAGAATATCTCTTTGGGTTTGAGACTTCAGTCTTTGCAACTTTAGGGATCTTATCTATTCACAAATAGCTTGTAACACTCCAAAGAGAAAGGAAAACTTGAAATCGCATCATATGACCCCTTTAACTGCTTTCATTGATTCAGCGTGATTAATAATAAACGGACGACTACGACAATATATGGTTTATCCGAGTTCTTATTATTATAATTTTCATTATAATAAAGTATATTTATAATAGCAGCATTTACTACACAGAGCCGTAGTTCACTGAGAAGTTACGCAAACAGCTGTCATTATCGCGAACGATAATTATGAATTATTCAAGTTATTGCGTAGCTTGACAGTGAAATACGGCTCTGTGTAGTAAATGCTGCTCCATCTGAAAGTCCCTTTCACAAACCGATCCATCTCCCATTCTAAGTTACGTCCTTTGGCTGTTTATGGTTTTATTTCTTTTCTTTTTCTGCTGATGGCACGCGCTCGACTTGAAGCAGTGCTGCTTAGACCGATCGGTGTGTGTCATCAAAGTACTGCAAGAGCTATAAGAGAGAGCGGACGTCTCCTTATGCTTTCTCTCATTGTACTTTGATGTCATACACCGAGTGTAATCGAAGCCTCTGCGATTGAAAAATCGCGTTTTTTCATATCGTGATATTATCGCAAATGCAATTAATCGTTCAGCCCTATTACAGAACCGGCTTTACTGACAAAATGTGCATGGCAATCGCATTCAATTAATCGTGCAGCCCTAACTGAAATGCAATATGTGTGCAAGTCCACAACAGAGAATGTCCGGTTCTGATTTATGGCCTGTCGACCAGTGCATCTCTACCATCTCTACAGTAGTGCTGCGTTCATCAAATCAATTACACAATACTGCACATACACAAATAAGAATGTTAACCCGATGTTTAGGAATGTACAGTGTAGGTCTGGGTGATTTTTCCGATTTTATCAATTAATTTGAATTTAATGTTTTGCCACAATTTTATTTTTTATAAATCGAGGAATCACGATTTTTAATAGAAATATTACCAAAAATTTGAATGATACAATATGAAAATATGCCAATGATTACAGTAAAGAGAAAAGAATGATCTAACCGCATGTCGGCGCACGTGATTAACCGCTCACGTGTGACGCGCTCTGTGAAGGACCACAAGTAGAATATATCGCTAGATGCCATTCACACAGAATGCGCTTTTGTGTTGACAAAGATGCGACCCAGGCAAAAATGTAAGAAGATGGGAGTTGAACTATTTTTTACTTGAGTGCCGCGTTTTTAGAATGCCATTTCATGCATGAGACGTTGCAAGAGACGCGAGCGCAACAGTCAAACGCGTGTTTACATAGAAAAAGGTATGTCTGATATTTCATGTTTGCATCATGGTGACAGGCTAAAGGCTGCTGTTCATTGTTTTTACAGAACATTTATAGTTAATAATAGTTTTAAGATCAAACTCAAAAGTGAAGGAACTTTGAAATGAGTAATTTGAGAACACTGTCATGTAAACTCATTTGACAGAGAGAACCTGAAGGCATCCTTGGATTCCTTGGAAAAGAATACTGTATGTAAACCAGGATTTTGGATCAACGATGAAGATTTTGTTTGGAGCTGGTGAGTACATTTTTGCAAGCCCATGTCTCTGTCAGTAAGTAGATAGTGTTTTATTAAACAAATTGATATTAATTTGTTTGTGTGTGTGCTTCCCCCTCATGATCCAGAAGTTTTGGGAATGAAAATCTTCTATGACATGCTCTTCAGAGTATTCATGTTTAACATTAAGACATACTAACATTAATTTATTTTTAAAAGGAATATTCACAGTATTTTTCTTCCATGTTTTTAATTTGTTTTAATCCCAGATAAAAAAAAAAGGTGTCTTCTCACAATCTTTTTTTTTTTTTTTTTTTTTTTTTTTTTTTTTTTTTTTTTTTTTTTTTTTTTTTTTTTTTTTTTTTTTTTTTTTTTTTTTTTTTTTTTTTTTTTTTTTTTTTTTTTTTTACCTCAGCTGATTACTGGCAATTTGGAGGAGGACTGCTCTTTATCGGCTGTGTCTGTCACTTCTGGAGCAGAGTCATGGTCCTTTTGTTGTATGTTTTGGTTTTTACTTATTATTACACTAATATAGCTAGAATTCAGAATTAAAATACATATGTTTGTTTACATATATTATCAGAGCTACAGTGGTGCCCAAAATGATTTAGGTAGGTTTCTTGAAGCATCTTGGAGACATTGCCAAAGTTCTTCTGGATTTAGTTGGTCTCAGTTTGTTCTGTTTCTTCATGTCATTCCAGAAGACTGGATGATGATCAGATCAGATCTCTGTGTGGAGCACTGGCTGCTGTCAGACAAAAATCTCACTGGATTATTACAATTAATGGCAAAATTAATGTTTGGAAATGTAAACTGATATTTCCTACTGACACACTACAGCAAAAGATAGAAATAACTGACTTAAAACCATTTTTTAGCTTGTGAAAATACTAGTGTTCTAATAATTTTGGACACCACTGTATATGGAGCCCACAGGAGTCAGTAGAATATTGTGGATTATAGGGCTGGGTAAAAAATATCGATATCTCGATATTAATCTATTATAATTTTTACGGAACGATATAGATTCTTAAATCCCAAGAATTGATTAGTCTAGCCTGTTTTCAGTTAATGGAAGGAACGTTGAAGAGCACCTCCCATCCAATATATCACAATAAGCATTGTGCTTTGGTACTTTAAATATGAAAAAGTCTCAGATTTCAAATTCTGTCCATTGTATTGCGGTATTCAAACAATAAATGCCATTTTGGTGCTGTTTATTGTGGTGTGACAGATCGCTGTAGCGCCTCAGTTCAACAGACGTGAACTGATTATCTCCTCCACATTAATACTAGGGTTGTGATGGTGAGGAAATTTTCCCACCGGTTAATCGACGTGTGACAACACCGGTAATACCAGTATCACCGTGGGGGCGGGGCGTTCCCTCTTTTCCTCGCTTTCCTTCGCTTTTAAATAGCTTGTAAATGCAGTGTGCGCATTTTACTTTCACTTTGAAATAGCGGCAATTCGGCGTAAAGCAATTGTTCGTTTTTAGTTCGTTTGAATTTTCCCTCTTTTCCTCGCTTTCCGTCGCTTTTAAATCGCTTAAAAGCGCCGTGCGCATTTTACTTTCACTTTTGAATTAGCGGCAGTTAGGCGTCAATTGCTTGAATGCAACAACAAAATACAATGTTAAAAACTCACTTTAGCCTATATATAAAACATAAAACTTTTATTAACAAAACAAATACACTAGGGCTGCACGATAAATCGCATGTGATATTTAATGCGCATCTTGTCAGAAAGCCGGTTCTGTAATCAGTGGTAAATCTCCATCACCT
>NW_015558577.1:729332-748676 GCF_001515605.1 Sinocyclocheilus anshuiensis | reverse complement strand
AAGATGCGCGTTAAATATCGCATGCGATTTATCGTGCAGCCCTAATATTTTACTTTAATTTTACGGTCTTTGTTTGGCAGCTGTAGCTGCCAGTCATGTACCATTTTTTTATTTTTTTTTTTACAGTGTAGTCTATTGGACTACCTTCAGTCATTTCGAATTTTAATTACCTTGACTTTTGAGAATTTTTTTAAGCATTTTCCTTGTATTATTTCTGAACATATACTATGTATAAGACAAGTTTGTAGGCTACAATTAGTTGTAGTTCATGCAACTTTTCTGCAATGATATTTAACAAGTGATTTTTTTAACATTTACAACATGTTGACAACTTCAAGTGTGGTGCACTTGGAATAGAATTTTCTTTAACTAGAGGGTTAATAAAGAAAACGTTACTTGAATCATGTTGTAGTTACATCTTCAAGTTGACTAGTTTAAAATCGTAGATTTTAAAAATTCAAGATTTTATTTTTTTGCCATATCGCCTAGCTTTAGTATAGTGTGAAACATCAGTGTATGAATACCCAGGATTAATTGTAAACCCAGTGTAAATTATGAGCAGTGTGAAATTCGAAGCAAGATAACCCAGGATTCCGTTTAACTAAGGTTTAAAATGACCAAGGGTTAACCATTTAAAGTAATATTTTCTGTGGGTGACTGCACCAAAGCTCCAGGAGATATGAAATATTGCACAAACTACTTTTAGGGTGCTTTTTTCTTCTTCTTTTTTTTTTTTTTTTTTTGCTTGACAGTATCCTTCCCCATTAACTTTTTCATTGTGTGGAAAGAGAGCAACATAACCATTCTGCAAAACATCTCCGTTTTACGTTTAAAAAAAGACAATCAAACAGATCTGAAGCAAAACTAAGGCGAGTAAAAGTGTTCGTTTTGGGGTAAACTACACCGATAAGGCGACATTGGAAACAAATCTGGCCAATGTGCCAACGTCCTTTAACAAAAGTTGTGCAGTACATGTCAGAATATTTGGAACCGAATAGAGGGGCATTTACTCTAGTTGTTAGATGTGGCTTTAAAATTATAACTTGCGGCATGTGGCATTTGTTTGTATGACTCTCACACACAGATCTCTCTGACACGCACACCTTCGCAAACAGCGTAAATGCATGTCAGCCCCAGTGATACACAAGAAGAAGAAACCTTTGACTCGTGGGCCAAGTCAGCAAATAAATGACAAATACTGGATAACCTGTTACCACAGACCCATGAAAACAATGGCTTCCGTCTGAGCAGAATGAGGCCATGGGAAGGAGGGGTTGAAGCTCTCATAATCCTTGCTGGAAACTCGCAGTCATTAATCTGATTAATGTATACAAGTCTACAGAGCGTCTACAATATATCAACTCCAGAAATGCCCATTAATCCAAGCATACTTTTTCCAACAAGATCTGACTCCTTTGCAACTGGCAAACAACATGGTTAGAGGAAACTAAATGCCAGAAAGACAGTACAAACAGCAAGGCCAGATTATTCTCATGAGGGAAATCATGCAATCCAAATGATCTCAAATTGTAAACCGATCAGTGACCTATATTTCAGCCACGCCGATTAATCGCACAATATTTGGCCATTTTGAGATTAGCGCACTGGAATATACAGTAAAGCTGCCCACTCTGGTTAATGAAGGGACATTTCACTATTGTGTAAATCTACCAACAGACGTGTCAATATATACTTTTTTCATAAATTTTGTTTAAAATAAGCTTTCATTTCAGCAATGTTTTCCTTGTTTGGCATTATATTATTCCGGCATCTAGACATCAACATTAGAAAAACCCATACTGGTCGACCACTAAAAGAGATGCAGAATAATTCACACATGGCATAGATAGATATATGGAAATGCAGAGTAACATTTGCAAAACCAGAGAGAAACAAGCTTAAAATTAGGAACTTACCACAAACAAAGGAGAATGTTAGAAATTAGTGGTGCTTTGCCCAAGAAAACGGCCTCTTCGGTGGCCCTGTAAGAGGAAGATGATGTTAGGCTTTTGTCAGGTTTTAGTAAGCCAGAGAAGATGTACTGTAAGCAGCAGAAAGAGTCTCCTGGTCCTCTTAAGATGGCAGTACGGTAAAGAAAGCAGCAGGTTAATATAAACCCAGGCACTCAAAGGTGGCACATTCTGAGATGGAGAGTGAAATGCCACACATAGAAGACCTGAAGAGGCAATCATGAGGACACTGGAAAACACCTCGGCTATGTGTTACTGGCCTCAAACCTGACCTAGCCATAAGTCAACACCTCACTCAAGGAATGTCCCGGGTTTAATATAAGTTAAGCTCTATGGACAGCAGCTGTGGCACAATTACCACATAAAAGATCGAGTTTTACAACTTCATAGATTAAATAAAATTTTTGTACTAAAAATTAATATAACTGCTTTACCAACAATACTGAAGGATAAGTAAATATTTTTGATGATGAACAAACATCACAAATACGATCCATAAAACATTTCTTTCAGGATATTTTGAAATAGTACTACATGTCAGTTTTTGAGAACAATTATATCATTGATATATTTATTTATTAGTCTGATGATAGCAAATATAGATTATATATACAATCTGTCACAGGTTTGGAATAAATAAGATTTCTTTAATGTTTAAACAAGAATTCTCTTGTAAAAAATTCTCTTGCATTTAGGCAATATTGTGAAACATTATTACAATTTAAAATAACTGTTTTCTATTTCAAAAATTTTAAATGTAATTTATTCATGTGATGAATTTTCATGACTTCAGTGTCATAAGATCGATCTTTCAGAAACCATTCTATTATGCTGATTTGGTGGTCCTATAATGAGTGTTATTATGATCAATGTTGAAAAGAGTTTTTGGTGCTTAATATTTTGTGGATTTTTTGGGGATTCTTAAATGAATAGGAGTAGGACATTCAAAAGAACAGAATTTATTTGATATAGAAATCTTTTATAACACATTAAATGTTTTAGCTTTAATGCATCCTTGTCAAATAAAAAGTTTTTTTTTTTTATCTTACCCCAAAATTTTCAATGGTTGTATCAAGTAATGTCATATGTATTAAGCAGCACGACTGTTTGCTAAAAATTAAGGAACACATTTATATTTAACAACAAATGCACAACATGCACTGAAAATATCACACTTCTGTCTGTGAGCATCTGTAGACTACACGTTCTCTTTCCAAAATGAAGCCCAGTATGGAATGTGACATCACCTATGACATATAGCACATTCCTGCTGTCAGGTTCAGGCACGCTGCTCTAATTAGACCCCGAGCACACGACCGCCTCACCTCATCAGGACTTCCTCTAAACACTCCTACACAACTAAACAAGGCTGCAGTCGCCCAGACACCTTGTTTAGTTCTAGCATATTCTCCTTATTCTTCAGAATGTTTAGAGCCAAAATGTTGCATGAAATTATCAGACTATGAAATGGATTTGGAAGCACTTGCATGAAGCGTGAAAAGGCCCACTGTTACAGCTCATGGCACATATCCAGGGCAGCAGGACTGAACTGACAGAAGCAGTGGATTATTTTACAGGGAACCATAGCCTAATTTCATAAATGGATGACTGACAATAGCAAGTAAATGTTGTGCCTTAAGCTCATTTCAGAAAGTCTGTGAGAAGACTTACTGCTTATGAAAAAGATCAACAGATGTGAGGAAAATTACTGGCTCATACGGATGACAAAATCTCAACACCAGAGGAGCTAGCAGAACATATAATGTCAATATACACAATATGTGGCACATTTCACATGATATTTATTTAAAATAATTTAAAGTTAACATTTATAATGAAACGTTTATTAGCCTATGTATTGGCAATAGTGTTGGGAAATATGACCTACCAAATTTTAACTAATTCTGATGCATTCATCAGAAAACAATACTTGATATCTTAGGTCATTGTGCTTCTAAAGCAGTGATATTTTAATGTACTTGTAGAGTTTTTATTAATATTTTGAATACATTTTTAATTTGATGTTTTCTGTTTTCATTTTAATTTTATTGTTCTTCACATTTTATTGGCTTTTTGTTTTTTTAGTGTTTTTAAAAATCTCAGAAGATTTAAGTTAAACAAAAGTCAGATCAAGTTAAACAAATGGAAAGAGAAACAAGTTATATATTCACGTAAAAAAAATGATACTACATTTTTTTAAGGTAAGTGGTTGCAAACAATTTATTTCAGCTACATTTAAAAACAAATGTTAAAAGTTAGTCAACTAAATTTGTTTATTTAAATGTAGCTAAAACAAACTGATTGCAACCACTTACCTTAAAAAAATGTAGTAAATTCAATGAATCATTAGTTTTTTTCAGTGTACCAAAATTACCAACTTTAACTACCAATTTTTAATATGCATTTCAAAAGTTAGACGTATAGTTTTGCATCAGTTATTAATTCATAAATATTAAATTACAGAGGAGTTGCACCACATGACATTTTACAATCCAAACTAACCTTTATCGCAAAAAGGACAAGTTACTTTACTGACCTTGACACACAATCATTAAGGGTCCTCTCCATAGGGCTGAGTAAAACTATCGATATCTCGATTTTAATCGATTCTCATTTTTACCAAACGATATCGATTCCTAAATCCCAAGAATCGATTAGTCTAGCCTGTTTTCAGATAACGGATGGAACATTGAAGCGCACCTCCCATCCAATAAATCGCAATAAGCATTGTTGGTACTTTTAATATGAAACAAAGTCTCAGATTTCAATTTATGCCCATTGTATTGCAGTATTCAAACAATAAATGCCGTTTTCAATTCTCATTTTTACGAAACGATATCGATTCTTAAATCCCAAGAATCGATTATTCTAGCCTGTTTTCAGTTAATGGATGGAACATTGAAGGGGACCTCCCATCCAATAAATCGCAATAAGCATTGAGCTTTGGTACTTTTAATATGAAACAAAGTCTCAGATTTCAATTTATGCCCATTGTATTGCAGTATTCAAACAATAAATGCCGTTTTGGTGCTGTTTATTGTGGAGTGACAGATCGCTGTAGCGCCTCAGTTCAACAGACGTGAACTGATCATCTCCTCCACATTAATACCAGTTTCAGCATAAAATAAACATGACTAAACATCCGAAGGTAAGTAAAAAGAAAGAGTACAACTTTACAATCCATATCCTGTCTCATGTAATCGCTCAATCAGTGTTTCAGCCACGCAAAGACGTCAATATAACAGCTTGTAAACAATTCATGCAACATC
Source organism: Sinocyclocheilus anshuiensis (assembly GCF_001515605.1). NCBI lineage: Eukaryota > Metazoa > Chordata > Actinopteri > Cypriniformes > Cyprinidae > Sinocyclocheilus > Sinocyclocheilus anshuiensis. The sequence continues at coordinate 743,437 of NW_015558577.1, read as the reverse complement.
ACATTTACCTCAGAAAGCATATTCGGTGACCATAAACTTGTTAGTCAGCCAGAAAAATAATCTGTAGAGAGGGGCATTTTGCTAAATATATGCACCATATAACATTCATTATATTTTTTTACTGTTTTTTTAATGTTTTATTTATGTTTGAATAAATCCGTCCAAGTTTGTATGACAGCCACTATTTAAACGTGTATATTTAAAAAAAACTAACTTAAATAATTGTAACTTAATTATTATAAAAACTTCATTAAGTGCAATTTAAGCAGTTGTACAGCACAAATCAGTCAATTTTAACCTTCAATATTATAATGTAGTACCAACTGACTCTCATGTATATTTTACAGCATTAGTTGAGAGATTTTTTTCCTTGAGAAAATTTGGCATGTAGCCTACTGTAGCCTACCTGATATGTATCCAAAATAATCGATATTGAATCTAATCAAATTGGTAATCGAATCAAATCGCACTTGTGAATGCGAATCGAATCGTAAAACTTGTCAAAACCCAGCCCTACCTCTCCATGTTAATATTTTAATATTTCTCTGCATGTTTCAACAGCATATCGAAAAAATTTTACTGAAATTGCATAACATTTCTTTAAAAGCATAACGCAAATTTTCAGAAAGCCTATTTAGACCAAAATGACACCACACTAGTCTGAAAGATCTGACGCACGTGACCATTTTTCACTTAAAACCCCACATTTACCTTCCTTCCACACATCTTCCCAGGAACACTGATCTGTCAAAGAATCCTGAATTTGGCATCTGGAAAGCTCAATATAGCCCTGCTCTCAAAGGCTCAGTGAACTCTGGGTCCTTGTGTAGGCATGAAGAAAACAAAGGCAGTTTTGTTCTCCACCCAGCGTCCTCCAGCACCCCGCACAACAACAGAGATAGTTCCCTACGTGAGTTTAGTCTAAGATCAGTGAGCATCCATGAAAGGTCTCCGTGATTGAACAAAGCAATAAATACAATACAAAAACATCTAGGTATAAGACTTCATGGGAACACAACAAAGAAAGCTGAATGGGATCACCAGAGCTCTCACGGATCTGCAATTTAACCCTCTTCGCTTAAAAGTGCGGAACCCTAATTACTAAAGAGCATGAAGCCCTGGGCTCGCATTCAAAACAACTCACAGTCTAATCTCGGATTTAACTTTTACTGCACTTTAACATTTTGGAGACATGTTTTATCCAAAGCAACTTGACCATACATCACTGAACCCAGAATATCTGCACTGGCAGTCTAATCATTAGGCCCTCCACCACCCTTCATCTGAGATACAATGACACAATTTTCTACAAAAGGAGATGTACCTGAATGTTGAATTGCAAAAACACTATTTTATGCAAGCAGCAAATAAGGGTTACATTCTTATAAGCCATTCCCATTCATCCATAATCTGGAGTGAGAAGACAAAACAAATGAATTCTCCTGAAACTTGATCCTGTTTGACACTGCCAGCACAAACAGTGGGACACATTTTTATATAAATAAAAGGTTATATATTCAGAATATAGGCTAATTTTATTTGGGTGTTGCTTCAACTTTTGAAGTCCTGTGGGTTGATTTTTACTTAAACAGATTTCAACTTTTTGATATTTTATTATATGACGGTCACATGGGAACTTTTTATGCAGCTACTTTTCAATGTATAATTTAACCTTGTTCCACACCCATTTATCAACATGAATTAAATTTAAAACGGTAACGATCCAAACAATTAGTGAAACAAATGATTTTTATATTTATGAAAATTATTTGTATCAACTGAATTTTGCCACATAATAGCATCATTTCCAAAACAACCAACAATTTTGCCCTAATAGTGTACTTTTATTAGTGCAAATAATACTAATACTAAGCACTGGTACTAATAATGGTACTTCAGTACTAATAGTGTAATTTTTACCAAGATACATTGACTGTGAAGAGCATACTTGAGATGAAATATGACATGTGATGTCTTAAAAAAAAGGGGGGAAAGAGAAAATATGATTTAACTGTAACTTAGTATATTTAGGATACATAAAATGCTAGCCAAAAGAGATCATGTAACATTGCTGGACACTATACATAAATTAAAATGTGGTGGAAATGACACAGTGGGGAAAATTACTTAAATATTCTCCTGTGTATGTCCACTGCTGTGGACAAACTAAGTGTTTTAAGAGTTTATATTGCAAAAACCACCTGGCCCAAGGTGCCCATATTTAAAGAAACACCCATTTATATTTTATTTTAATCACAATACAGGTAACTTTAATATCAGCAGTCTGCAGACATTAGCCCCTTTCTTCAAATAGCAAAGGGTGAAGCCTCCTCAAATTTCAAGGGATTTGTATGACTGTAGTGTCAAAGGAAACGGATGTTAGACGGACTTTGGGTGGCACACAACATATTAAACAAGCGGACTTGTTTAATCCCCTTATTCGTGTTTTGGCCTGGACAAATATACCCTTCACACACATACTTGAGGTAAAAATGTGCCCACTTAAGCACCACAGAGATACACAGTAACCGATTCTAATACTGAAATCTACTTACTCGTTGTTGTTTTGCTCTTATTCAGGCAAAAACCAGTTATGCACTCGATGTCCTGCGTCGTCAAACTCTCCCAGAGTTCCTCAGTGCGATGTGAAGCGGTTTATCTCCAATACATTTACATGCAGACTGCGTTCAGAGCGAGAAAGGCGCCATGTGAAGAAAAGTTGACACCGCTCAGACACCTTCCCTTTCTGCCATGGCAACCGAGCGGCGAAATAATATCTCCCATAAACATTTACCAGGAGGCAGGGTCAAGGAGAAACACTTTCAACAGGTTGTTTTTAGAAAGCAGGCCCATCGTCGACAGTAACTCATAGCGTTTATTCCAGCAACAGCAGCAGGCGCGTACGAGAGGAGTCTTCACGGATGAAATTAGACGCTGGGGCTCCGCGTTATGCCCATTGAGCCAATTACACGAGTTAACCCTTTCAGGTTCAAACAACTAACGGCTATTTTTTATTATGGCTATAACGGCTATTATAGTATTTTAGTACTTGTACTTGTAGGGTTTTATATAACAGGTCTCGTTACGATTTTAAAATTAAAGTACTAAAGATAAATAATAATTTAGGGTTTTGCAGTCACTTAGTAATAATAAGAGCAACAGCGCCCTCTGTAGGCTGAGAAGACAATACTCACTCGTTTCAATGTCATTTCTCATCACAACCATCTTTTTGACAGGAGCGCAATGCAAATAACAGACAAACCATTCAGTCCAAAAAAGCTATCGGACATTCATAGCTATTGCCGTGTACATTCCGTTAAATACATAGCAGGTCATGTTATCACACTGTATGGGGGTAAGTTGTCACAGCAGATCCTGCCATTAAACAGCCTATTAATTTTCAGATCAGTTTAAATCTAATATAAAACATGAAACACAATAAAAAAGGGCACAAAAACTCATAAAAACACTGCTTATTATCAATAATAATTATACATGTATCTGTAATGAATAATACAATACATCTCTAATATTTTAAACACAAGGCAACCTGCCCTGATCTGGCATTTATGAGGGGGAAGAAAGCCTTGTCCATTCCGTAGTACACTAATAAAAAAAAATAAAAAAAAAAATAATAATAATAATAATTTAAAAAATCGGTTTTTATAAATGACACTAAACTTAAAATTAATAGGCTATTTCATAAATCACATAGGCCTATATCAACAAATGTAAAATATACCAGTTAACCAAATTACACACATTAAAGACATTTCAAATTTTGAAATAAGCATGTTTTCAATATGCTGTCAATCAAATAAGTACAGGTGCATCTCAATAAATTAGAATGTCGTGGAAAAGTTAATTTATTTCAGTAATTCAACTCAAATTGTGAAACTCGTGTATTAAATAAATTCAATGCACACAGACTGAAGTAGTTTAAGTCTTTGGTTCTTTTAATTGTGATGATTCAGTCTGTGTGCATTGAATTTATTTAATACACGAGTTTCACAATTTGAGTTGAATTACTGAAATAAATGAACTTTTCCACGACATTCTAATTTATTGAGATGCACCTGTATGTTGAATTGTTTGTAGCTGCGTCATTTCTTAACATTTAAAACAAATCCACCGTGAGGTGCTACACACAACATTATAATGTGTAGAGCAGCCCAGTCAATCACCAATAAAAGTCTGTAACGTTTGGGTTTCTTCATTTATCGTCTCCAGTTATTTATAGCAGTAATAGCACAACTATAGCAGTGCTGCTGGAAACAAATGGATATAAGATTAATTATCACAGTGGCGCTGCGAGATATAGGCTAGGTTATGTTTTTAAGTTCATATGGACGCTTAAATGTTAGATAGGCCTAGATGTCAATTAGGATAATTACATTACATGTTTATTTAAATTGCTGTTCTTATTTTAGGAATGATACATATTATACAATGAAATTAACTGCAGTTTTTATTTTTTTTTAAAGAGCATGAGTTTAAAAAGAGCATGTCCATCACTTACTTTATTATTATTTTCTTGTTTAATTATTTTTAATCCTTTGTGCTTTAAACTGAAATATACACACACGGCCTTATGGATCTTTTTTCTTAGGGGGTCATGCATGTTATGGCATCCATTTTTATCTTCCCACTATTGGATAAAAAATGTATTCACAATATGTAAAGACAGAAATCATATTTAAATATTAATTTGAGCTATTATTTTGTCAAATATTAGTTTGACTTGAGATGCACTTACTTCTGAGAAGTTTATTACGAATTATTTCAGATTTTTCTTTATTTGTCCTTTTCTCTATTATTATTATTATTATTATTATTATTATTTTTCATTTATTCGTTTTTCTTATTCTCTGCAGAATCTTCTTTTATTTGACAATGAATTCATATTTTCCCCCGGTGTCCTCAATATTGGCATTTTCATCTTGGTAGTCTTTTGTAATGTCACTTTAATTAACAAAAGACAGGTCCTAAATAAGATTTAGGCTATCAACAACAACAAAGATTTAGCAACATGAATTCTTTGTTGTTTTGTCAAGTTAATTTCTCACTTGTTATCATTTTCTCATCCTGTTAGACAAAATTACAGAAATTGTGCCTACATTATTTGATCAAAATTGCATAAGATAAGTGATGTGCTGATTTCATGTTAACATCCTCATGTGAGCTTTCAGTCCTTCACTCAGAAGTGACTAACTTTAGCTCTTTATTTTCGTCCTGTTAAGTTCCATCCTGCTAAGCATCCTGTTCATTTTTCTCTCCACTGTTTAAATAATCAAGCTATATTAAATAAAGCTTAAGTACTTGAGCTTGAACAGAGCACATTTCTGAAAGTCTGGTGTACTTTTTATAGAAACGACAACGCAGGCATATTGTTGTTTAAGAATTCTAGAATTCTAAATGTACTGATTATCAGGAATGACCGGAATGATCACAGGGACTTTTGTTTTGAAATCTCCTTGGAGTCCGAGAGCGGAAGTCATTCGCGACCAGCGAAAGGTTCACGTTACTTGCAGGAACACTGAAGAAAGGAGGAAAAGCGGGTAGCGGATATCAACAGTGATTTTATTCAGAAAAGGTGTCCTATAATCTACAGACGCTGGTATCTCAGTATTCATCTCCCCCTCAAGCCACTGGCGAAATTCATCGTGGAAGTGAGTGAAAGAAATAAAGCTGCTATAGCGAACGAGCTAAAGGTGTTTGTCAAGCTGTTAGCTCCATTAGTTCATATTGGTTAGCTGACGGGTAATCCTGCCTATAATTAACGGTAATCTTGATTGATTGAGGCTGTGATCTGTATACAGAGTTTGAACAATAACTACGCATCACGACTCGCCCTGTGGCTCATATTAGCGACAGAAATGAATAACTTGATGTCTCTGTTCGCTGTTTAGATGTGATATGCATCGATATCTGAGCAGCTCGATTGGTTATCAACAAAGCAGTTAGATATATTGGTGCTCTAGACAGCTGGCAGGTGATTTGTGAAATATCGTGTTCCTCCTTCATGTTAAGGGCTGAAAACTTTGAACATTGAGGCTTCTGGCCCGCAGCAGGAGGAAAGCTCATTCAATGTCGTGAGAAGGCTTTATTTATTTATTTACTGTGTATTTTTATTTACATTTATTTTGTTGAATGAAACATACGGATATAGGTGGTGTTTATTATTTCACGTTCTGTATTTTTATTTCTATTTGTTTTTTTTATTATTTGTATTTATTTTTTATAGAAGGATGTTGTCTTCACTGGGGGACCATTAGAGAATCCATTAAAGGGGTCATATGATGCTTTTTTAAAGATCATTATTTTTAGGGGAATTTACCGTTAACCATTTAACAGGTTTTTACTGTAGCATTTTTACAGTCTTTTATCGTTAAATTCACGGTCATTTTTTACAGTGTATGCACAATCAGCTTGTAACACTCCAAAGAGAAAGGAAAACTTGAAATCGCATCATATGACCCCTTTAACGTACACAGGTCTGAGACTGTGGTCTTTGGAGAAAGATGCTAGTTTAAAAAGCTAGTTCACCTTAAGATGAAAATTCTATCAGTGTTGCTATTTCTGTAAAGCACAAAAACCAAATCTTGACGGCTTTAGTTGCCATTCACTTTCATTGCATCTTTTTATCCACACAGTTGTGGCTGTCAGTCAAACATAAGTACCTAACACTTTTTTTTTCTCACTGAAGAAAGAAAGGCCTACATGTTTAGATCAACGTGAGACTGAGATTGTTCTGAATTATGACAGAATTTTCAATTTTGGGTGAGCTGCTCCTTGAAAAATTTCATTTAAATGTCCGTGGTGTGTAACCATTCATTGCATTCATTGATCGTTGATTTGTACGCCGTGCTCAGGAATTTAAATGTATTTGCTAATACAATTCAAATTCCTCTGTATTATCAGATTATATTTATTGTTCCTAAATATGTAAATTAAGATTGTAACAGGTGGTGCTTTGTAAGTTTGACTAGTCATAAATTGTATGCAGATATTCAAAATTTAGGAAAACAATGCGTATGGCTAATATATGTTAGCAAATGAGTGACTGAATAAACGACTATTTTGCATCAAGTATAACCATAATAATACCTATGAATTTGTAGTAATCGTTCAAATTCTATGAGAATAGGGAAGTCCATAGCTATAACTATGATTGCACAGAGGAACAATTATTTTCCAGCTGATAAAATGTTGACTGCTGATTAGAATCCACCCAACTTTAAAGCCTCGTTCACATTAATAACGATAACTAAGCTATATAACCGTTCGCACCAAGTATAACTATAACTATAAAGTTTTAATAGTCATTCTAATTGTATGAGAATAATGAACTCTACACCACAATGGCAAAGAGGAACGATTTGGTTGTAATCACTTTCCAAACTTTTTTTTTTCCCAGCTGATGAACAATAACACATTGACTGCCAATCTGAATCCACATGACTTTAAAGGCCTGCTCACATCAAGAATGATAACTGTTAAAGATAACTGTGAAATTAACTATAATGGCATTCACACCAAAGAACAAAAACGCTCGTGCTCTGGTTATGTTGTCTGCTGTTTTAGATGCTTGAGCAATTGTGTGGATTCGAATTAGCTGTCAATGTTTTGTCGTTCATCAGCTGAAAGAAAATATACAAGAAATATAAAATATAAATATTAAAATTAAAAAAAAAAACGTTTGAAAGTGCTTTCAACAATATGATTCCAACAATATAGATGTGGTTTTGACTTCCCAATTTTCAGAGAATTGGAAAGATCATTAAAACTTCATAGTCATTGTTACATCGTTGGTTATTGTAAACTGGCCTTAAAGCACTTGAGAATTTAAAGTGGCAGGTGGCAATATCACAGCACGCGATTGTAAACTAAATCTTATCGTCTGTTGGTGTGAGCACGAATAAATTTATCATAGTTATTGTTCTTGGTTTGAATAGGCCTTAAGTCAATGTATATGTTTCTGTATTGTATTGAGATTCACTGATTTTGACTTGTCAATATTGAAGGTTTTCGCCTCAGTGATCACCCCTAAAGCACAGAGTGTGCAGTCTTACTCGGGTTCAGAGAAGCGTTTCCTCACTGGTTGTGTCACAATAGGAATCCCTCCCTGATGCCCGACTTCCTCCTGAGCTAATCTCTTTTCAAAAGGTTAATGATTTGAGATGAGACATCTAATGGATACAGCATATTGCATTAGTGCTGCATCACCGATAATCGCAAATAATGATGCCATGGGCATTAGAAATACGTCAAAATGTATGCACATTTGTGGGTTTATATTTAGTATAATTCCAACCACTATTGTTTAGCATGGCTGTGATGCGGTTGACATTAGGAACTAGTGTTGTCAAAAGACCCGGTATTTCGGTACCAAGTCGCTGAAACACACCAGCAAACACTAAAACAGACAACAGTTTACAGATGTTTTTCAGTGGCAGCAGAACTATGACTAAACTTTTGGGTGAAACTTGTTTACTTTTTTCTTACTTTTATTACTTGTGGGAAAACTTGAAACACTTTTAAATAAGTATAAAGAATGGCATTGGTTTTGTACATTTAATTTTTGTTTAACGTTATTAATAAAAATGTTGTTCAATTAGCATGTTTTTGTGTTTTGCTTTGGTACCGAAATTGGTACCGAGAACCGTGGATTTTCACTGGTATTGGTACCGAATACTGAAAGTTTGGTACCGTGACAACACAATTAGGAACAATAGATCTGTGTGTGATATAGGTCAGTTAGAAGCACTTCAGTCCCTTTGTATGGGCTTTATTCATCAAAGTGAACTTCTCTTATTTTTCTAATGTAACCTTAAGGCTTCTTGGTAGGCCTTGCGGTTTTGTTGTCATGTTTTGTGTTGGGTTTTATGTGGCCACAGCTGCCCTTGATTGTGCCTGATTGCTTGTGTGAGCAATAATTTGGTGTCATGCTGATTTTTGTTGTTCTCAGATCTGATCTATCTATTTTGCTTTTTAAGTTTGTAAGTGACCCATATATGTCATCCGTGAACAGACCTACATGTGCACATTTATAAAAACAACAACATCATGTGCTCTGCCTGCATGCACACATGAAGACAAAAAGCAGTGTATTTGCTGGATAGTCCCTCATGTAATGCAAATTATAAACCTAATATTGATGCACCAAATCATTTTTTAACCAAAAACACGGTTAGTTTAGGCAATTCAAATGAAATGGTTTTTAGTGTAAATTTAGTAAATTTTACTCAGTATGCTGTTTATTGTGTTGTGTCCTCAGGTGATAAATTAACACAATCATAGGAAAGTTCTTTGGCAAAATGGCAACAAACTGACATCTAAAAAAATTGCAAGTTTCTACTTTAGAATCCTTTTTGTTCACAGTGATGTTTGTTCACACCTTTGACATGTTTACCTGTCATAGCTTATCCTTTTGTGTGCACAAAATAGACGCTAACACAGTCAAAAAACGTTTCATTGGAGGAGCAATGATTAAATGCTGCCGTTTGATCAATAATGTCTTCTGAAACTGAAAGCAATTTTTTGCTGTTTCGGCCTAATATTATGGCTGCCGTGCTAATAATGTAAGATTGTTACTTATTCCATATAATTTTTCTTAAAACATTTTGACATTCATTTTAAGGTCAACATTTAAAATTATAGGTCATACTATGTAGTTTCTGGTCTTATTGTGGACAATTAATCTGTGCACAGAAAAAAATTGTCATAATTTTTTATCAAAATGTAATGCCTCCAAAAACATTGACTTATGCCATGATAATTACATGAAAATTATTACAAAGTTAATTACAAATATTGCAGTTGTTATTGACACAATGTAGGTCAGATTTGCTATTCTAAGAAAAGGTTAAATATTGGCACATATATTAAGCATCATACATTTGCTCTCACTGTCTGCCAAATGTAATGTTGGCTGATTGTGTAATTAGAAAGGAAATTGGCTGATTTTTATCTGTAGCTGACCAATTATTCCACCCCTGGATGAAGCCTGTTTCCGACAAAATACCCACTGGTAAAATGTAGTTTCTTTAGCTGTGGTGCTATAGATTATAGAGGTGAACAGTGGTTCATTTTAATTGAATTTTGGCATTGCCATTCACAGTGAAATATTTCAGCTTTTGTGAACTTGTTTTAGTAAGAAAGCAGGTGATTTCATGATGTTTTACTTGATATAATGAAGTAGTAATGTACTTTTTACACTGTTATTGTTTCAGAGGTGTAATGGTGCTCAAAACATACTCAGATCGAATGTTTCCTTCCCTCAGTGTGCTGGCAGCAGTGACTGGTTCAGCGGCAGTGGTGCCAACAGCAGTCGTCCCATGAGTTTTCTTTTGGCTTGAGCTGTCTGCTTTGGGCTCTGGCCTGGTTCGTCTGGATCTCTGTGCCTCTGGCGCCGCAGTCATGGATCACCCCAGAGAGAAGGAGGGCGAGAGGCCGGTCAGGAGCAGTAAAGTGGCCCAGGGGCGCAGCGGGCACTCGCGGCCCTCCAGCTCCTCCACGTCCTCTGGGGTCCTTATGGTTGGACCGAACTTCAGAGTTGGCAAGAAGATCGGCTGTGGCAACTTTGGAGAGCTGAAGCTCGGTAAGAGAAGTCATTAGTGTATTATTTGTTCAGCTGCGATTGTCATGCGTATCTTTCAGTGAAGCACGGTTCTGTGATCAGCAGTAAATCAGCAGTAAATCTCCATCCGAAGGCCAGAGGGCGCTCTCACGCGGAAACTCCAAATACGCCCCGCAGAAGAAACCCAGGAAATCCCTATAGCGGTTGCTGAATAAACAGAAGATTTAAATGCTTTCATTGATTCAACGTGACTAATAAACACACGACTACGGCAATATATGGTTTATATATCGGTTTTTCAATATATAGTTCTTCTTCTTATAATTTTCATTATAATAAAGTATATCTATAATGCAATGCTAATCAGCTTAGCCTTTATCACTGCATAGAATGCTATGAAATATGTTGCGTGCCTTATTCTGTGTAAGAAGAAACATCATCTCACAGAAGGATTTATTTCAAACACTCTACTGACGTTATGAAGTGAGTTTTGAGTAAAAACATGTTATTAAATGTGGTATTTTCACATGCTATCAGATGGAGCAGCATTTACTAAACAGAGCCGTAGTTTACTGAGAAGCTACACAAACGGCTGTCAACATCGCAAACGATATCTTTGATTTCATAATCGTACGATTATATAGTCTGCAAATTATTATTTCTTTTTTTTTTTTTGCGTAGCTTGTCAGAGAATTACGGCTTTGTGTAGTAAATGCTGCTCCCTCTGAAAGCAGGTGATGGAGATTTACTACTAGTCACGGAACCAGCTTTACTGACAAGATGTGTATGACAATCGCATTCGATTAATCGTGCAGCCCTACTCTGTTGAATGCGTTATTTGTTCTCCATGCCTTTTTGAATACTGATTCACGCTTCAGGCACACCCTTCAGGAACAACTTTTTTAGCACAACCTGCTTTGTACTGACCCTCGTTTACAAAGAAGTCTGGTGTAAAATGGTTCGCGCGAACATAAACGCATTTAGGTAGATCGGGGGGGCACATTCCCTTCAAAAACAAAAGTAATCCACTGCTTCAGTGGCTCAGATGTCGTGAGTAAATGACGACGGCTATGTTCATTATTACATCCAACAACAAAACACCTCAATCACTTAGGAGACATTCTACACCTGCTCCGGTGTCGAAACAATGGCGGACTGTTGACAGCTCACTCAGGGCAGGACTATGATAAACCGGCAATGTTTGTCAACAGTCGTGGGAGGGACCTGTGCAAAGTTACCTCACTTTGCCAAGAATCTGTTAATGGCTTGATCTCAGAAAGTGCTTATGATTTGTGGGGATTTAAAAACCATGTAAAAGTGAATTTTGCATCTGATGTCCCCTTTAAATTCTGTCAGGATGATATTGGAATCAGATAATAAGGGCCTTTTTTTTTTTTTTTTTCTTTCAAATGTTAACTCATTTTATGCTGGCTTTTTTAAATCTGTTTTATCCATTCCTCTGTAATTTTAATGCCTTATCGCTATTCTTGAGATTTTTACTCGTGAACAATATTTTTTAGTATTTCAGTTATATGTATGTCAGCCACCATATTTGTTATATGAGCTAATGGTTTACAAGTCTGTTTTAGATGGCCAGTGGCTGTTATGTAATCAAGAATTGCAAAATTTCCGAAAATTTACAACAAATTTGGTAGATTTTGGAACTAACACAAAAGGGAACTACCAATTCTGTTAATCAACCAAGCTGTCACAGTGTTCCACTGATAGTGAGGGTAGTGCATTGCTCATGACACAGGAGCTGTTGTCCTAAAGTGACTGGTTCAGAACCAACCTGGGTCATGTTCCAAATATGTTCCTATTTTCTCTACCTTCACACTCCTTTCAAAATCTCCATTAGATTTCCTTTCTATTTATGCCAAATTTACACTGCAAATGTGGCACAGAGATGCTTCTAAAGTGGCATTTGTGTTTTTACACAAACTGTTTAAAGCTACTCAGAAGGCATAAATGCATTTACACAGTAATTACAACTGTATACTTCCATACTAGGGATTGAAGTGGGTCTGAGCAGGCATAATTTACTCTGACTTTCATGCAACATTGCGTCTTGAATTTTGAGCAGGCACAGAGCAGCCTTAACTCAGCTGTGTAAGGATAAATGTGACCCTGGACCACAAAACCAGTCTTAAGTCGCTGGGGTATATTTGTAGCAACAGCCAAAAATACATTGTTTGGGTCAAAATGACTGATTTTTCTTTTATGCCAGAAATCATTAGGATATTAAGTAAAGATCATGTTCCATGAAGATATTTTGTAAATTTCCTACTGTAAATATATTAAAACTTAATTTTTGATTAGTGATATGCATTGCTAAGAACTTCATTTGGACAATTTTAAAGGCGATTTTCTCAGAATTTAGATTTTTTTTTTTGCACCCTCAGATTCCAGATTTCCAAATAGTTGTATCTCGGCCAACATCATCATGTCCTATCCTAACAAACCATACATCAATGAAAGATTATTTATTCAGCTTTCAGATGATGTATAAATCTCAATTTCGAAAAATTGACCCTTATTACTGGTTTTATGGTCCAGGGTTACAAATATATAGGCAGAAATCCAATACTTGAAAATATAAGTATAGATCAAATTGTCTGTATTTTTGCGTCCATATTCAAACAGTATAATTTCAGTTGCAGTTGGTCACCCTTTGTCTGTTTTGCTTTTTAGGAAAGAATCTCTATACAAATGAGTATGTTGCAATAAAGTTGGTAAGTATATTTATATTTATTATTTTCTACGAAGGGATTATAACAGCAGAGGCTGGTGTTCTGCTAACGTTTTGTTGTAACGTGTAGTTGTAATGTCTAGGCATGTCTGTAGATCTGGAATCAAACTCTAAAGGCTGGATTTGTTCAAAGAAATCAACTCCAACTGCTGTATTTTAAACAGACATTTTAGGAACCTTAAACCACAAGAATATATTTGTATATTCTGGTACTGATAACTTAAATATGACGTTTGGAAATAAATGTGTGTTTCTGGCTGGAATATTTGTATCTTGTAAATGAATTTAATGTGAACAAATAAAAGCGTTTTAATTTAATCTTTTTTTTTTCTGCCACTCCTAAAGGAACCTGTGAAATCGAGGGCCCCGCAGCTACATTTGGAGTACCGGTTCTACAAAACATTAGGCAGTGCAGGTAAGATTATAATCAGCACCAGCACTGCTGTACCCTGCTTTTATCTCCTTTGTTTGCTTGGATAATATTCATTTCACGTGTTTTCATGTGCTGTGTTTTATATTTTTGCATTCACATCCGTGTGTTTGCTCATTGTATCTCATCTACCTTTAGCTTTAATCTTCATATCCAAGGATTTACCGTTATTTTTCTTGCTTTCAAGCCTGCAGTTTCCGAGCAAGTTTTGTGAGGATGTTTCCTTTGTATTGGATTGAGGATTTTTTCCCCTCTGGAGTATCTGACATGTTGAGTCATAGCTTCAGTTTTGATCTTACAGAACAGTTTGTTTTACTACTGAGCCTAGGCATGTGTGTGTGTGTGTG
>NW_015558577.1:723352-727678 GCF_001515605.1 Sinocyclocheilus anshuiensis | reverse complement strand
ATAAATGTGACCCTGGACCACAAAACCAGTCTTAAGTCGCTGGGGTATATTTGTAGCAACAGCCAAAAATACATTGTTTGGGTCAAAATGACTGATTTTTCTTTTATGCCAGAAATCATTAGGATATTAAGTAAAGATCATGTTCCATGAAGATATTTTGTAAATTTCCTACTGTAAATATATTAAAACTTAATTTTTGATTAGTGATATGCATTGCTAAGAACTTCATTTGGACAATTTTAAAGGCGATTTTCTCAGAATTTAGATTTTTTTTTTTGCACCCTCAGATTCCAGATTTCCAAATAGTTGTATCTCGGCCAACATCATCATGTCCTATCCTAACAAACCATACATCAATGAAAGATTATTTATTCAGCTTTCAGATGATGTATAAATCTCAATTTCGAAAAATTGACCCTTATTACTGGTTTTATGGTCCAGGGTTACAAATATATAGGCAGAAATCCAATACTTGAAAATATAAGTATAGATCAAATTGTCTGTATTTTTGCGTCCATATTCAAACAGTATAATTTCAGTTGCAGTTGGTCACCCTTTGTCTGTTTTGCTTTTTAGGAAAGAATCTCTATACAAATGAGTATGTTGCAATAAAGTTGGTAAGTATATTTATATTTATTATTTTCTACGAAGGGATTATAACAGCAGAGGCTGGTGTTCTGCTAACGTTTTGTTGTAACGTGTAGTTGTAATGTCTAGGCATGTCTGTAGATCTGGAATCAAACTCTAAAGGCTGGATTTGTTCAAAGAAATCAACTCCAACTGCTGTATTTTAAACAGACATTTTAGGAACCTTAAACCACAAGAATATATTTGTATATTCTGGTACTGATAACTTAAATATGACGTTTGGAAATAAATGTGTGTTTCTGGCTGGAATATTTGTATCTTGTAAATGAATTTAATGTGAACAAATAAAAGCGTTTTAATTTAATCTTTTTTTTTTCTGCCACTCCTAAAGGAACCTGTGAAATCGAGGGCCCCGCAGCTACATTTGGAGTACCGGTTCTACAAAACATTAGGCAGTGCAGGTAAGATTATAATCAGCACCAGCACTGCTGTACGCTGCATTTATCTCCTTTGTTTGCTTGGATAATATTCATTTCACGTGTTTTCATGTGCTGTGTTTTATATTTTTGCATTCACATCCGTGTGTTTGCTCATTGTATCTCATCTACCTTTAGCTTTAATCTTCATATCCAAGGATTTACCGTTATTTTTCTTGCTTTCAAGCCTGCAGTTTCCGAGCAAGTTTTGTGAGGATGTTTCCTTTGTATTGGATTGAGGATTTTTTCCCCTCTGAAGTATTTTGTCATGTTGTTTTGATCTTACAGAACGGTTTGTTTTACTACTGCGCCTAGGCGTATATATATAAAACAGAGATGAAAATCTACTCGCTTGATACAAAATTCATGTTTTGCCTCACTTACCAGTGGCTGATGAATAGAGAAAACTTGTCGGCAATGATCAGATTGTTAAAAGATGTTTTGTCCCTCTTGACAAAGAAATTCTTTAGTTCTTGTCCATTGTATATTTGTCTCAGTGAAATGCTGCCTAACAAAAATGTCAAACCCATTGTGATGTTGTTCCTTATAATTTCCATGCCTTTTGTAGGCTATTTGTACTTCATTGTCTTTTTTCCATATCAATTTTCAAGTAGGTGTAAATAGG
Organism: Sinocyclocheilus anshuiensis; assembly: GCF_001515605.1. Lineage (NCBI taxonomy): Eukaryota > Metazoa > Chordata > Actinopteri > Cypriniformes > Cyprinidae > Sinocyclocheilus > Sinocyclocheilus anshuiensis. The sequence continues at coordinate 725,989 of NW_015558577.1, read as the reverse complement.
CCTGTCGCAATAATCAATATATCGACTTATCACGCAATATATGTACAGGACCTCAATCATTTTTGGTGACGCAATTTATCGGCCATTATATTTACTTAAAAATTAATGTCACCATGTTTTGTACATTCCACTTGCGCCTAGGTCTTTTGCAACTTCTTGTACATAACGTGGTGTAGTCATTAGGTGCTAGTTCAAATTTAAAAAATGCTTCTACAAACAAAGTTTCATCTGCAGGTATGGCCTTGTTTAGGGATCTGTGCCTTTGCGTATACGGACATCTGACTGCTAAGTAGTGATTGTGTTTTTCAGCATTAGTGTGCACCCTTAATTTACAGAGAAGGTCAGGGAAAAATCTGTAGATGGAAAAGTCTCCATACAAGTTCTTTGTGCATTTTTCTTTTTTTCTACTTGTTACTTTGCACTTTTTGTTAGAAAATGTTTATTTACTATTTATTCAGGTTTTTTAAGGTATCTAATATTTTGATACTTAATTTCCATGATCTAAATATTCTTAAATCAGGGAAAAATCTGTAGATGGAAAAGTCTCCATACAAGTTCTTTGTGCATTTTTCTTTTTTTCTACTTGTTACTTTGCACTTTTTGTTAGAAAATGTTTATTTACTATTTATTCACCTTTTTTTAAGGTATCTAATATTTTGATACTTAATTTCCATGAGCTAAATATTCTTAAAAATTAAAAGTTTGTTGTCATTTGGAAGTGTGTAGGCCTTCTTGCATTATTATGCTGTTACATTATGATTATATATTCAGTGGCATAAAATGGTCTTTAAAATGACAATAATATCGCTTATCACAATTATTTCTGTGGCAATATATCGCACAACAAAAAGTTGTTATCGTGACAGGCCTAGGTGTAAGGCACAAAATGGTAAGAAATAAGTAGTTGAGTTTCCATTCATGCATTTTCATGCATATTTTGAAATGTTGCATAAAAAATGCTGGATGGAAACACATTTACTAAATAAATCAGTCATATAAGAATAATTGTGTGTATTGATCGACCGATATATCGGCCGATATTTGGCATTTTTCAAATATCGGCATTGGCCGATACGTTTTTCTGTTTGGCCGATGTGTTCGAGGCGGGACTTTTATTTTGACGGCGCGCCGGACTTTTATTTTGACTGCGCTGAGAGCAGCAGCACCTGAGCACACAGTGCTCACATTCTCCCTCTTGTTCGCTATCGTTGTTAACAGTTCTGTCTAATACGGATAGAAGTCTGTGTAATAATCCGATAGAACTGTTAAACAAAGCAATTAAAATGTATACAAAAAAATTATATTTTTATTAAATATTTATTTATTTGTGAAAAATACTTTGTTATCTAAAGTATAAGTATGTTTATTTTACAAATTGATTTTTTAATCCATTTTCAAATTATTTTAAATTTCTTAAATATTAATTCAAATAAATACAATTATATCGGCTTTATATCGGCCATCGGCCACCCTGCTTTCCAAGATATCGGCATCGGCTGTCAAAAAAACAATATCGGTCGACCACTAATTATGTGATAAGAAAATATCATTGAAATAATTTGTTACTATAATGAGTGCATCATATACTGTAATGAGTGTTAAATAAGTAATTTATTTTCATTTAAATAAAAAAGATAAACAACAACAGTAGATACAATTTCCATTTGTATTTTGCACCATTTTCCCCAAAATTGATGATTTTATGTTGAGTTTGTGGGATGGAAATACTTTTTTCCCAGTATTTAAATTTTCTGCATAACTTAAATCCGTAACTTAAATGGAAACGTTGTACAGTTTGTGGGCAGTTTGTGCTAGTACTTGTCCAGTATAGAATTATTATTGTTTTAACAATTTCATATTATTCTTTACCTCTGAATCTGTTCATTCATGCTTTTAATCTGCAAGGACTAATAACTGTCTTTGCATCTGTATGTAAATATATGCCATTTCGACCTCAAAGCTACTAGACTGCTCTGCTATAATTCAGAGATCGCGCAGGGATTTTGGTTTGGTTTGATTTGGCGGTGGTTCCACTCTGCATCTTTTAGCTTTTCAATCAGGACACCATATTGAAGAAAGACTCAAATTAGTGGTAAAGCATTTGTCTTGTGCAGTAGCTGCTGGGCTTGATCACTTCACGCTGCACTTTGATTCAGGAAGTGGCAGCTGGGGTGTCACAGAGCAGAGCAGTGCGGTGATGGTGTTGTCCTTGTGACTAGTGTTGTTTTTGGCGGCCTGTTTCAATTTTAGTTTTAGTCTAGTCTTTGTGTGAAGCTGTCATTTTAGTTTTTATTAGTTTTAGTCACGTTCATACTCTTTTTAGTCTAGTCAAGTTTTAGTCAACTAAAAGTCTGAGCATTTTAGTCTTATTTTAGTCAGAATTATCCATGACTATTTTCGTCTAGTTTTAGTCGATGAAAACTGATGACATTTAGTCTAGTTTTAGTCAATGAAAATTGTGTTTTAGTCTCTTTTTAGAAATGCAATTCTATTTAACCCAGTCAACCCAGTCAATATAGTATAAGTACCTAGTAGTAGGTACTTATACTAAGTAACCAAAATTTTCTTTTAGCCAAACCCATTTCAAACAAGGTTATCTTATTATATTATTGTTACCTTATAGACTCAAGAATACAT
>NW_015558577.1:721507-721794 GCF_001515605.1 Sinocyclocheilus anshuiensis | reverse complement strand
ACATTTAGTCTAGTTTTAGTCAATGAAAATTGTGTTTTAGTCTCTTTTTAGAAATGCAATTCTATTTAACCCAGTCAACCCAGTCAATATAGTATAAGTACCTAGTAGTAGGTACTTATACTAAGTAACCAAAATTTTCTTTTAGCCAAACCCATTTCAAACAAGGTTATCTTATTATATTATTGTTACCTTATAGACTCAAGAATACACCCATTCCAGACACGGAAGACGCTCTGATTTGAATTTACAACATTTATTTTACCAACCAAACATGTTAGAAGTACACA
>NW_015558577.1:717819-721253 GCF_001515605.1 Sinocyclocheilus anshuiensis | reverse complement strand
GTCGCCTGCGTCTGCGCAGTGCGACCTGATGCAGCCCCTGAAGTGAGACACAGGAAACAGAAATACTGCAAAATAATAATAATAACGCGACTAAACGAGACGAAATAACGTTATAACATTTCGTTTCGTCTCGTTTTGGTCAACGAAAATGAAGAGACATTTAAGCATTGTTTTTATTTTGTAAACCACATTTAGTCTCGTTTTTATTCGTCCACAATATTGCATTATACATTTAATTATAGTCATCGTCACATGACCAGCATTTACGTTGCGTCTCGTCTCGTTTTCGTCACGTGATAAAGGTTCGTTGACGACGATATTTAGTCAAAATTTTCGTTGACGAAAGCAACACTACTTGTGACACAATGCTCTGTTCAATGTCTGGATGATGACAGGCCAGGGGGTGTGGCCTCAGACTCTCCACTTCTTGAGATTCACACAGCCATTCCTCAGTCAACATCTTCATACTGAGTCTATTAGCATAAGAAATATACTCCGCAGCAGCTGCGTCAGCAAGATGGAGCCTTGTCATGTATAGCCAGTTTCGTGTGTTTGCATTTAATAGATAGCTAGCTAGATAGAAATTTCATTTCATCTGAGGGGAATTCAGTGCTGAATAGATTTGGGTGTCACTCATTTCACAGGGGTCATGCTAACAAGCACATTTTCTTTGATATCTTCTAGAGCTTTTTAAAGCACAGATTTTGGGCAATGGCGTTTTGCGAAATTGTTCTCATACTGGTTTCTAAGCCCAGACAAGCTTTACAGAACATCCCATTAGAATTAAATGAAAATTTTAGTGAGCGGAAAATGCGCTCATAAGATGCTAATCACTGAAAATTGTTCTTATTTTGGCTGGAATGAATTCTGACATTCCAATTGCATTTTTATCTGCCATTTTACTTTATAAAAATGTAATTATGCAGTGACATGATTAGCAGTGTCTGCAGTTTTTAATCAAGGCAAATGCTGCTTACAGTCAACCAAGTTGAGATTTGTCAGCCATTACGCCTGATTATATTAGTGTTAGTGCTGTCAAAATGAACGTGTTAATGCATGCGATTCCTTTTTTTTTTTTTTCTTGGCACATTAAGAATATTTAACGCAATAGCTTGTTTGCAATCACATGATTCTGACATGTTGGACATGATTCTTTTGTTATGAAGAGGAGTGATTTTTCAACTAAATTGAAATACTTGCCTGCCATCGAGGCGGTGGATATAGGCTAAGCAACTAACCCTGATTGCAAACAAGCTGTTTCGAAAGTGAATCCCGCATTTATAAGAGGGATGTGGGATATACTGTATGTCACTCCTGAAACTTTGCTGCATGTACTGGGTATGTGACATTGGTCCTGTTAGCAGCACGTAAAACAAAACTTTGATTCAAATTCTGAATTGATTATAGATAGTGGTCGACCGATATATCGCCAAGGCCGATATATCGGCTGATATTTGGCATTTTTCAAATGTCTGCATCAGCCGATAAGTTTTTCTGTTTGGCTGATGCGTTCGATGTGGGACTTTTATTTTGACGGCACTGATAATGGCAGCCCCTGAGCACACAGTGTTCACATTCTCCCACTTGTTCGCCATCGTCGTTAACAGTTCTGTCTAACACGGTTAGAAGAAGTCTGTCTAGTAATCAGATAGAACTGTTAAACAAAGGGATTAAAATGTATACAAAAAAAGTATTATAACGATTGCTTTTATATTATTAGTAATAGAAAGGCAAACATAATACTTTCTCGTTTGCCGTCAGCATTCAGCAAATACGCATTTATATCATTTAAACAAATCTTTGAATGGCTAATTAATTTATTTCTCAAACCTTGCAAACTTAGTTGAATCTAGTTGAGATCTTGTGAAGTGTGCATGTGTATCCTGCATGATCGCGTGTTCTCTGCATGACTTTCGGTGCGAATTGAATGCTTTAAACATTAAATTCGTGATTTCAAATTATGCTGCGCATTATGCAGTACCGCCGCTCCCTATACGCAGAGTACGCAGTTTGCGTAGGGCACCAACTCCCAGGGGGGCATCATCCCAGTTGCTCAACAAAAAAAAACTTTTCGTTCTATTTTAATATTAACATATACGTAAATAAAAATATAAGCATGAACATATATTCATAATTATAAAAAATGTGTTTTACGGTGAACTAAGTAGACAGGCGAAGAACACGTGATGCGCCATGCCCGCGCTCGCTCTCACCTCATGTTTGCGGCTGACTGCAAATGATCATAACTGATGGACAACTATGCCCAGGAAAAGACATCAGTAGTCCGGCGTCGAGATAAGAAAAAGAAAAAAAGCCCAAGATGAAGCCCGTGCATCACTTTCATGTACGTTTATAATCCTGTGAAACTTTTTTGGAAGTTAATAACGTGTTTTAATGTCGGTAATAATATCACAGCCGCATCTGCCCTAATATTCTCTGAGTTTCCATGTTCCCGAAAATTAAAAATAATTTTACTACAAATAAAAATAAAAAACATGGTTCTTGTAGAAATAGTAACCACAAATTAACCATGGTTTTGATACTTCAAATAATAATTTACGAAGTATTCAGATACTATTTTTGTGGTAATAAAAACAGACCTAAGCCTTTAAAATGCCATAAAATGCATTATATAAAAACAATAAGGCAATAATGATTGGTTAATTAATAATAATCATATATTTTCATTGAATAACACTGTTAAAATACATAATGTAATACAAAATAAGCCATTTATGTACATTACATATTATTACAAATGCCTGCAAGAGCGCCAAAGGCCTGGTAATTGCAGTTGTAACACTTACAGGATGATCAAATCCTTGTTTAATATTGACCAAACATTTAATTCAAATATCCACTTAATCTGTTATTTTTGGCCACCTTTTTGCGATAGAAATGCTAGCCTCTATAATTTCTTCAACAAAAACATGTGGACATCACAACCCTTACAAAAACTAATCCTTGGTTTTATCGAAGTAAAACTGCTGAATTTTCTTTTGTCATTTCTGAATGCTTGAGATTATAAAATCAATCAGACATGTGTATTAGTACAATCATAGCCATAGGTGACTGTCTAGCTACAGTTGTAATTTGTAAATAATAAAATTTAATTACAATTTAGTTATTTACTTTTATATTTTATTAAAGTTCTATTTTGACCCCTATCCACTTTTTTTCTTGCCGTAAAAATGGGCGCGGCCATTCGTAAATTCTATGGGTCTAGCTTCCGGTCTCATCCGCGTCCAGCTATTTTTAGGTGTACAAAACGGTTAGTTTTGCTGCTTGATATTGAAAATTGGTGTGTCTTACCATATTATTTTAATGTATTATCTTAATTATGAAATTAACTAACCCTAATTATGAACGCACTGGTTTGTAGTGCAAGCCTTTTGCTGTTTACCGCACGTTGTTATTCTTCTAGTTATTTCCCT
>NW_015558577.1:715954-717612 GCF_001515605.1 Sinocyclocheilus anshuiensis | reverse complement strand
CACACTGGTTTGTAGTGCAAACAGTTTTACCGTTTACTGCACGTTGTTATTCTTCTCATTATTTACCAATAGCGGTTAATGATCCAGAAGTCTCGCCCATAGGCTTACTTCCGCATTGAAGAAAAAGGTGGATAGTAGGTGTTTTTTTTGTTTTTTACTGCCCACTGTCATATTCATGTCATTTTCACTGTGTGCTGTATGTAAAATAAGTGTTACCTTGGCTTTATTTGAAAAAATATGATTCCCATTTCCCAATGCACTCAAACTTCCCAGAATACTAAGAGCTCTGTTGGTTACAGTTTACTTCCTTTTTAATTATATTTTTATTAAATATTTATTTATTTGTGAAAAAATACTTTGTCATCTAAAGTATAAGTATGTTTATTTTACAAATATATTTCTTAATCCATTTTCAAATGATTTCAAATTTCTTAAATATTAATTAAAATAAATACAATTATATCGACTTTATATCGGCCATCTGCCAGCCTGCTTTCCAAGATATCGGCATCGGTGGTCAAAAAACCAATATCGGTCGACTACTAATTATAGCCTAGAAAGCGAGCAAACATTGCTTCCGTATAATCACTAAAAAGCTGTAACTCACTTCAATTAATCGCAATTTCACAATGTTCCATTATAATCAATGAAGCTCTCTAAACTGCAAATATAATATCTTATTTATTACAAAACAGTTAGTTTTGCTGCTTGATATTGAAAATTGGTGTGTCTTATATTATTTTAATGTATTATCTTATTTATGAACACTGGTTTGTAGTGCAAACAGTTTTACTGTTTACTGCACGTTGTTATTCTCCTCGTTATTTACCTATAGCGGTTAATGATCCGGAAGTCTCACCCATAGGCTTACTTCTGCGTTGAAGAAAAAGGTGGATTAACACAGGGGCGGAGCTTGGGTTGGCCACCCCACCCACAACTGCTGCTTGGGTTTCTTATTTTCTTGAGAAGAATTGCGTTTATTTAGACGCAGAACCACATAATTTATGACCACATCAAACGAGACTTTTCAGACGTGTGCTCCATCGTCGCCTTAGTGCCAGGCACTATTTTATCAATCGCGGAAAAATTACAGGTGATGACGGAGCTTCAGTAGAACATCAGTGAACTGCGGTCAGATGAGAAGTTGTCAGGCCATATGTCAGTAAAAACAAGCAAATGCTCCGGCAGGTGCTGTGTATCATTTCATATTAAAGAGCAAAAGAAACTATGAGTATGCAGTGTTGTAGTTAGGGATGGGTACCGAAACCCGGTATTTAATCGGTCCTGGGGCTAAATTATGAAAGACTGGAATATCGATAAGCTCTGACGTTAACGGTTCTGATATCGGTACTGGAAAAATTAATAAAGAGAGAACTAAACATTCAAACATCTGCTTACACTTTAGGCCTGTGGCTGTTTTATTAAGCTAATTTAATTTTTTTTATTTCGATTTTGGCTTTTAAGGATTATAGCCGCATTTCTTCTAACGCAACTTTTTTCCCTTCACAGCGTTGCGCATTTGTTCCTCCCTAAAACCCAAACTTAAAGTCAGAATCAGCACAATCGGTGATCAGGTGAATCGGTGTTGTAAGATGCCGTCTTTACTGTTGCTAAATTGCGGGACATGTTTGATAATAAAACGTTGAAAGCACAATCCG
>NW_015558577.1:713212-715394 GCF_001515605.1 Sinocyclocheilus anshuiensis | reverse complement strand
TTAAAGTGACAGACTGGCGCTTGGGCCATTAGTTAATCAAACAACAAAATGCAAAGACAAAATCACTCACAGCTCTTAATCTGAATTAAATAGCTTTAATAAGCATTAATCTATCAATACATACAGTGAAAGCTGTAATTACTTAATTTACTTGTAATACTTAATTACTTGTAATTACTGTAATTACTTGACCGAACAGTAATGTTAGTAGACCTTCATGGAAAAATGAAAGCACTGTTTATTTGATTTCATTTGTATATTTGTTTTATTGTATTTGTCAGTTTGTTTTACTTTGTTTCTTTGTTCATGTTCTTACTGTATCTTATCTTATGTACAGTATAAAACACTAAAAATGCCTGCACACTGGTGCATTTACAAATTGATGTTTTATATTCATTTCATTAAATATTTATCTTACATTTCAGAATATAAAGCAATGTTAATTCAGCTCTTAATTTGTCATATATATATATATATATATATATATAAAAATAAAAAGATATAAATAACAAAAAGTACCGATAAGAATACCGTTAAAGTACCGAATCGATAAGCAGTATCGGTAAGAGTAGTAATACCGTTAAAACCTTAACGATACCCATCCCTAGTCGTAGTTATGTCATCAGTTACGTCATGAAGTTTCCAAAAAGGCGATTAAAGCTGCCTTAAAACTGTGCATGCAAGTATATGAGTCAGATTTAGAACATGTCTCTGAAGTGCAGTGATTTTCAAAACTGTCCTGGAGCAGCCCAGCACTGTCTCCCTCATCTAACACACCCGATTCAACTCGTCAGACCTGAAGTGGGTCAGAAAAGGTAAAGAGTTGTGAGAAAATAAGATGCGTGTCAGATCCGCATCATGTTCAGCAGCGGCAGCCCTTAAAGCAGCCAAAATAACCTAATAGCCCAGCTGCTGTGATGTCTGTTAATCAAAGAACAGAAGGAAAAAGAGCACATCTATAACTTTTGTAGCTTTAAGGTTTCATTTATATTTAATTTAGAATTTAGTGTTTGATAACTTTTGTCGCGTGCAAGACGCAAGCTCAGTGGTCAAACACATCCATCTAGTGCGTTATAAAACTATGGAAAAGTAGCACAGTGGATCGAAAAAGAAAAAACACATTCTGTGCAAATGGCTGCTAAAAGTCCAGCTTTGCCATCACAGGAATAAATTACTTATAAATTACTTATATTAAAATAGAAAATAGTTAGGCTAAGTTGTAATCGTTTTGCACACTGTTTTACTGTGTTTTTGATCAAACAAATGCAGGCTTGGTGAGCATAAGAAACTTTTCAAAAATGTTAACACTCCCAAACATTTGAACAGAAGCGTGCACACCAACCAGAATTAACTGTCTATTTAAAAATTAGATGTTATTATATTAAAAGTACAATATTTATCATACAAGTTTTTTTATATTATTTTATACTGGTTTGAGTGGGAGTAATTGAACAGATTTTTCAATTTGGAGAACAAAGAAGCTATCACCAGGTACTCAGGATTTTTGTTATTTGTATAAAAAAAAAAGTATAGTAAACATTTGCCCTTCTTACATTGCAAGTGGAAGTCACTTCTGTGCACGCAGCACAGCGAGCGTCTATACGAGCGTCTAGGTAAAGCTGTGTGTAAGCCTACATATCTGCCACTCTGCTGGTTTAAGCAGGGACGTCTGTGCAAGTGGTTTGAGTCTTTCTGCTGTGTATAAGTCTTCTTCCTGTGCTGTATCTGGGACAGTATGCGGGCCGTGCGGCTCCGTACATGTCCCACAGCAGGGTTTGTGTCTCAGTGTTGAATCAGCACTTCAGGAAAGGTGGCACTCTGACCACAAGCGTTTCCAGGATGTTCACTTAGCGCTGTTATCGTATGACGTCTGAAAAGCAGTCCGCTGATTAAACTGCCTGGCAGCCGAGCTTGTGTAACTCTACACCGGTGCCTTGCTCAGCTCCTTGAGCACCACACTGGAGTAATACCGAATCAGCAGGGTCCCACATAAACTCTGAAGCCCTGACCCCTCACAGAGGCTGCTGAGATACAATATGCAGACTAGTGTTGTCACGGTACCAAAATTTCAGTATTCGGTACCAATACCAGTGAAAATCCACGGTTCTCGGTACCAATCTCGGTACCAAAGCAAAACACAAAAACATGCTAATTGAACAACATTTTTATTAATAACGTTAAA
>NW_015558577.1:710579-712961 GCF_001515605.1 Sinocyclocheilus anshuiensis | reverse complement strand
TCCTGTTTTTTACAGTAATAAAAGTTATAGGAGCATTAAATAGTTAAAGAAATCATTTTGAACAAAATTCATTCCAATGCTCATTATATTAGCGCTTATGCTAACGATTATGCTAACGGCGATGTTTATTTCAATCCGAAATTCAAATTAAAATATGGAATAATATACCCAACAGAACAGAAGCTCTAAATATTAAAAATGTAATGGAAACTTACCTGCTTGAGCTTGATCGGGGTGTTTTGTTAGTTTGGCACATGAATGGTTTTCACAACAAAACCCGCCCAATCGCGTTTCGAGGGGGTCTCTCGTTAAAAATCGCGTTCCGGGGATAAAATACGCATGTTTTGGCGGGGTTCCCCTGGTAATTTGCATTCCAGGGGCTAAATATCACGTTAGTGGGGTCGTTTTTCAACCCGCGGACATGGAAAAACAACCCGCGGCAAAAGTGTTAAGCAGCTCAATTCCGCGGGAAAACAGCAGACTTGGCAACACTGGAAGAGGATAGCTGTCTGATAGTGCATCAAGAACCGGGTTGACCAGGTACTCGGTACCACCGGTACTTAAGAAAACCTGGTACCGTAACGTTTTCATTTTTTTTAGTACCGACTTGGTACCGAAATACCGGGTCTTTTGACAACACTAATGCAGACTTTGTTTCTTAGAGCTAGTTGTTAAAGTAACCTGCATTCATATCCAAACTGTATGACTGCAAAGGAATTTATTAGGAGTATATTGCTTTTTTGTATTTAACTTGGCAATAAATGCATGCATACATACATACATGCATAAAAATACATAAATAAATAAATACATCTTCCAGTGTAAGAGAAATTTAATTCTCAGTGACAACATTTATTTATTTATTTACTTATTTATTTCACATCTGTTTGAAATATTTTTATATACTGATGTGGCGCTCCAATATATATATATATATATATATATATATATATATATATTAAAGCCCAATATTCAAATATATATTTTAATATATATTTAAAATCATTTTAACATACTAATATTAAAAAGAAATGAAGTATTACAGTTTCCACAAATATTACACAGCAAAAACTGTCTTCAGCATTGATGATAATAATAAGAACCATTATTAATAATTCAGCACAAACAATAATTGAGCACAAATAGCATAATAGAATGAATTTTGAAGGATTATGTGAAACTTAAGACTGGAGTAATGATGCTGAAAGTTATTCAAATTATATTTAAAACATTTTAAATGGTAAATTTTAATAATATTTCACAATATATCTGTTTCACTGTAATTTGACCAAGTAAATGCAGTCTTGGTGAGAATAAGAGACTCCTTTCAAAAACATTAAAAACTTAAATAATAGTTTTAAATGTTTTTTTTAATTTTATTTGTTTGTTTGTTTTTATTTATTTTTCTCATATAGCCTTTGTAGCAAATATGAACTCTTTAATTTCGTTATATTTCATTTTCATTTATTTACTTATAAAGCACAAATAAACACAACAAGAGTTGACCACTGTGCTGTACAAAAGAGGAAAGGTAAAATAAAAAGAATAATACTAAATAGGGCTGCACGATATATCGAAATATCGCAAATGTAAATATCGCAATATGCATATCGCAATGGCGTGCGATATCATTATCATTTTAATAATAGGCTACTTAAATCAAAACGTTGCAAAAGGTCAAAGTTTTAGTTCGACGCATATAGTAGATAATTGCTTGACGTTAAGAATTAAGTGCAATAAGTTGCAGAAAATAACTCTTTGCCGTCTTGTCTTGCTGTCTGACTCGCACCTAAAGCACGCGCACAAGCAGCATCTCGCACAGCGTATCTTCAGTTCTGCCGCACACGTGCAAAGCGCGCGCACACTCAGAGAGACGTTTCAGACCGCATTGATTCGTCTTTCGCATCTCCTCATGTTTGAACAGACACATACACACACAATTATGTCAATAGTACCCGTCTCAACGATCATTCTCGTAAACGCAGTCGGTTATGTTTTAAATGAATGTTAAAAGCTGAGAAAGAAATCGGATGTGTATCATTATACTGGGTCCGTGCAGTCAGATTTAAAGGGACAGCAGCCTATAAATACGTGCTGCTGAATATGTCACTAATGTTAACAAAACAACAAAACGGCTATAACAAATATTAATCTAAATTTAATTCATACTGTGAACACTATGCAGTGTCATTTTACACTTAATTAAATTTCTGTACCTGAATACTACTGTTTATTTTATCTATGCTTGTAAATTGTGTATTTCTTTCTTTCTTTCTTTCTTTTTACTGACTGTTCACTTGCCTTTAATCATGTTTGAACTTTCTCAGATTATAGTTTGTGCTGTGGTATATGAAGAAGTACTTAAAGTGATTGGAAAGCAAA
>NW_015558577.1:705289-709715 GCF_001515605.1 Sinocyclocheilus anshuiensis | reverse complement strand
ATTTTTTTGTTTGTATGTTCACATTGATGTTAAATTACATTTTCTGATTTGTGACATTACTTTTTAAGTAATGCTAAAACACTGCTGGTAATTTTGAGAAGTTATAGTGATTCTTTATTTTCCAAGAAAGAATGTGAAACAAATTGGTTATATAATTTTCATTTTTAAATATTTTAAAATATAATTTAAATTGATTTTACACACTTTAAGCAATATCGTATCGCATATCGAATATCGCATTTTTTAACAAGGTGTCGCATATCGCATTTTTCTTCAATATCGCACAGCCCTAATACTAAATATAATACACTAAAACATAAGTTAAAATGAGACCAAGAATTATAATTAATTAAATGCAAGAATAAAAAGATGAGACTGTAGCTTAGATTTAAAATCATATACAGAAGATGCGGATCTCACTGATAAGGGAAGACTGTTCCATAACCTAGGACCGGCTACCGCAAATGCACAGTCACCTTTCAACTTCAATCTTGATCTTGGATATGACAGAGTAATACTGTCTGAGGATCGCAAACATCTGGCAGACCTATTCACATTTACAAGATCTGACAAATAAGGAGGTGTCAGACCATTTAAAGACTTAAAAACAAACAGCAAAATTTTAAATTCAACTCTATAACGCACTGGCAACCAGTTTAGAAACATTAAAATCGGAGTAATGTGTTCTCGTTTACAAACCCCTGTTAAAAATCTGGCTTCGGCATTTTGAACCATTTGAAGCTGTGACATGGAGGATTGGTGTAGTCCAATATACAAGGAGTTACAATAGTCCAAACGTGATAAAACAAAGGCATGTATGACTCTTTCAAGATCTTTAAAAAATAGAAAAGATCTAACTTTTGACAGAAGTTTAAGATGGAAAAAACATGACTTAACTACTGAGTTAATATGTTGGTCAAACTTTAGGGAGGAATCAAAAAGAACTCCCAAATGTTTCACCGTTGGTTTGATATAAGAGCTTAAATGACCACAGTTAACATTTGTTTTTCCTTTACCCACAGAGGGTCCAAAGACAATTGCTTCCGTCTTTTCCTCATTTAAATGCAAAAAATTTTAGACATCCAAGATCTTACATCAGCCAAGCATGCAAGCAATGTTCCTAAACCATTCTTGTCATTGTGTTTTAAAGGTAAATAGATTTGGGTGTCATCAGCATTAAAATGAAAGGACACTCCATGCTTCCTAAAAATTTAACCTAGTGGAAGCATGATCAGTGAAAACAAGATGGGAGCCAAAATAGAGCCTTGAGGAACACCAGAGGTAAGAGGAGCGACAGATGAAACAGCGCGACCAATACCTACTGAAAAAGTTATGTTACTAAGATAAGATCTGAACCAGCTCAGGGCACTTCCTTGGATGCCCACACACTTTTCAAGACGCGATAAGTGAATGCCATGATCAATTGTATTGAATGCTGCACTCAAATCTAAAAGCACTAAAATTACTGAGTTCCCAGAGTCAACAAGTAGCAAAATGTCATTTAATACTCTTAAAAGAGCAGACTCGGTACTATGATTTTTCCTAAATCCAGATTGGAATTTTTCAAGAGTATTATTTGTTTCCAAAAAAGTGTGTAGCTGTAACGACACAACTCTCTCAAAAATGTTAGCAATAAAAGGTAAATTTGAGATTGGCCTAAAATGCGATAAAACTGTTGTATCCAGATTAGGCTTGTTCAACAGAGGTTTCACCATTGCATGTTTACAATAAGCTGGAACTAACCCAGAAAGAAGGCTCTTATTTACAATTTCAAGAATCCAGGCCCCAACACTATCAAAAATCAGTTTAAAAAAGTGGGTAGAAAACAATATCAAGAGCAGACGTAGTAGGCTTCAGTTTGACGATCCATTAAACCCTGCATGGTAATCGGCTGAAATTAATTAAAAAACCTAGTAGGAGTCAGAAGATATGAAGGGTCATCAGTAAAAGAAATAATGGACTGTCTAATTGCTTCTATTTTTTCCACAAAAAATCTCAAAAAATCTTCACTCAAAGTTGAAGACTCTGCAAGACAGATATTGCCTGTTGGATTAAAAACAGAATTCAAGATATTAAACAAAGTCCTAGGACTATTGGTGTTTTTGGAAATTATCGCAGAAAAATAGTTAGACTTGGCAGCTTTCACAACTTTTTGATATGTTATTAAAGACTCCCGTAGGATTTCATATATTATATTATATTTTATTTTAGGACTTATTAAATGAGTCAGGCTATTGTGTCCATTTCTTGGGGATCATGTTTGTTTGTTAGACCCCACAAAGAAAGGACCAAAGGAAATGAGGCGCTGGGTGGTCAGGTGAAGGAGATGCTATTGTGACTGTAGCATGAAATCCTGAGGATGTGCTTCCCCTTACGTCCTCTACTGTGCAACCCGACCCCTGAGGTCTACCCTCCCCCAGACATGACTTCAAGCTCTTGCATGATGTCTATCCCCTTATTTTATGCCCATCATGGGTGCTGGAGAGATTCTACATGTTCCAGGACTCTTGAAACTGGATGTAGGTGATTGCGCCTTTGTGAATCTTTTGTTTTTTGCTCTGAAATTCAATTTTGGTTAACGGAGACACAGTGTGATTACAAAATGATTCCCAATGCATCAAGATTTTTCAACAATGGCATAGGAGCACCAATCTTTTGACCTTCACACTTTTTAAATAATGTGAATTAGGGCTGCAATGACTAATTGCTAAAAATCAATAATGAAAATAGTCTAGAAGTTTCATTATCGATTAGCCCATGCAGTCTTTGTGCACGTGCTGTGCACGCTGAATGTCAGTGAGAACAAAATTAGTTTTTTTTTTGTTTGTTTTTGTTTTGTAATTAATGCCTTAAAGGCACAATATGTAAGATTTTTGTAATCAAATATCCAAAAACTACTTGCACAGTGTGGTATATTTCATGCAATTGTTTATGTATGTTATCCCAAAAGTTCCCAAGGATTTGTAAATTCCAATTTTAAATAATGACTCGTCCCTGGTCATTGTCGCCTATCAATGACGTAATATCCGCACTATCCTCAGTTTCTGCTTGTAGAAACTATGGCAACACACGGACACAAATGCTGCTGTACAGTTAAACTAAATCCATTACGGCTGTCGCGAATAAAATGAAAATGAAATAAAGTGTTGACCGCAGCGTTAAATTTAGATCTGCTCAATGTTGCACCATTATTTTTTTTTTACACGTTTTTACAGTGTTGCTCATTATAACCAATCACACACGAGTCTGTTGAGCTTATGAATGCAATGGCCAATCAGAGGCGTTCAGATGAGTTTTTTTGTTCACTGCACGCACTCGCCGACTGAATTCAGCTCTGTTGAATTCAGTTGTAGCTCTTGCTGTTTGAATAACTGTGGAAGGTACAATTAATAATAAAAAAATGATTTATTACCTCATCCGTGAACATCCTCCTTCACAGCATCATCAGGCTTCGCCTTTGTTATTGTTTTGAAAATGCAACCTCTAGTGGCGAAAACTTACATATTGTGCCTTTAAAGTCATAGAAATGAATAAAATCTTGAAGTAATAGACATTTCCATAGTCAATGTAAATATATTGCAATATGCTCAGTACAAAGTGCATTTGAATATCATTAGTTTATTATTGTAGTAAAATATCCTAATTATTCAACCCCTATGACCTGCAAGACATTTTGCGGGGATGAGCACAAATTTATGAAAACATTTCAACCAAAGCATCAGTAAACCAGGTCACACTTTATGTTAAGGTCCAGTTCTCACTAACTATTAACTATGATTTTTTTTACTCAAAGTTCTAATTACTGCTTATTAATAGTTAATAAGGCAGTCTAATAAGCAACTAGTTTATAGTGTGAATTGGTCCATATTAGGGCTGTAGCTATCGATTATTTTAGTAATCAAGTATTCTACAGATTATTCCATCGATTAATCGAGTAATCGGATAAGTAGTAATTTTTCTTTATTAAAGAGCAATACTAAATATTCAAGAGATAATAAAATAGATATCTTAAAATAAACAACTAATTTGTTTTCTTTTTAGAAAAATTTAATTTTTTATTGCTGAAATTGCATACATTAATAACCGTGAAAACTAAACCCATTTAATGCATTTAATTGCCAAATTACATTCAAAATGCAAATACAAGTATATCAATAAAATAAATAAAATAAACATTTAAATAAAAATAAATAAATAAATAAAAAACAAAAAGCAATTTCACATTACTTTAAAAAAGGTAAACAGTACAAACTAAAACTAAGGCATAAATAAAAATAATAGTAATAAAAATAATAATAATACCTAAACATTGCATTTATGTCGTGCAACTTAACTTTCAAGTTTCAGCCTAACTAAAGCTCAAGCATAACATAAGCCTTTACTGTCTTCTTGGAAGGCTTTGTGGCTTTTGTGAGAGGCAAAAATC
>NW_015558577.1:704855-705115 GCF_001515605.1 Sinocyclocheilus anshuiensis | reverse complement strand
TAAATCAAAATAATAGTAATAAAAATAATAATAATACCTAAACATTGCATTTATGTCGTGCAACTTAATTTTCAAGTTTCAGCCTAACTAAAGCTCAAGCATAACATAAGCCTTTACTGTCTTCTTGGAAGGCTTTGTGGCTTTTGTGAGAGGCAAAATCAGTGGATAGGAAGGTAACTTGGAACAAGAACATGAGACCATACACAGTTGTTAAGCACATTTTTCTGCAACATGAAATTAGAGTTATTTGGAGAATAAAC
>NW_015558577.1:701390-704643 GCF_001515605.1 Sinocyclocheilus anshuiensis | reverse complement strand
TCACTGTTAAGAAGTGAGTCATTGCGATTGAACCGAATCATTTAAACGGTTGATTCATTCAGGAACGAAACGCCTTCATGTTGCTCAGAGATGCAAAACAGCACTGTGACTGTGTTTGGATTTATTTGTTTTTTTTTGGCAAAATCAGGCAATATAGTATCTAAAACGTAAGTCTCTTAATATTACCTTCTTGTTTATTGAGCTGTTGAATAAAATCACATTTGTAATCATGCTGATTTTAGAGGTGAAATCTGGCACATTTTGTGTGATATTGACTAACTTTCTTTTTTGTGGTATTTTTATGCACAATGGCACTTAGCCTTTCACAAAACATAGCTAACGTAGGGACATTATAACTAGCCACCATATTGATTTACGATCTTAAATATGTCCAGCGCTTTTTTTTTACAGTCTATAGTCCAGAGTTTATCGGGTTGTGCGTCAGTAATAATGGTCCGTGGGGAAACACGGTGTTCCGTGTGTAGTTACAGTAAATGGACTAAACAAAGCCTTGATGCAAATAATTTGCCTCGATGTTTTTTTGTATTCGAGTTACTCGAGGTATTCGAGGAATCGTTTCAGCCCTAGTCCCTATACTAAAGTGTTACAATGAGCTATTGCAGAAAGTTATTGGATAAATAATGCAGCTATAATTGTGTGGGTGTGTTGGTATGGATGTCAGAGTGTGGTTTGTATGTGTGTCATAAAAAAAAAAAAATTGTGTGAGTTCTTGTAATATTTGAGAGAGAAAAACTCTACTGGAAATCACAAATCCAACCACTGTGTGCACCAGCAGAGTTTTGCTGGCATCTAATGGGGAAAATTTGGTACTGCGCCCAAACAAAATCTTACTGAAAGCTAATTTGTTGAGATATCAACCTCAAATTTGCAATACAACTTGTTTAGATTTATGGCTTTGATTTTCTAGCAGGTATAGAGTTCAACATGTTTCATAAAATATATATTTTATATAAAACATCGTTCATAAATCATTTTCATAAACCTAAAAATCTAGAACTTTTTTTTTGGTTTCACTTTTGAAACTTTTTTTATTTCAACAATAATCTGCCATGGGTCTTCTTTAAAATGAGACCAAACTTAACTCTGTGCTCCCAAGCTTCAAATTTTTATGACCGTTTTTTGACATGGACATTTTTGTCCACTATGGACCTATGTGTAACTTTTTTAAATTGACGCACAAGGGTTAATACACATTTGAGGATGTAAAGTTGATAAAAAAAAAAATCCAATTCCCTCTAAATATTCATGTACAAAATTATTCAACCCCCAAAAGTTACACTTTGTAAAAAATCTTTTCTCGTTTTAACCTCATATATTTGCAAATTTAAAATCTTGAATTGTAACTACAACTAACATGTATTAAATGTTTGTTGAAAACTATAAATGTTTGTTTCAGACATACAAAATCACAAAGTTTGTTGGTGGTGCAGTCAGTGAAAATATGGGAGGTGCAAATATAAAACTGATCTGCTAGCCTGGTGCCAACAGAACAACAACAAATCCTTTTTGCGAATCTCTATAAAATGATTAACAGTCCTTATCCAGTAATCCAGTTATCCATGAATGATTGCAAAGTCATGCATTTATTGCTCAAGGTGTGCAAAACCTGAATTTAATGTGGCCGATCGGCATTTACCTGTGATCTTATGATCCTGCTACGATTTCAGTACAATTAATGGTTAAAAATCAAATAAAAAAAATATATGCATTTTTGAGCATCATTGCAGAATAATATGAGTAAGCATCATGATGTCCCAGTAAATTGAATTCCCCCTAGCCATTGTACAAAGAGCATCTCAGAGGCGTAGCCTCAGTGGAGGAGGTGCTGTACGTGTCTGCAGGGTGGGCTGACTCCACTTGGCCCACCCGCTGAGCCCAGCTCATGCTTTATGGATGGGGGGGATGGGGTGATGAAGGCTGGAGAGTCTCGGCCTCGTCTTTGTGATTCTCACCTTCCTCTTTCTGCACAGCTTGTTTGGATGGTTTATAATGCTTGGTTCATGATGGCGTATGACGTGACAATATTAGTGCATTATTTAAAGCGGATTGATACAGTCTCTATTTGTTCTTGGCTGTAGTGGTTTTTCTGTTGTTAGGAATCCAGTAGAACCCATAATGCACAAACAAAGCCTTGTATATGCAATAAAGAAATCTATTTACATAATAGGCTTTGTCAGTTGGCTTGATGTCTTCCCTAGAGATTCCAATCTTCCTTTGAGCTTAAGCTCAGGTATGTCTGTTTGTGACCTTATGTTGTTGTCCAGGAGCGCATTGTACCAAATAATTGAAATGCCGTTGACTCTTTATCAGTCATAATTTTTGAAACCTTTACTTTTGTTAAACGCAGTGTTTGCACTGGTTATGTTTCCTGAAGACCGTGTTCTGGAGATTGTTTTAGTGATGTCCGATTCAAGAACCAAATGTTCTTTTGAGTTCCCGAATTAGCAGCTTATTTATTGAATTGTTCTGGAGTGTGTTTTCCAAAAGCAGTGTTAAAAATCTAGAATCACAAGGTTCAACGATATGGTGAAAACATACCTCCAAACAAACATACGCAAACAGCATAGCAAAGTTCTTTGCTTGAATCTACAGGTTAGAAGCTTAGTTTCTTTCATTACATGTGGACTTCAATTGATCATGCACTTGAGCAAAATAAGTAATCTAACATGCATTCAAATGATTTCATTTGTATATAAATTTAATTCACATTTTTTTAGATTGATTACTAGATTACACTGTGTCTACACCGGATGCGAGCAGTGCGGCGCGACAAAATACTATAGAACTCATTATAATCAGTGATGCTGTCTACACTGGATGAGGCACGGCGCGACAAGTCCCCGACAGTAAACTGCTGCCACGTTCTATTTATGACGTATTGACACAAATTTCAAATGATTTTCAACGGTCGCTTTGTCGCGTCCGGTGTAGACATGGTGTTAGAATGCACACTTTCATAAGAGCTCTAGAACCCTGCGGGATGTGAGAGGGAACCTGCAATTGAATAGAGTAGTGGAACTATGATGTCACTTTGTAGGCAAAAACCCGGAAGCGAGTTATCATTTTAGCACTTCCGGTTCCATCGTCCCCGAGTCAATGGGTTTTTTGAATGGGAGATTGGTTAAATCCCCTAAAATAAGGTCCGTGGTTCACACAAGCTCAAGATACTTTCACGATTTATTCTACGATATAAAATACACCAGTTGCACCCCACTCGTGATTTTTTTTTTTT
>NW_015558577.1:695522-700241 GCF_001515605.1 Sinocyclocheilus anshuiensis | reverse complement strand
GCCTGCAATTGAATAGAGTAGTGGAAGTCACTTTGTACTTTGTAGGCAAAAACCCGGAAGCGAGTTATCATTTTAGCACTTCCGGTTCCATCGTCCCATGGGTTTTTGGTTTTTTGAATGGGAGATTGGTTAAATCCCCTAAAATAAGGTCCGTGGTTCACATTAAACTGTTACGTTTCTTAAAAAAGACGGTTGCTAACAAGTTGCTAAATGGGACTACAGGCGCTGACGGAGACATTAAACGTCATCCCGCCGAACAGTTGATCAATTTACAGTATTTTCCAATCGTAGTGTAAAATTTATAGTACAATTAATTGTAAAATAACCAATTAATAGTTTCCCGCATTTTATATTGTTGTTCGACAATGCTTTTTTTTTTTTTGCTTTGCCCCAAAATACAACACAAGTCTTCGGATGGAATATGCTCGTTTTATAGCTTTCCTACTGATGCGGAGACTCTGGGTTCGCACCATAAGGTAAACTCATATGATTATTCCATGTAAACACCACATTTAACGGCTTAGTCACGGTGAAAGTAAAACTTTTAACGATGCATAGTGCTTAAAGCCACGTTAAAATGAAATGTTTACAGCCACATGAAGCTGTTACGAAGCATATAGATTGAGGATTTTCTAGAAGCAAGGATAAAATAACATTTTGTGTACCCACCCTAACAAAATGATGGCTGAAATGTGGTACTTTTTTATTAATTAAAATAAGTTTAATCTTACCATATCCAAAAACTCGCTCACTCTGCTGTTATTTAATAGATTAAATGCACTAGAATTTGATTGAATAGTATGTGGAGACAGGTTTTTAATTAAAATATTCGTATTAATCAAGGATTTATTGACTGTTAATGCACCTTATTTCGAAATGTACAGAAATACGTGCGCTTATGTCTTTTAGTTATGATTATTTCATTTATTCACTATACTATTTATTACCAATGTCTCATTTCAGTTTTAGTTTGGCTCTAGTTTTGTATTTATTCCAGTTTATATGAAAAGGTTAATGTAGCGTGAATTAAAATTCATCCACAGAGTAAATCCTTTTCAATGAACATGTTTCTAATAAGAAGTTAATAAAGTTGTCGAAAGTATGGCAGTGGTGATGTTGAAGGTGAGCGACCATGGTGTAGTTCGTTTATAGCCTAAGTTTAGCTTTTAACTTCTGGCACTTTTATTTAGGCTTCAAAATTCATAAAAGTTATTATTATTTTGTGAAACATTATTTTGTGAAGACAAAACGTGTAAGTTTCATGAACTATGGTTGAACAGGTTATTTTTTGCGATAATCCAAAAGCCTATGGAAAAATCTTATTGGCTTTTTGTCGAGGGGACCAGTGTGATGCTAACAGCCGATTGGCCTACAAAGTGACGTCATAGTTCCCCCACTCTATTCTGGAAAAGGGGCAGGGAGCAGCAGCTCGTTTGCGTTTAAAGAGACATGCACGAAAACAGCCAGTTTCTGCTTCCACTCAAAATAGCCATTTTCAAAATTATCTGTGAGATATTTTGAGCTGAAACTTCAGACACATTCTGGGGACACCTGAGACTTATATCACATATTGTAAAAAGGGGCATAATATGTGCCCTTTAAACTAGAAACGAAAAATAAAAATAGTTCCAAATATTAGTAAATACTGCAATATTATATTAATAATTCTAAAATAACACCTGTCATGACAACTCATAATTTATGCAAGATGCCCAAATTGTACGATACTGTATCATTCAGCTTCTTTTTTCTTTTCTTTTTTTTTTTTATTATTACTGTCATTGTTAGATTTAGGTTTTGGTTAAGGTATTGGCCTTAGTTTAAGTTTAGGTCATACAATTGTGAACAATTTCTTACAATTCCGCAATCTCATACAAAATATTACGACTTCTCATGAAATTGAGTCAGTGTAAAAATTTCTTCGAAACGTACTAAAAGAACCACCAACGGAAATGATTCGGACATCGCAACACTAGTCTGTCTGTGACTGAGCATGGAGGCTGCTTTCCTGAAGGACAGCACACAGACATGCCCAGACATTGTTCTCTGAGAGGTCTGCTTCAGCAGCATCACTCAGCTCAATATTGTGCAGTGATGTCACGGCCCTTCCAGCTGATTCTTATCCGCTCAGAGGACGCGTCACGCAGGATTCTGAGCAGTCCTGCTTCTGCCAGATGAAATGACCTTTCAGGATGTCTGTGATATTAAAGGAGCAGTACAGGAACATTAGACTGAACAATATACATTAAATGTAGCCATTCAGTGGTCTATTGGGGCTCTCGGAAAACATTTCTTTCCCGTGAAGGTAAATGGAATATTCTCTAATGTAAGTTCAAAGCACAGGCGGTGACGAGGGTGTTAGTGACGATTACTCATCTTCTGCTGCTCCACTCCGAAGTGATGGTGTGATCAGTGCACATTCTCTCTCCCCCTCCCCATGCCTGGGCATGCAGCTCTTATCAATGAGGAGAGAAGTGACATCACTGGTCTAGAGATCACAGTCCATCCCATCTGTTCTGATTAACGTGTTATGATTACACACACAAGCATTAATATTCAAACTCCATTTGTAATGCTCTTATGGAGATCTGTTGAATGTCAGGGCTTAGGTTGGGCGCTATGACGGTATATACTGTGTGACCAGTGTCAGCCGGTAGTGATTATGCTACTGTGTTATATCTGCTATGCGATTTAAAACAACAACAACAATGAAATAAATAATGAAATCACTGTGAATTGTCACAGAAAAGCCTTTCCAGCATGCCAGCATAGACAGCTTAGTTGATTTTAATGAAACGATTATTTTTATGTCCACTGTAAACACGGTGTGACTATGCTGTTTACAGTTGGCATGCAAGGTTGAAACTTGCCACATTAATGTAGAATGCAACTGAGATGTTGTCAGAGTGTCCGAGGTTTCCAAATGTGAGGATACTGATTTTTTTTTTTTAATAAACTGGTTTCAAATGTGGCTTATGCAGTTTTATTTGTTGTTGTTTTTTTTGTTTTGTTTTTTCTAGACCTGTATATCTAGTCATTGATTTTATTTCTTTTATCTTTTGAGCCTTTTTAAGACAATTTTAGCTTTAGATTAACTTTTCTAACTTAAGTGCTATTTAATCAGAAGCTTTTTCCCCTACTGATCCAAACAGATTCATTAATTTGTGCACCAAAAAAAGGGTACATACTGTATACATATCAAAGTTCTTTTCATTTTTGAAAGTATTTAAGTCACTGGATTATAGAATTAAATTTACTACATAGATATGCAATATATAACATTTTTCAAGGTTGAATTTACACCAAAAAGGTAACTATCTTGTATTTTTTGGTTGCCCACTCCTGTGAGGCGTTTTAAGACTCCGTCCACACGGAGACGCGTTTAGCTGTATACGCATCAATTTTGTATCGTATAGGCGTTTCGTCCAGACGGATCCGGCGTTTTGGGAGAGTGAAACCGATATTTTTTTAAACCGGGTCACAGAGTGGATAAATATGAAAACGCCACCCTTGCGTTTTCATGTGGACATCGAATCCGTATATTTTCTGAAACGATGACGTCATCAGCCCAGGTATCGCCCCTAGTCAGACACCGCTATGTCACGTAACACAAAAAAAAGATCGGATAGGGAAAGCTCTGGCTTCGTGTGGACGTAGCCTAAATCTATACCATTTACTATACTGTCAATTGTACATATTTCAAGTAATGTCAGTTTTGGTAGGGCTGTGCAACGTATTGGTTAATTATTAAAGTACATACTAGGGCTGCACGATATTGAAAAAACTCACATTGCAATATTTTGTTTTTCTGCGATGTATATTGCGATATGAAGAAGAAAAAAAAACCACCAGATGAATTGAATAGCTCTATTTGGAAAAAAAAATCAATGATTGGTAGGGTTGGGTACCGTTCACATTTTAACCGGTATGGTATTGGTACCTGAATTTCGGTGCCGGTACCCAACGGTACCTTTTTTCGGTACTTTACTCTCTGTGTAATTACAAAAACATTTATTTCAGTGAAAAAATAAGTCCAAAAGTCTCAATTTCAACATTTTGAACAATAGAGCCCTTCAAACTTTTTCTTTCTTTCTTTTTTTCCCCAGAAATTTTTGTTTAAATTTTTCTGAAAATCAAATGAAGGCATTAATCATGTTAAACCGTACTTTTATTTTGACAGGTTGCCATGAAATTTCTGCGTGTAGGCCTATACAGTATGATGATGCTAGTTTTCTCAAATGAAACGGTAAAATTCTTGCGAAGTGACTCTCACAGCAGCTCTGGAGATTAAGTTTTTGTGTTCATGCCGTCATATAGTGAGACGCAGAGGCCGAACATCACTGCGAGCATCACGCGTTTGTTTGAATGAGTTGCAGGGGTGACCTCACGTCACAGGGTCTCTCTTTCTCTGTCTGTAGCGTATGTGCCCAGATGCGTTCTCAGGTACACTCTATAGTACCGACGCAATTCGGTCAGTACCCTTAAAAGTACGGAGTTCAGTACCCAACCCATTTTGTAGATGAGTAAATCAGCATAGAAAATATACAAATTACAAGCATAGATAATTATAATAGAACAAAGATACAAATTAAATAAACAGTGCTTTATATTTTTCAGGTCTAACAGTATTCAGGTACAGAAATTGAATAATCAAATGTAAAATAGCACTGCATAGTCTTCACTGTATAAATTAAATCTAATAAATCTGTGTTAAAGCTA
>NW_015558577.1:687408-695365 GCF_001515605.1 Sinocyclocheilus anshuiensis | reverse complement strand
AGCATAGATAAATAACAGAACAAAGATACAAATGAAATAAACAGTGCTTTATATTTTTCAGGTAAGTCTAACAGTATTTAGGTACAGAAATTGAATAATCAATTGTAAAATAACACTGCATAGTCTTCACTGTATAAATTAAATCGATTAAATCTGTGTTAAAGCTACAAAAGTGATTTTTCTTTGTGTTTTGTTGTTTGATTAACATTCATGACACAGAAAGCAACAGGAACATTAAACTGCTGTGAACCAATATACTGTTACACATCCATTTTCTTTCTCAATTGTTTACCTTCACCTAAGCCATAAGCAACTGTGTTTACAAGGATAGTACTTGCAGAGACATGCATTTTGACAATTTAGCTTGTATGTGTCATTTAAGGCACAAATAGATGCGGAAGTGAACGGAATTCGGTGTTCACGTGCATCTGCGTGACTCTCACCGTGTCTACACCGTACGCGAGCGGCGTGGCGTGAAGTGACAAAATATGACAGAACCCATTATAATCAGTGATGCTGTCTACACTGGATGCGGCGCGACACGACAAATCCCCGACAGCCTCATTCTATTAAAGACGTACTGACACAAAGTTCAAATGATTTGCAAAGGTCGCTTTGTTGCGTCCAGTGTAGACAGACTTTAGCTGTTGTGGCGCGGGACGGTGTGACACAACAGCTGTCACGTCTGGTGTAGACACGGTGTCTGGGTGTGAGCAAAGAAAATTATCAGTATAAATATAACGATCAGTATACTAAACATCGCACATCAGTGCTTCCCACCGGTTTGAAATATACTTGCGGTGGTAGCCGGGTGGAAAATCCTCCTATTACCCATGGCACAAAAATGGTCTACTACATGTGACAAATAACAAATAATGTGTGATTTTTAACAATATTTTAATTTATTGAAATTCATTTTAATTACATAGGCTACTATTACATTTAATTACATGCTAATAGTATGCATTATTATATGCATTGTAAATTATGCAAAATTACAGCTTTTAAATTGTGGAGTTCTCCTTACTTTGTCATACAGTGTCTCTCTCAGTGAATGGGACACAGATTTTACTGATACTAGTAAAATCTATATATTGAATAATATATGTCAAATAATGTTCTTAGTCTTTTCTTCCTGTGGGGAAGCATCCCAGCCAGAAACTTAAATAGTTTACTATGAATGAAATGGAAATTAAATTAAGTAAAATTAATTGTGTAACCAAAATACCAATAAAAAAAAAACGTAACGTGTATCTTTTAATTATAAACAAGCCCGAAATACATCTGGACTCTTATTTTGAAATGCCTATACTATTGCGGGCTGATCCTTCAGATGAGAGAGAAAATATGCATTCTTACAACCGTATAAAACATTATATAAAGGTCTTAAAGTAGACATTGTCATAATTCATCAACTCGAGTTCATAAGCAATCGCTTGGCATAAATGTGCACTATTCATTGATTGAGAATCACTTTGAAGCAGTCTGAAGCGCTGTTGAGCGAGCCTGTAGAACACACAACAGCGCCGCCTTGTGACACTGCAACGTGCAGCGCTCTTTTTTTTTTTTTTTTTTTTTATGAAATAATTTTGAAGTTTAATAATAATCGATAGGCTGTATCGCGATTTATGTTTTTCCATCCCCAAAATATAGGACGACTTAAAATGATCATTAAGACATTTGTTTTACCATTTCATGTATTGAAGACTTTTTATGACAGTAAATTTAAGAAAACTCACCCGGAGGGATTTTGCTTTATTCGCACACGTGCTCCTTAAATACATTTTACAGTTCGCGCACATCTATTTTTATTTGCGACTGAAGCGCCCGCACTGTCAAGCCCTGTCTTTGTCTGTGAAATATCCGCGGCGTCTCTGCAGGAGTAAACCGTTCTCGTGCACACAGAATGAGCAGATACGAAACGTGTAGGGCGAAGGGGAGATTTTCCACTAGTTAATCGATCATGGATGGTATTATTATTTTGAGCGGATAAAAAAAGTGTGAGGATAAAAATAATAAAAGCAAAAATGTTTCTCCATATATACTTGGGCGGCCGTTAATATATGGGCGGCCCGCCCAAGTAAAGTCTATATGTGGGAAGCACTGCACATCCTGTGATGTGACTATCGCGGATGCGCACATTGCGATATCGATGCTGAAATGATATATCGTGCAGCCCTAGTACATACAATATGATGCTTGCATTTAAAATGAATCCACTTTAGTTTCATGCACTTTAACTTGAGTTTCCAGTAGGCCAGTTCCATCTTACTTTTGATGTTGTGACTCCAACTTGTGAGTATAAGAGAACATAATGTTTAATATTAGCATATTATTTCAATGTCTATAGCAAAAATGGAATTGGAATTTGAAAGTTAAATTTATATCTGTCTATATTAAACACTGATTTAATCATTTGTTGGCATCATAGTTCAAAATTATTCAGTCCCTATGTCTCATTTTTATATGTGCTTTTAAAATGCTTTCAAAATAATAAATAATGCAGGTAAAGTGCACCTTTTGTTTACTTTGAACTGTTAAATTGGTACGTACAAATCCATTACAAATATTCAATTTGGAAAAACGTGCCTTTTGTCTTCTAAATTTGTACTGTGTTATCCAGCTTGGTTTAAACATTTTGTGTATATAAATGGCAACAATGGCTTGTGTGGTTAAAAAAACAAAAACTTGGTGCTAATTCATAAATATAAATATAGTCTTATATCTGAAAATGTTGATATTTTGTCTGTATTATCCAGCTGTAATGCTGAATGAATAGTTTATAGTTGGATTGGCGCAGCCCTTTCAGGACAGTTTCTCCGAAAGGTTTTTATTTGCTGCGTATGATGTCAACCGATTACACAAACTGATTCAGCTGTAATGATTTCTTCGGTTTGCACTAGAGATCATCCCTTTTAATCTGATCCGCTCAGGTACAAAAGAGAGCGAGGGAAATCTTTCATGTGGGTACACATTCACGGACATCACAGCCGTTCAGGTCATGTTACAGCGACTGGGCTGACAGACAGGAAGAACAAATATCACAGCAAAGATTCCTGTCTCACAATGTTGCTTTGCTGTAGGTGCATTTTGGACAAAAGGCTCGTGGTAACTCTGATTTAGATTGCAATGGATGGATTGCGTTTGTCCCGATGGCACCACTTTGTTTTTGACACCGCCCCCTGTCTTCCCAGCACATCAGGGTTGGCCTGACAGGAAGTCTGAGCTGTGGCCAGGCGTATCCCACGCACACAGGCAGATAAAACGTGCAGATAATACCACCTGCCCGTAATCGCATACTGCCCCCGTCTGCAAACATGACTGATCGCACTCTTCCCTCCAACCTGATCACCGGTCGTGCCTTGTCCACCAGTCTCTTGTTTTGCTGTTGTTCCAGCGGTGCTTGCTCTGAATGTTTGCGCATGAGCACTTCCAGCAAATTTGTTAATCACGCTGTCCTGACCGCTGCGTGTGTTGCGGAGGAGTGGTGCTGTTGAGGGCAGGATGTTCTGGTGGGAGGTAGAGTTCCTCTGTCTCTCCATCCTCAAGCGCAGCTTTGTGAATGACATAACACCGCCCATGGTGCTTATGTAATCCACGTCCATCCTATTTGTCTCCTCTCCATCTCTCTCTGTTCATCAGGCTAGATGGAGGCTCATGTAATGCCAAGGGAGTTGTAAACTTAAACGATTTTGTTGCATCATGAGTGAGCTCAGTCAACTTAAATTCAAAATGAAGTTTTAATAGTGGCATTACTATGGCACAGTGTGATTTATCCAGAAAGGATTAGTCACAATAGTTGACTAAAAAGAAAATATCTTCTCATGTAGTGATGGCAATTGATATTATTCAGCCAAAATAGAAAAAGAAAAGAATTTTGACCAAAAGAGTTACGTATGATTAGCTTTTCTCTAATACCACATTATGACTGTGAGTATTATGATAATTTATTTAGAGAAAATATGGAGAGGTGGCTCATTGCCAAATAAGTATACTGTCACTTAGGGCTGCACGATTAATCAAATGCGATTGCCATGTGCATTTTGTCGGTAAAGCCGGTTCTGTAATCAGCAGTAAATCTCCATGTGCTTTCAGATGGAGCAGCATTTACTACACAAGAGCCGTAGTTCACTGACAAGTTACGCAAAAAATTGCAGACGATATTATTGCACGATTATGAAATCGAAGAAATTGTTTGCGATAATGACAGCTGTTTGCATAGCTTCTTAGTGAACTAAGGCTCTGTATAGTACATGCTGCTCTATCTGAAAGCATGTGAAAATACCACATTTAATAACACATTTTTACTCCAAACTCACTTCTTGTGACGCTACGTTCTGCTCAAATGCTCGTATAATAATAGTTTCGTAGGGCTATACATTATTTGGCTAATTAAACAAAAAAATCTGTTAAATCTGATTCTGGTGCATAGAACTGAATAAAAATAATAATGACTGATTTAAATTAAAAGTTGTCAGTCCTGTGCTCCCGTGTCTTGTGGTTTTCTCCCTATGTTCTCCCATGACCTAGTTTCTCCCTCGTGTCAATTGTGTTCATTTGTTTCAGCTGGTTCCCGTTAATTTCCTTGATTAGTCCAATTTCTTAAGCCCTGTATCTTTCCATGTCTAGCGTCTGGTATTATACATCTAACCCCAATGCTACGTGTGTGTTCCTACCTGTTCCATGTGTGTCTTTTGGATTTAATAAAGACTGTGATGAGTTCTGAATCTCCTTCATCTCCGCGCTCCTTCATCTCCTCCACAGTAGCAGTATCATGACAGAATACCCCCCAGCGAGGTTCTCCGCCCTAGGCCGTAGGGATCTCCCCTTCATTGAGTATGCCTGGGAATTCTGCGGGCTGACCACGGCGATGGCATTGGACGATGCCACCATCAACTCGCTGTTTTGGTTTGGGGCAAATTACTACCGCCCCGTTGACCTCCCAGACACCCCAGGACTAAGCTGGAGGGAAGGGATCCTCTGGTGTCTGGAGAGTGTCCGGCCCCGATCCAGAACGAGCCTGCCGTCAAATCCGCCGGCCGTTCCTTAGTCAAGCCCGCCGGCCGCTCCATTGTCAAGCCCGCCGGCCTCGCATCAGTCAAGTCAGCCAGCTGTTTCTTAGTCGAGCCGGCCAGCCGCTCGGAAATCGAGAAGTTCCATTGTCAAGCCCGCCGGTCAGTTCACTCAAGCCCTCAGCTAACAGCTGCACGATCCTTAACCCCAAGTCAAGGGAGGAATTTAAGGAGGGAGCGACTGTCGGCTCCAGCCCCTGAGCCTGCTCCGGTGTCGGCTCCAGCCCCTGAGCCCGCTCCCGTACGGTATGAAATTAAATAAAATGTGAATTATGTTAACTGTGACAAGATAATTGACGGGGAATTTTAAACAGTGACTGGATGCATGAAACTAAACTACATAGCAATCTGTTAAAGATGCAGTTATGACGAAATGGTATGTCCCAAAGCTCACCTACTTTTCTGCTACAAGCTCCAAAGTATGTACTTTTTCTTCACACAAAGAGTACATACTTTCAGGACATAGTATAAGTAGGTGAATTGGGAATGTGACAATAGTGTGAGATATACCACGGTTTTTAATGATTTACCAAACTTATACACTGGCATTTGCAAGGTGCTTTAGAATGGTATAATCTTAAAACAGTTGAAATGCCATAGTACTTTGTGTTAAGAGATGGCTTATCAATATTTCACTATCATTATCATTAATAAAGATGACCCTTACTCTGATATCCTTTAGAAAATACTTCCTTATGAACCATTAATATTTAACAACTTCTTGTACACGCCATAATTTCCCATTACGCTGGCAGAACCCAGCCAAACGAAGGTCACACTGTTGTCTCTTCCTCTCGTCTAGAAAGTCCGGTAGAGTTCCCTTTTGTTTGTGGTTAATGTGTAGCGGTATCGTGCTGAACTCTGATACACCTCCGGGCAGCCTTGGCATCGGGACTTGAATCTCTGAGTTTGGCTGGGAATGGCTTGGCTACTGATCAACCAGCTCAGGCATGATAAATCCAGACTCTCCCAGTCTTTGTCTTTGATTCTCCGGCTGAACTGGGGTTTGTTTAAGTGTGCAGTGTGGCAGAAGTGAGCTGCGTCACTGCAGGCTGGTGTATGTGAACTGGAGGCAGTAGAGTCACATGGTTTCTCCTCTCCAGTCAGACATCCACGTTTGAGCGGGCGTAGGTGGCCCCGCTCTCAAACAGGCTGCTGGCAGATGGCGTTTTGTTGGAGCACTGAGGACTCCAAAGTGGGATTGACTGGGAGAACTATACAGACATCCACGTTTGAGCGGGCGTAGGTGGCCCCGCTCTCAAACGGGCTGCTGGCAGATGGCGTTTTGTTGGAGCACTGAGGACTCCAAAGTGGGATTGACTGGGAGAACTATGTATATTGTATGTTGTGCATCTCTTTAGTGTAAAGTATAAAAGCAGCCTTAAAATTACTGTTATTGGTTGCGGAAAGCATTTTTAAATTAGCCAAAATATATAATAAACAGGCAAGTGAAATACGTTATTGTGAATGATGGCTGTGGAAAACTGTGGATTCAGTGCAGCCCTAGTCATGATGTCCTTTTCTTAAATCGCTTTTTACAACTGATAAACTGAAGCTCACTATATTGACTTTTTTTTGGGATAACATGTCACTTTTAGAGCGATTACATGTCTATATCTATTACTATTAGGGATGGGTCACGATTTTCGAATATTCGATTAGTTGATTTAATTATAGAATATCGAATAGGTTTTGCGATTATTGTCTTAAAAAATGTCCTCATGTTTTCCGTGCTGATGCGGTGGTGACACATTCATGTAAGCAGAGGGTTGTGCTGCCAATAATGCACTTAAAAGCTGTCAAAGACAACAGAAGAACACATTGTCTCACGCGCACACTGTAGACTTGCGTGGCATTAAAAAAAAGACTTGCGTAGCATATAACGGTTACAGTAACTTGGAATGATGTCAAATAAGAGTTCTGTGCGGACCACAAACACCCCCGACTGGGTTAGAGGTGTGGCTGAATCTGTATTCAGAAAATCGCGGAAAACAAATAACGCGTTCTACGGAGCCACTATAGGGACATGGATAGCCGCTTGCTAGCAGTAGCCTGTTACATTACACAATACATAATATTTCACTTACCACATAAACAGAATAAGGAGAGATGATGGCGAATGATTTGCAGATCCTGAGCGCCACTTAACAGTCTTAAATTCAATAAGCAGATATGTGCTGTGGTTAAGTCTTGTTTCTATCATCTTCGTCTTTTATCAAAGTTTAAGCCCTTTTTGTCTGCTAAGAACTTTGAAACTGCCATGCATGCATTTGTAACATCCCGATTAGACTATTGCAACTACGGATGTGTCCAAATAGTAAATCCGAATTCGGAAAGGCACAGAAAATGAATAACGTGTTCTACGGAGCCACTATAGGGACATGGATAGCCGCTTGCTAGCAGTAGCCTGTTACATTACACAATACATAATATTTCACTTACCACATAAACAGAATAAGGAGAGATGATGGCGAATGATTTGCAGATCCTGAGCCCCACTGACAAACATCTAATCTTGTAAAATGTGTGGTAAGTACTGCCGAGTTCTGCTCCGTACGTGTGATCGCGAATCTCAAAAGTAAAAAACAAGTTCATGAGAAATTTCAATGCGCCGCATATTAATAACGGTTCCCTGATGCCCGCAGTTTATATACAGTATAATTACCTAATGATATAATTGCGACAGAAGATATCGAAGTATATTTTTCCTCCCATCTCGTATCTATTCCCTTTAGGGGTTCCATTTTTTTAAATGGAAATGTCCTTATGAGCAGTTGGCTTATGCTAATTCATGGACTGTTATGTTAATAAGTGCCGTCATTCGGTTATGTTTATTATATTAATATGTTTCAGCACGTTACAATCATTATATGGCTTGAGTTAAG
>NW_015558577.1:664619-686667 GCF_001515605.1 Sinocyclocheilus anshuiensis | reverse complement strand
CCACTAAAGGGTTAGCGGCTTGCTAGCGGTAGCCTGTTGCATTACAGTACATGAAAGTTCACTTACCACATAAACAGAGTAAGGAGAGATGACTGATAGGATGATGGCGAATGATTTGCAGATCCTGAGCACCACTGACAAACATCTAATCTTGTAAAATGTGTGGTAAGTACTGCCGAGTGCTGCTCCGTACGTGTGATCGCGAATCTCAAAAGTAAAACACAAGTTCATGAGAAATTTCAATGCGCCGCATATTAATAACGGTTCCCTGATGCCCGCAGTTTATATACAGTATAATTACCTAATGATATAATTGCGACAGAAGATATCGAAGTATATTTTTCCTCCTATCTCGTATCTATTCCCTTTAGGGGTTCCATTTTTTTAAATGGAAATGTCCTTATGAGCAGTTGGCTTATGCTAATTCATGGACTGTTATGTTAATAAGTGCCGTCATTCGGTTATGTTTATTATATTAATATGTTTCAGCACGTTACAATCATTATATGGCTTGAGTTAAGACAGCCTATCTTCTGAATTAGTTTATCATACCGATTGAAAGCGTGAATCCAGTCTCTCTCTGTTTATGGGTATTTGTGCGAGCATGCGGGGGAGGGGTGCAATTTTCGAATAATGCCCAGAGATTTTCGAATATTATTTTTGCTTGGAATGCCCATCCCTAATTACTATATGAATGTCCTGCCACTCTTTGAATTCCCACTCACATGTTCCAGCAGCATCTAGCAGTGGAGTGTCGATAGAAAGCTTGTGAAAGTTAATCAGCAGAGATAGATAGAAACCAACACCTGAATATGTGTTATGTGCAGTCTGAACACAAGATGAGTCATCGGCAGGCCAACAGTGTGCTCTATTCTCAGGGGTGTTACAACACCACCACACAATGAGCAGTGTAGGCTTTGCCTGAAACTACCCACATCACCCTCACAAGATGCATACAGTTTAGAGACAAATGTATATGCTTTTTTGTAGGCCAACCTGGAAGTTAGCATTATTCTGGTTCCTTCTACAACATTGGATTATTGTAGAAAATCAGCTCCGTGACCTGCAAAAGTTTCATTCATGCAGTTTTGTTCATCGTGATAATCTTTACAAATGAACACAACTTATAAATTTTGAAGCCTGATGAACTACACTACAGTCACATGACTTCAACATCACTACTATATTAAGCTTCTGGGAACTCTGAGTCTTTATTTTAAAAACATTTTCCCTGAAAGTTTGAGTTAGAACAGTTTGCAAGAGCATGATTTATAGGCACATTAAAAGGCTGTGAAAGCAGACTAGTGAGTAGATGAGTTTTCCTGTTCAAGTGACGACACTTAGCCAGGTTAGACGCTATATTGAATTAAACACTGATGAAAATGAGGTTGTGACGGATAGACTTACAGTCTTTACAATGACACACACTGTATAATGGTCCTAGATCATATAATTTTTGCCATCTCACAAATAAAAAAAAAAAAAAAACTTTTGTCTACTTAAAGTTTTTTTTATTTATTTATTTTTTCAGAAAGATATTTGGTCAGCTGAACAGTCAGTATTTTTTAAACAACATTACAATCCTCTGAATGCACTGTATTTCAGTCCGTCACAGCCACATATTCATTCCTGTGGATGTTAAAACTTAATTTTCTGTATTTTTCTGTTTCATTTCCTGTGGAAATATAATCATAATTTCATTAAAAATACACACTTAAAGAGAGAATGTTATGACAAGTGTAGTTAATGTTTCTGTAATTTTCTTGTGTTTTTCTTTTAAAGTAGAGGGTCTGCCTCAGGTCTACTATTTTGGGCCCTGTGGGAAATACAATGCCATGGTTCTGGAGCTGCTCGGCCCTAGTCTTGAGGATCTCTTTGACCTGTGTGACCGAACATTCTCCCTCAAGACCGTCCTGATGATCGCCATTCAGCTGGTGAGTGCACAGGCCCTCTGAGAAGCTGCTGTAGTTTAAGAGCAGTGTGGCACCTGGGTGAGAAGTGCGTGAATATGTTGGACTGATGCTTTGCAATGTAAACGTGTAATGTGAGTCCATGTGTTCAATTTCCCCAGATATCCCGCATGGAGTATGTGCATTCTAAAAACCTCATCTGTTAAATTCCGCATGATTCCCATCTCTATTGTCCAGCCAACTTCATGTTATTGTGTACATGATGTTACTATTTTATTTACTTTTTTTGCAGAGCAAAGTCGGAGGGATGACCTTGAGGCCTTGGGTCACATGTTCATGTATTTCCTCCGGGGTAGTCTCCCTTGGCAGGGACTAAAAGTATGTTGAACTAGCATGTTAAAGCCATTAAAACGGTTACTAATTTAGTTCTTGAAAATCAGACGTTGTTTTTGTGCTTTGCAGGCTGACACACTGAAGGAACGCTACCAGAAGATTGGGGACACAAAGCGAAACACTCCCATTGAGGTTCTCTGTGAGAACTTTCCTGGTGAGACCCCCATCATGTGCTGCATTTGTATCTTAAAGTCAACATAAAATCAGAACTGACCTCGTTTACTTTCTTAATACACATATCCTGGTTTTTGCAGGATTCAGAAGTGCACATTATTCCAAAGGAAATATAATGTTTCTTTGTAATAGGGTTGCGCAAGACTAGTCGACTAAACGATACTGCCGCTGCTTCAAATTACTATCATGTTAATGATACTTTTTAAAAAATAACACATTGCTTATATATATATCTTGAGTGGAAAACAAAATCATTTCATATTGCATCAGAGCTTGGTGTGTTTGTTTTCTCAGTGTAACTCGCGACAGGTTCAGGGAATTGTCCACTCAGAAGATGAGCATGTTGAGATAGTAATTTGATTTAGAAGAAAACAGAAAAGTTTGCTGCAGTCTGTGTGAAACTGGCATACAAAAATTAAGCTTGCTTATAAGCTTGTTATGAGGGAAAATACCGGTATCAAATTTTATATTGGTTTAAAGGGGAATAAAATTAAAAATGAAACCTACTTCAATAACTCGATAGACCAAATATTGTGAAAGATAAATAGTTGAAATAAGATAAATAAATATTTTTTTATGCAATAAACAAACAATCAAAAAAAAAAAGGAACTTACTTGACAGCAGGAGGTCCTATATCAATGTCCTAATGAACAGAATACCCTTAAACAATGTTTAGTTGCTGGTACATGCCAAACTTCTGTCAGGTGTATGTGGGCTTTATAATAGGCTTATATGTTTGTAGTTATTGGTCGCTGCCTATTGATTCAGCTGATTTTAATAAATACACTCAGCAGCCACTTTATTAGGTACATCTGTTCTGTCATTTCTGTCAGCTAAGGACAAAAATCTGAGGCTACAGTTTGCATGGGCTTACCAAAATTGGATAGAAGATTGAGAAAACGTTGCCTGGTCTGGTCTTGATTTCTGCTACAACATTCTGACCCAAGATAGGTTAGGGTCAGATTTTGGAAGAATGAATGCTCATTTACGCACAGACATGTTTGACAGCTGCACCAACACCATTTTAGATCAATTAACTGTAATACTGTATAAAATATCCATTCAAACTGAAAGCATAAATGTTGGCGGTTTAAGAGCAAAACAGTTTAATTCACTGCATTTCACTTGGCAGTGGTAAAACCGGCACCGCATGTACTTACTTGCCGGCAACCCGCCAAAATAAAAGCTTGCTGATTTTAGGTTTGAAAATGTTGAAAATTCATATAAAAAATAAAAAGTTAAAAATACAATTTAGCATTGTATTTTTAAGTGTGCTATAAAATAAGTGTATTTTTTATTTAATACTCATTTTTTTATTTTAAAATGTAGTATTATCACACTTTATTTGTTGTTTTATTTATTTTATTTTAAAAATAAACTAAAAGTGCAATAATACTATTATTATTTTATTTATATTTAATGGGTCACACTCTGATTTTAATAAATACACTCAGCAGCCACTTTATTAGGTACATCTGTTCTGTCATTTCTGTCAGCTAAGGACAAAAATCTGAGGCTACAGTTTGCATGGGCTTACCAAAATTGGATAGAAGATTGAGAAAACGTTGCCTGGTCTGGTCTTGATTTCTGCTACAACATTCTGACCCAAGATAGGTTAGGGTCAGATTTTGGAAGAATGAATGCTCATTTACGCACAGACATGTTTGACAGCTGCACCAACACCATTTTAGATCAATTAACTGTAATACTGTATAAAATATCCATTCAAACTGAAAGCATAAATGTTGGCGGTTTAAGAGCAAAACAGTTTAATTCACTGCATTTCACTTGGCAGTGGTAAAACCGGCACCGCATGTACTTACTTGCCGGCAACCCGCCAAAATAAAAGCTTGCTGATTTTAGGTTTGAAAATGTTGAAAATTCATATAAAAAATAAAAAGTTAAAAATACAATTTAGCATTGTATTTTTAAGTGTGCTATAAAATAAGTGTATTTTTTATTTAATACTCATTTTTTTATTTTAAAATGTAGTATTATCACACTTTATTTGTTGTTTTATTTCTTTTATTTTAAAAATAAACTAAAAGTGCAATAATACTATTATTATTTTATTTATATTTAATGGGTCACGCTATGTGCAGTGTGAGCACCAAACCAAATCTCCAGGTGCTCTCATGACAACCAGAATGAAAAAAGTGTGCACCCCTCAATATAACCTATTTTTCAACGGCATTCAGTATAGGATTTGACTGTTTGATTCATAGATTAAGTAGGCTATTACAAATAGATTGCATAAACAGACTGTTTTTTTTTTAGACTAGTCAACTAGTTATGTAGACTAGTCAACAACAATATAATCAGTTGAGGCACACAACCCTATTTTGTAATCCTTTTTAAATGCAATAACATATTAAGCTGCCATGTGGGTACCAGCATATCACATTGCAGAAGTAAAATGAGTTGTTGAAATGTTTTATGTTGACTTTAAGACAAGATTTCCCCTTGCTCTTATTTATTGATTATTGTCATTGTAACTTTATCCTCATTTGTGTTTTCAGAGGAGATGGCCACCTATCTATGCTATGTCCGGCGGTTGGATTTCTTTGAGAAGCCAGATTACGAATACTTGCGGACCTTGTTTACGGAGTTGTTTGAACGAAAAGGATATACCTTTGATTACTCGTACGACTGGGTTGGCAGACAGATTGTGAGTTAACATGTCATCTTTACTGCCTAGAGAATAAAGTGGCACAGTTTATCCATCTCTGCAAGACAGCCTAATGTTGCGGTCTATAGTTGCTCAGACACAGAGCTAGTTCACCTTGGAACTGATGCTCTCTGTGTTTTGGTTTGTCTTTCTCAGCCCACACCGGTGGGGTCGGTCCACGTGGACTCGGGGGCATCTGCCATCACGCGTGAGAGCCACGCACACAGAGACAGACCCTCCCAGCACCAGCCCTTAAGGAATCAGGTAATCTTCCGCTGCTCATTAAGGAAGCTTAAGATTGGTGAACCTTGTCTTTATTATGGGAAAGGAAAGAGAAAATGTCCCATGTTCATGTTTCTGTCCACACACCCATTTATTAAAGGTAGATAATATTTCCCCTGAACCAAATGGGTGAATCTCACAAAACAAGTCTGGGTCATATTTCACCTCAAGATCACAAGAAAGAAATAGAATTGTTGATGTAGAAGTCGGTAAGAATTTTTTATTTTTTTTAAGCATGGTCACATTAACTTTCAAGTTCAAAAATTACAGTAAACATTTTTGCATTGTTTTCAAAAGATTGCTATTTCAAATAGTATCAACAGGTTTTAACAAAAATATTAAGCAGCACAACTATTTTTAACTAATAATAAATCAGCATATTTCAGAAGAATAATGTGACGCTGAAAACTGGAATAAAGTGTGCTAAAAGAATCAGCTTTGCCACCACCTGCATAAATTGCATTTTAAAATATATTAAATTAGATAATTATTTTTAATTGTAATAATATTTCACAATACTATTATAATTTAAACGGTTATGAATGTGATTTAAATAAAAGTTTTTTCTTTTTTCTTTTTATTGTCATGCAAAGTTTTAGGACAGTAATGAGAATCACCGTTGAGAAAAGTGGAAATTATCGAAAAATTTGTTTGTTTATTTATACATGCATGCATGCTTTTTTTTTTTTTTACTGGTAATGAGAATTTGGGGGAGGGAAAGGTCCTTACTAGATCACAATACAAAAAAATTAGAAATTAGATTTTTTTAAAACGAGTTTTGATTTAATTTTGAAGTGAAATAATGGCCTAGACATGTTTTCATGACATCTGTTGAAGAATTCTAAACAGAGCTGGTAGAGGTGGAGTTGATTTTAGAGGTTTTTTTTGCACCACTACATGAAGCTTTAAACAAAATCATTAGACTCGCCCACTCAGCAACTGGCTGCTTCAGCATGCACTGCTTTAGCACATCATGGCTCAGCGTGCATGCTGGGAATAGAAGTTCCTAAAACTATATATTTCCAAGTATATATGTCACTGGAGACTATTTTTATATTGATTCATTTGCCAATTTGTGCTTTTTCTGGCTTTCTCTTACGTTTGCAAGAGCAAATCCGCTTTGCACATCTCACAAACTTGCCCTGTATCAAACTCATCTGCTGAACGAAAGTTTAATTTTGGTTCATAAAAGATTTTCACAAGTGTTTGAATTTGGGGTGCACCCAAATTAGTGCTTATAGTTCAAGGTTAAGAGATTTAAGTCAACAAAAAAAAAAAAATGTTTGTTTCATGAATAAAGGTGCTTTTGCAAAGACAGGGTGAGATAATGAAGTGATGACTACCTTAATTTTGGCTAATCTGTTCTTTAAAACATCTTGACATCATATGTCTAAGGTGATTCCATTGATTTGAATTCACGTGTATCCTTATGATTCTTGTGAGGGAAGAGGAGTGCAGATATCTTTAGAAATCCTTGGCTGAAAGACACAAGGGCCCTGCAAACTGCCTCATCATCATTTTGGTGGAGGTTCTGGTGTTTAGTGAGTCTGTTTAGAGGGCATCGCAACACTAATTGGGGCACATCAACACCTATTCAAATTTTCACCACAAAAGTCTTTAGATTTAAACAGTACTTTTCTATAGACTTGCTGATAAGAGATGGGGTACAACAGGTCTAAAGGTGCACTGGGGTCAAAGGCACATTTCATTTTATTCTCTTTTAATGCCAAATATGCAATATATGCATGTGGAAATTTGGCTGATCCTTGATGTGATCACGGACAGCAACCCAAATTTGATTCGGTGCTAATTTGATCTAATGTGTTATAGATTTATTCAATACAATTACCAAGTATATTTTAAGAAAAAGCTCTTGTTAATGATTTTCAGTTTTGTTAAAGATAATTAATTCAAAAGTTTTTCAGTAACTTAAAGGGTTAGTTCACCCAAAAATGAAAATCCTGTCATTTTCTCACCCCCATTTTGTTGCAAACCTGTATGACTTTCTTGCATCTATTAAACACAAGACGATTTTTTGAAAAATGCTTTTCTTTTTTTTTGTCCTTGCAGTGCATCAGTCCAAAAGAAGTTAAATAAAATGCGCCCATCCATAAAAAAAAGTGTCTCACACGGCGCCGGGGGGTGAACAAAAGGCCTCCTGTAGCGAATCGATGTGTTTTTGTAAGAAAAATATCCATATTCCAAACGTAATAGTCACTTTAATCTAGCTTGCACCAGCAGTTGTACACCGAAGCAGTTCTGGGAGCATGACGTATGAGGTCAGCGTTGCACATGCGCCGGTGAGTACATGCGCAAAGCTGACCTCATACGTCATTCCCCCGGAACTGCTTCCAGTTTACAACAGTGAGCGCAAGCTAGATTCAAGTGATTATTACGTTTTGAATATGGATATTTTTCTTACAAAAACGCATCGATTTGCTACAGGAGGCCTTTGTTCACCCCCCGGAGCCGTGTGAGACACTTTTTTTTTAATGGATTGGCGCTCTTTATTTAACTTCTTTTGGACTGAAGCAATGCAACACCCGCTGACTGCAATGATAGAGCTTGAAAGATCAAAGACAATTTTTAATATAACTCTGACTGGATTCGTCTGAAAGAAGAAAGTCATATACACCTAGGATGCCTCGGGGGTGAGTAAAACGCAGCCTAATTTTCATTTTTGGGTGAACTACCCCTTTAACAATATGAAAAAGTATGTTTTTTGAAGGGATAGTTCACTCAAATTTTGTCGTAATTTACTCACCCTAATGAGGTTCCAAACCTGTATGAATTAATTTCTTTTGTAGAACACAATATGTTTTAAAGAATGTGGGTAGTTGCTGGTAGCCATTGACTTCCATAGATTTTTTTCTTCATACTATGGAAGTCAGTGGCTAAAACAGAAGAATGAAACTCATACAGGTTTGTAACAACTTGAGGGTGAGTAAATCATGACAGAATTTTCACTTTTGGGTACCTTTAGGGTAAAAAAACTGCCCCTGCTGTTAGAACTAAAGGCACAGTAACTGATAAATAGCTGGCTGACTTTTCCATTTGTTGGCATGACATTGTTGGATTATTTTCAATGACATTTATGTGACATTAAGGTGCATTGTGCATAAAAGTCACCAATGCTCTGCTGATTCTATGGCTGAAGAGTTCAAACTGCCACTGGCTTTAATAACAACACAAAAACTGTTCGGGAGCTTCATGGAGTGCTTTGCCAAGCGTCATGGAGTGGTGTAAACCATGCTGCCACTGGATTCTGGAGCAGTGGAAACATGTTCTGTGGAGTGATTAATCACATTTCTCTGTTTGGCAGTCTGATGGTTTTGTAGATGCCAGGAGAACGTAACCTGCCAGACTGCATTATGCCAACTGGAAAGTTTGGTGGAGATGGGATAGTGGTATGGGGCTGATTTTCAGGGGTTGGGCTGGGACTCTTACTTTTAGTGAAGGGAAATCTTTACGCTTCAGTATACAAAGACATTTTGGACAATGCTTTTCTATTTTAGCATGACTGTGCCCCAGTGCATAACGCAAGGTCCATAAAGACGTGGAAGAACCTGAGTGGCTCTCACAGTGCCCTCACCTTAACCCCATCGGACATCTTTGGGATGAAGTGGAACAGAGATTGCGAGCCAGATTTCTCGTCCAACATTAGTGCCTGACCTCACAAATACTCTACTGGATGAATGGGCAAAAATTCCCACTGAAATACTCTAAAATGTTGTGAAAGGGCTTTCCAGAAGAGCGGAAGCTATTATTACAAAGGGGACCCAATTCCATAGTGATGTCTATGTATTTAGAATTCAATGTCATTAAGGTCCCTGTCGATGTAATAATGGTCAGGTGTCCTGGGTAGGGTTGCACCAGCCTTTCGTAAGTTCTTACTTAAATTAGAACGTTAAGTCCACACTAGAGGCTTAGTAACTACTAGCTAGTTTGTAACTAAATCTATACATTATTTGGTTGCACCAGCTGTTCGTAAGGCAGGACGTAATAAGTAGTTCGTAAACTCTCTGTAAAGTAATGCGTAGTCGCATAATATGACGTTTACCCTAAATCATCCAATAGAAACCTTCAAATATGCGAGCAGAACTTGTTTAAATGCTATGAATTTTAATTTATCCTTCATTCTAACTTATTTTGCCTCACGTATACTAACGGTAAAAATATAAACAAGTTTCCATTAAAAACTATATATTAGTAACATTAGCCTACATGTAAGCTATTTTTATATGTAAATAACATTCAGAAACTGTAATTGAAATAAGGATCAATAAATACTGAAAGAAAAAAAAAACATAAGAAATGCCATTTATTTATTTAATCTGACATGCGCAACACGGGCCGAAGCGCACAGAGGCGCACTGTAGATGGGGTGTTGAAGACGCGCTAAAAAAGAAACAAAGTATGTTTATTCACATTGTTCTCTCTCTTAATATGTACGTGAGTGTAAATGTCAGCAGCATCATATATGCCTAAAGGATTGAAGGTTGGGTAAAAGAACAGCATATTGATGCAGTTCACTCAGTCTGCTATTTTATTCCAACCGTTACTCCTGACCAGACGCTTCCATAATATTTAGTTTATATGTAGTTACACCTCAACTAAGTGTAATGGTGCAACGAAAATATATTTAGTAGTGCGTAAGTTGTAACTTAGTGCCCATTTACGTCAAAATTAGGCTAAGTTGTAACTTACGTACAGCTGGTGCAACCGGCCCCTGATACTTTTGTCCATATAGTGTGTATTTTCTCTGAAGTCATACACTGTGTGAGTAGTGAAAAACACATTTTCCTGAAGATGTGCCTTTAACCCCATTGCACCTTATGTTTTTGGTCGTGTGTCTAGAACCAGCGTTCCAGATATAAAACTGTTCACAATATATATTGATTTTTTAAATTTAAATATTTGTTTCCTAATATCATCATAATTTAGGAAACAGTAGATTAGGACTCTTAACTTCTAAAAAAAAATATCTCTGCTTAAAATGAATGGATCAATAAACACATCTTTTAAGTTACTTCAATCCTGCCACTAAATGCAAAAGTAATTAAGTTAATTATATTTTCCGCTATATTTTCACACTACCAAACTATCGTGTCCACCACAAAACACTTTCACATTCACACTAGTGATTAACCGGGGGGTTGTCCTGAAGCTGTATACTGCACACTGCAGTTTCAGAAATTGAATTTGGATTTTTTTGTATGTTCTTGTGTTTCTTGTCTGACTCAGAATGTGTTGAGCTTTCTGTTAATTCCATCTTGTCCACTTATAAATGGCAGAATATGAGCCATCAGGTTGAATTTTATGCGAAACATAGCTATAGATAGTATTTTAGTTCTCTTAAAGGGACAGTTCACCAAAATGAAAA
The DNA here is from genome assembly GCF_001515605.1 of Sinocyclocheilus anshuiensis. Taxonomy (NCBI): domain Eukaryota; kingdom Metazoa; phylum Chordata; class Actinopteri; order Cypriniformes; family Cyprinidae; genus Sinocyclocheilus; species Sinocyclocheilus anshuiensis. Next base: position 675,856 of record NW_015558577.1, on the reverse strand, counting down.
TTACACCATGATTTACTCACCCTCAAGCCATCCTAGAGTGTTCATATCGATATCGGAATTATATTGTATCGACCGAAATTAAGAAATATATCGTGATATAAATTTTGGCCATATCGTCCAGCCCTATTTTGAAGCCCAAATAAGTGCACCCATCCATTATAAAAAGTACTCCACATGGCTCCGGGGGGTTAATAAAGGCCTTCTGAAGCAAATTGTTGTGTTTGTGTAAGAAAAATAAAAACTCTATAAACTTTGTAATCTCTAGCTTCCGCTAACTGTTGTACTTGTGTACACGAGAGAGTGGTGTTCTAGAGGAAGACATAGGACGTAGCGTAAGCTCCGGTGAGAATATGCTAGTGTTGTGAGAACCAACCAAAGGAAAACCAATGATGGTTTTTGGTTTTGCTGATATTTTTCTTTACAAATCCTAATTTTGTACTTATAATTTGTGACCAGTGTTTTGTTTTGCTCTCTCCTCCTCGCTTCCCTTCATCATGTCTCACCGGAGCTTATGCTACATCTATGTCCTACGTCATCCACTGGAACGCCACTTTCTCGTTAACGTGTCTACGACAGTTAGAGGAAGCTAGAGATTATGGTTCATAACATTTTAAATATCTATATTTTTCTTACACAAACGCATCGCATCACTTCAGAAGACCTTTATTAACCCTCCAGAGCCGTGACATATGTACATTTTATGATGGATGGATGCACTTTTTTGGGCTTCAAAATCTTGACCACCATTCACTCCCATTATAAAGCTTGGAAGAGCCAGAACATTTTTTATTGTAACTGCGATTATATTTATCTGAAAGAATAAAGCCATATACACCTAGGATGGCTTGAGGGTGAGTAAATCATGGGGTAATTTTTATTTTTGGTTGAACTAGCCCTTTAATTATTGAAATTATGCTGTCAGATATTTCAGTCGGAACTCAGTGTTGGATGCCTGATTTGCTACATGTAGTGTCCACTTGGCATTCAACAGCTTTCAGAAAGTTTTCTCTTGAGTTTCCTCTGTTTTAATGTCTCCTTGTGTTTATTTTGTGGTGTTTGCTTGGTTTGATTGGACGACTGGTCCACAGTCACTAATGCCGTTTCCTGGCTTTGACTGGCTCTTTTTGTTTCTTGTTGATTTCCATTCCTGCATTGTGCTGCATGCCACCTGGCCTCACTCCGCCCGCTCTCGCTCACTCACCACACCTCCCCCCTCCTGTGCCTCTTCCCGCACCTCCTCCATCCGCACAGACGGCCATCTCCGACCGCAGAGGAGCTTGGGAGGTGCAGCCCAACCGCCAGACAAACTCCTCCTACCTGACCTCGCACCTGACAGCGGACAGGCACGGAGGCTCAGTGCAGGTACTGCTTCACCCCTCGCTCGACTCCTCCTCCTGTGTGCACTCATGTCTGCGGCCATCTGCAGCAGCGCACCCCACCTGCTCTAGAACACTTCCTCTATGGGTTCCCCTGTTTGGCAATTCTTGTTCTTATTTATAAAATGTAGAAATGCTGTGTTTCATTCAAAGTGTGAAAGTGTTTGAATGTGGGATATTCCAACCTTAATATTTCCGAATTCTAACCGTATAGCATTCCATTGTCCAAGTTGGAAGAACGCTGTCAAGTGGCATTCTATTGGAATTTTCCAAGTAGGAGGTTGGAAATGTGACATTTTCATATTCTATCACTTTTCTGAGTGTGAGGGTGTAAATTCCAACTTTCTGAATTGAATGAAACGCGGCATATGTCACGCAGAGGCTGAGATTATTTGTAACCCCTGTTGTGGTAATTTGGTACAGCTGACATTAGGGCCTAGTATCGCCATCTCTCGCACTCTACAGTACACAAAGCACAGTTCAGTGCATGTATTTGATTGAGATGGCGCCAAACATGCAGATTCACCACCATGCGCTGCTTGCTTCACTTTTATCCAGTAGGTGCCTCCAGTAGGCGACTGAGAAATGCTGCTGACAGTCCTAGAGCTTATTTAGATGGCTTCTTTATTGAACTGAGGGAAATTCTGTAATATGTAAAGATATATTAGATGACAAAATAATAAACCAAATGGTATTACATTAAGTGTGACTTAAGAGTGAAAATACTTTTTGGGGCTACTGTATGAAAGTGTTATGTAGTGAAGAGTAGTGAAAGTGTTTTTTTTTTCTCTCGATTCTGTACATTAGTTGATCTGGTGAGACTCGGACAACTAAAATAATAGAACATTGGCTTTTTAAATAATAGCATGAATTAGGGCTGCACGATAAATCGAAATGGAATCGAGATTGCGATTCGACAGCAGGTGCGATTGTCATGCGTATCTTTCAGTGAAGCACGGTTCTGTGGTCAGCAGTAAATCCCCATCCAAAGGCCTGTGTAGTAAATTCTGCTCCATCTGAAAGCACGTGATGATGATTTCCTGCTGATTACAGAACCGGCATTACTATCAAAATGCGCATGACAATCGCATTCGATTAATCGTGCAGCCCTAGCATGAATATCAATATGGCTACATTTTATATTATTATTTTTTGGATTGACTGGTGGTAGCAAAGTATTTTTTTTTTTAAAGTTTTTTTCAAAGTATTTTTAAATATTCTAGGTTAAAGAAATTTGAATAATTTACATACAATGAGAAAACACACAGCAATACAAGAATTAGCCCTATAGATTTAAGATGTGTTCTGTGAAAATCATTTATCATTTCATAAGCTTGAAATTGAAATTATTTTCAGTTGGTTATAAAGTTAAGGTTGCATTTAACCAGGAATATTTTGACCTTTCATAAGCAAGTATGGTAGTAAATGATTTTCCTCAGTTACTGCCTTTCAGTAGTTACTTGCACAGAAAAACGTATTAAAGTTCTCTAAAGAGCTTCTCTTGAACTCTCTTATTAAAATAAAATTTTTACGCTGAGGCCACCCAATAATTTGATTTTATTTGAATTAATTCTTTTCTGCCACAGGTGGTGAGCTCAACTAATGGTGAACTGAATGCAGACGACCCGCTGGCGGCCCACTCAAACGCACCAATCACAGCACAGGCAGAAGTGGAAGTGGTGGATGAGGCCAAGTATGTGCACATGGCTTCTCACAGGTTTCTGTTGTCTATGCCTTGTGTATTAACTGACACAAGCTGTCCTTTAGCACTCTGGGTCTTTAAATGATTTCACCCCTGCCCTCTCTGATCCATTCCCATCTGCTCCCCTGTAGTGCTCTGTGTACCCAAAATGTTTAATGGAACATTATATTGGATAAAATTATCCATTTCTTATTTGCACTTTTTTTTTTTTTTTTTTAAATAGGCACTTTTTTAGTTTTGAATGAAATAGGAATGCTACCATTCAAAAGTTTGGAATAATTTTGATAATTTTTTAAAATGTTTTTGTAAGGTGTCTATTACACTCACCAAGGCTGCATTTATTTAATAAAAAATACAGTAAAAACAATAATATTGTGAAATATTATTACTGTTCTCAAATTATTTTTGTTTTTAATTTTATTTATTTATTTTCTGTTGCAAATCTAAATTTTCAGCAGCCATTACTCCAGTCTTCAGCTTTGCCATCACTGGAAATACATAAAATACATTTTAATATATATTCAAGTAGAAAACCGTTCTTGTAATATTTAATGTTAATATTTATTAATATTTTTTATTCTGTATTTCTGATCAAATAAATACAGCCTCGGTGTGAATAAGAGACTTATTTCAAAAACATAAAATATCTTTATAATTCCAAACTTTTGACTGGTAGTTTATATTTTTAAAGACAGTATTTTGAAAGACAACTGTTACACTCTGTAGTTTTCTATTCTTCTAAAGCACCCAATGTGCATTTGAGTTTGTCATATAAAACGTCCTGTCTGATATAATTTTAAACACTTATTCTTGTAGTTCTTTGATATCTTAAAAAGCCCTCTGTCTTTGATTTATTGATGCACAGACTTGAAAGTGGCACAGACAGCAGCTGCCTTTATCAGTTAACAGGATTGCACAAACACACAAGGTCGCCATGGTTATTACACAGTATTAATGCTCACCAGAGGTCTTTCTTCTAATCTCTCTGATCTTTCTTCTTTGCATTTCCTTGTTTCTTGAATGTAGCAACCTGTTGATTGCTTTAGCATTGTTACATATCCTTATTTAAAGATTCAGCCTGTAATGATAGAACACTTCCACTTGAGCTATAGTAGCAGCTTCTACTTTACATAACATTACATTAAAAGGAAAGTCCATCCAAAAACGAGAATCGTCATCAGGGCTTCACACTATTCGTGTTTGGCATCTGTTTTATGCCCCATGCTTAGCTCATGACTGTGTCTTCCAACTAGATGCCAAGTCATGGATTGTTTTGCTTTGCATAGATGTAGAGGAGCAAATGAGTCGGTATGGTTTTTTTATACTCTTTATTTTATTTATTTTTGTTTATTTAATGCTTTTTTTAATTAGTTACATCCTACAGTAAATGTCTTTCATGAGCATAGGTACAAACATTCTTATTCCATTTTCTAAGAAAGAACACAAGCATTAAAATAATTTTACTGAGATTAAAAAAATGGCATTGTCACTTTTCCGGTGAGATGCATTCAGTTAGTTATATATATATATATATATATTTTTTTTAATCTTTAAACCACAAATATGGTGTTCAAAAACATGTCTCTAAACCCTGTGAGCTTTAAAATATTACATGTTATTGGAGTTGAATAACCAAGAATGTAAGAACACTTTTACTATCTACTATCTAATTTTTTTTATATCTCATGTACATATGCTATCATTACTGAGTGACACAGTTAAATTATAAATGTGTTATAAACATAGCTGATATATATCAAACATATAATTCTGATTGAAGGAGCTGCATTTTAAGCTGTAAAACTGTCAAAACCTGTTGAATGCTGCATTAAAGGCTATTTTAAATTAAATTATGAAGTGTTTTGCATCATCGTGGTGCTATAAAACATTTTTAATTGTCAAAAGTCTTGTGCTAAAAATCAAAGCAAATTAGATTTTTATATATTTAAATGTAACCTGTTTTTCGTTGTTGTTGGATTTCTCCCTATTACATGAGGTTGCTTTTTGACAACTTTTGAAGAACCTACTACCTAATGAAATTTGTGATTTTTTTTTTATACCATGGTTGATGGAATTTACTTGGCTTAATTTGTACAAAACAATCATACCAAATGTTTTATAGTGGCAGAGACCCATTGGTCAAGCTGAAGCATGTTTATGTTATATTATATTCACTAGTAGAGCGGTGGGCTGGTGAGCTGAGGACAACACTACACTTCTCCAAACCCTTTCTGTTCCTTTTCTTCTCTACCCCTTTTTCTCCCATTCTTTTTTTCTGTTGGCCATCTGTTTTAGAATTTTACAAACAGGGATAAATAAAATATTTATTATGATATTACTTAATACAAGGTGACCATGAATTGAGCAGATGTTTTAGATCTACACTATCCACTGAGTCTGTCTCTCTCTCTCTTTCTGTCTGTGTCTTCCTGTTGGTCTTTTGTCGCCGACATTAGGTTTGTCTCATCGTCTCACCTCTGTGTAATAATCTCTGTCTTTTCTCACTCTTCTGTAGCTGCGTGAAAATGCTCAACCTGTGGTGAGTCCCTCTCTCCAGTCCACATCAAACCCAAGGGGAGTGGACCAGCCTAGACTGTGGCCATATAGATCACGCTTACACCCAGATCTACTTACATAGTTGTAGGCTAATGTAGCTGTTCATGGTCTGTGAGTTTGAAACAGAGGTCTGTTTGCTCAAAGTCTGATTTGAGAGACTGAAATGCCCTAAAGTTTAAAATTAAAGTTGAATAAAATAAAGTTGATTGGAGGTACACTGAGAAGTCTTTAATAGCCCAACTTTAGCTTATTTACAGAAACCGAACGGAATGAGGATGTAGAGGTTAAATGAACATACACAGTTCCTTACAGAAGTATGCAGACTCAACTAAGTCTCAGATTTTATACCACAACATTAGTAACTTTATTTGATATAAATTGGTTGTCATAATCAGAATTAATTCTGTTTCATTTTTTGCAATTTCACAGCCATGAAGTTGTTTAGTAATAGCATGTTGCTTCACAATTTTAAATTTATTTCAATATATATATTTTAATATGGTCAATAATATTGTTAGAAGGTCATAATCTCCCAGGCAAACCAAGTATTGCTAGGTCTTACACTGTTTTTTAATAAACCCCTAACCCTATGTATTAAATTTAGGAACTAATTTCTCGCTGTTTGGCCATTATTAAAGGGTTAGTTCACCCAAAAATGAAAATTCTGTCATTAATTCCTTCCAGACCTGTAAGACCTCCATTCATCTTCTAAACACAAATTAAGATATTTTTGATGCATCCCGTGAGCTCTCTGATCCTCTGTAGACAATAATGTAGACAGTAATGTAATTAACACGATCAAGGTCCAGAAACGTAGCAAGGAGATCGGTAAAATAATCCATGTGACATTAGGGGTTCAACCGCAATTTTACGAAGCTACGAGAATACTTTTTGTGTGCAAAAGAAAAAAAAAAAGACTTCATTCAACAATTCGTCTCTTCCACGTCACCCGGCGCCATTTTGGAGAGTATCCACTGAAAGTAAACAGCGTATGCTATTCTGTGTCAGCTGTGTCACGCAGATGCACCGTTTACGTAGTTTACGCTTTGATCAGAACGAAAACAGCGTATCTGCGTGACGCAGCTGACACAGAACAGCATACGCTGTTTACTTTTAGTAGATACTCTCCAAAATGGCGCCAGGGTGACGCGGAAGAGACGAATTGTTGAATAAAGTCGTTTTTTTTTTTTCTTTTGCGCACAAAGTATTCTCGTAGCTTTGTAAAATTACGGTTGAACCCCTGATGTCACATGGATTATTTTACCAATCTCCTTGCTATGTTTCTAGACCTTGATCGGGTAAGGATCCTTGCTGTCTATGGGAGGGTCAGAGAGCTCTCGGAATGCATCAAAAATATCTTAATTTATGTTCCGAAGATGAACAAAGGACTTGCGGGTTTGGAACAACATGAGGGTGAGTAATTAATGACAGAATTTTTTGGGTGAGCTATCCCTTTAATTGTTCATGACGTGATTTAAAAAAAAAAAAGTGTTTCTAACTAAAAATAGTACAGAGAATGTAATTTCAGTGTAGTATTTAGTAAAAAGGCAGACTTGGTTAAGGAACTGCATGTTTTTGCAGGACACTGCATATTCAGTATGACTTTTCATTAACAACCGCAGTGAACCTAAACGATACAGCTAGTGATTGCCTGTTACTCACCGTCGGATTTACTGGCTGTTTAGCAGTATCCATTAGAAACATGTTTAGTGAAGTCTATCACTTTTCAATGTGTCAGTCTGGAGCTGTTCTCTTCCACTGCATGTGCCTTGTTTTCCCTGACCCATTCTGTCGTGTTGTTGCTGTTTAACATTCTGTTGTTGATGCTTTTGATGAAACTTAAATGTCTTTAAGTTTCCTTTTTATTAACTTTGACCAGTTATTGTCTTTTTATATGTAGCATTTAGGTTGATACGAATATACTAATGCATTATAGAAAGTGCTGACAATATGAAGCGTAACCCACATACCTGCTTTATTTAAGATTTACAAAGGCAACTACATAGTGACAGCGCATGTGTAGCTAGAGGGCAGATGCTTCATTATTAGGTTGGAATAACAAGCTAATTGCCTGCCATCTCTAACCTTAACCTGTGTTTGTCCTCAGGTGCTGCTGTTTCTTCAAGAGGAAGAGGAAGAAGAACACTCAACGGCACAAATGAACCTCCGGCCTCTCCGCACAGTCCGTTCCTTTGGTTGTTTTTAGAGCGTTCAAATAAAGAAATTTTACAAGACGACAACAGCGAGCCCTCCAATTGAGTTGGGGACCGATGTACGAGGCATGCACACGTTGTCTCTGTGGGGATTGTCTTTGTTTCGTTTCGTTTGTTTTCTTCCACATCTTAATTTAGGCAGCGACGGGCCTCATCCTCAGACTGTCTCTAGGATCTTCACGCAAACCTAAGGATCTCAAAGCACTGGAACAGCACTGCACTTCCTTTGCTGTTTTGCTTTTTTCGTTCCCCTCATCCTCGGCGGTGGACGTGCTGTGGAGGAAGTCTCTGAATGTGCCCTCTCGTCCTCTTCCTCCATGACAGGCACAGTTCTAGCCCTTTGTGTGACATAGAGGGAGGGAGAGAGACAAAGTCGCCCATGCTGGAGCTCGAACCGCAGACCTTTTCCTCCCCCGAGCACCTCCCTGCCCACTTCCACTCCACACGAGACGAGACGGTAGCTTTTTGATTTCACTTAACCCTTTTGAAATGTTTGTTTGTGTATTTGTTGGCTGATTGTTGGTTCTCATGCTGCCAGGAAGTGGTCGAAGCCTTAGAATATGACTAGCAGATTTCTTCGTCGTATCTTATTGGAGTGATTTAACGTACATGGGCAAAGCGCAAAACAGATAACTGTCGTAATGACGCTAGCTGGCCTTTACACGTGAACTTTGTGAAAGTGTGACATAAGCAGCTGTTTCCAGTGGTAACGATGAGCGGCGCTCGTCATGCGCGTCTCCGTTCCACTGACTAGTATTTAAGCTGCTTGTTCTAAAGCACTCCTCCCACTTCAACCCACCAGCCAGTCATGCTGCTTTCTCCTCTTACGATATCGTACTGCTTTGACGTACAGCTGGCTGCTTTTCTATTGGCTGAGGTGGCCAGTAAGACTTTCCTTCTGCGTTTTTGTATCTTTCGGTCCATATAGTCACTTATTATTCCCACGACCAGTTCCTAATAGATGTTGTTTTTTATGCCTGAAAACTGCTAATTCTTCAGGATGAGAATAACGTTTCATGTGCCAGAGTGGCTTGGAAAACACCTCAACTTGGTCATATTAAACGAAAGATGCCGCAAATAATGTTATAATGGCCATTCGGCAGGCGTTTCCTTGTTTTAGTAGTTGTCGTGAGCTGGAACCTGGGAGGACGCAGACTGACGGTAGTGATTGCCACTGCGAAACATCTCGATTTAATGCCTTAACATTACTCGGCAGATACCACCTGCAATAGGACATTATGAAACTCCTCCCATGCCTTCATACTGACCTGATACGTGTCTCATTCCCTTTAGGAACCTCGCTCGACAGGGTTCGAATCAACAAAATCGAACACAAATCGGATTATGTGGCCGAAAACACAGGAAGACCCATTGAAACGGCCTGTTCGTAAACTATATATAGTGGCCATAAGCGTATTCTGAGATGGGGCAGCCCTTGACCTCTTGCATGGATGAGGCGGTCCTTTCCTGAGCGCAATCCTTAAGGCAGGAATTACGTAAAATGGGGTTATATGCGAAACGATTACTGTAGTTCTGTTGTCGTCGTTTTTTGTCGCTCATCTCAAGTCGTGATGTTGCCTTGCTCATTTTTTGGTTTCACCGTTCACTTATTCACAGCATTAAATCCATGTTTTTATTTTGTGATCTTTCTAATGTATAGCAAATGTGAATTAATGTAAGAAATTATATTAACTATTATTTTATTTTATTTTGATCACCGTACAAAAGTTGAGAGAGAAGCCATAGGAGTGTGTGACTGCACTAAAATTTTCTTAGGCCCTCGTTTACGTCAGCCTGTGCGCGTTGCTGTATGCTACTGACCTCTGAACTCGTCTTTCATAAGTAACGGAGGTAAACGAGGCTGTTTGAAGAATCTGTCATGCCCATTATGTATTTTGGAAATCCCTCCTGAGGGCCTACAGATGGCATGCTTTGAATGTTCCTACAGAAGCAGTGGATAAATGAGCGTGTTGGACCAAATCGATATGGCAAATGGGCACAGATTCTTTATTAGCATGTTTCCACCTCTTAACTCATCAGTTGAGTAATCCAGCCATCTGTTTCCACTCGTTTATATATGTAAATAGTAACTTGGTGAGCTCTCACTGACCCATTCCTTTTTGGATTCACCTTGTGGAACCATTTCCACCGTGTAGGAACGAAAGTTGTGTTCAAATCTCCGGTTGGCGGTTATAGAGAGGAGTCAACCAACCGTTTTCGCAAATGCGCAAAAAACGTTCCATGTATTTCTGATGTGACGGTTATTTAATAGATATTCCTTATGCTTGTCCACTGTGATGCAAGTCACTTTGGGTCTAAATTATTCTGTGAAAAGTACTTGAATAATAATACTCTTGAAAAATTGTCTCGCACGTGCGTCGAGGCTGCATTTTATTTAATGTTCTTCTCTTAACGATATGTATTACGTGCCTCGCTAGAGTTGGAAGACGATTTAGTATTTCTGGATGTGCACTGCTTGCTGTCGCCAGGTGCGTCTGGCTCTAAGAAGAATGATTTTGCAGGATTTAACCCCTTAATTCTTGTTGACGCTCTTCCCAAGTCAAAGTGGGAGGCCTTGGCTTGTTACGGAGCCGTCTGGAATTGTTTTTCGGATATAAGTGGAATGTGAAATCGTTTAGTTTTGGATTAACGGATGAGGAAGCTAGTCCTACATGCAGATGTAAGATGTACTTTGGGATTATGAGCGGACGGTGATTAAGGCGCCAATAGCTGGATAAAAATGACTCGTCCATGTAAAACACTACACTGAAATCACACTCTTAATATGCTATTTGAAGTAGTTTGATGAGGGATGGCACAGACGTTATTCCTTATTACTGGAATTTTGGATAATGCGATCATAATGACTTGCTGGCTCTCTTGTCAACTGCAAGGTGATGACTATTTCAAACCATTTTAATCTTTAATTTTCCCTTTTTTTAAGATTGTACCATATGTTTTTGTACCTTTTTTGTAGGTTTTGTTTTAATAAAGATGGTGTTATGGCCTTCTAAGTCCATTTGACGTTTAAACACACAATAATTCCACAAAAGCAATTGATTCCCCAAAAGTCAGGCCGTTCAGGAAGCATTCTGGGTCCTTTGGAGAGGTTTTTGTGTACCATTCCATTTCCTTTGAATTGCCTTTGCTTTTGTATCACGGTTCTGGTCACTTTACTGAGCTGCAGATTTACATACAGAGCGGTAAATAGAGTTATTCTCCTAAAGTTGAAGTTAGTGACATTAATGCAGATTTTATGTGCATGGCTCTTGAGTCCCGAAAGCAATGGAAACTACTTGTAAATGGGGCACTGAAGAACATTGTGGGCATGAAGTTGATACACTGTTATTCTGTGGCTGCGTAATGCCTTAAACATGCTACTGCAAGTCT
>NW_015558577.1:660126-664358 GCF_001515605.1 Sinocyclocheilus anshuiensis | reverse complement strand
TCAGCAGGTAAATGTCCACTGCGTACTATTTTGCCGCTGTATACTGTATTGCCCTTCCATTGTGTCTGCTACAGTCATAGCTTTTTTTCTCTCTGAAAAATGTAATCATTCCTGTCTCAAGGTTTTAGTTAATGTGGGAACTTGAGCATTTTTATTTATTTTTTTGAAGTGAACAGTCCGATGTGGTTAACTGCTCATTTTTAATGACCTCGGAATGATTATATTACAGGAGTCTGGTAGGAAAGCACTGCAATATTTGAATTCTCTTTTTCACGTTTTTTTTTTTTTTTTTGTAGTGTTTCTTTCAGTAAGGATGATTCTGTACTTCGTAACATATTAAAAACTGAATTGTACAGTACAGCAAGAGTCATTCTCTTGTTCTGGTCATACTTACAAAGATACTTTAAATTTCATTGTATTATGAATTTATTGTTGAAATATGAATGTTGCTTAAATGTATTTCAATGATTTTACTTTGTCAAGGGCTTCAACTGTGATGGACCCGTTTTGTTTTCTCCTCTCTCTCTCTCTCTCTCTCTCTCTCTCTCTCTCTCTCTAAATATATTTTGTATATTTTGTGGTCTTAATCTTATTTAAAATGCCTATTTTCCTGAGGAGTCATATCAAATTCCATACATAACCTTTCAAATTAAATTTTTATTCCCTCCACACTTAAAGGGAAACTCAAGTTTGCACCCTTTTTTATGTAAAATAAAAGAAAATGTCTCTTAACCATTGAGTGAGAGTGTGTCTGTCTTTTTAAGAGGGTATTTGTAGCCTAAAACCTTTATGGCCTGAAAAATTGTGGGTTATGTGTTCAGTCTGTTTATTAATAGATATTCCTTATGAACTCGTAACACATACATAATACACATACATAATGTATACTGCAGATTGCTCATTTTTTATAAAATACTAGCATGCAAAAGGAGGACATTGGTTCTGGGAGTTGTTTGCAGAATACATTTTTTTATATATTTTGTTCATGGTCTTCAAGTTAAGATGGGGGAAGAAGCCTCCCTTAAGAACAATGTCCATATACTGATAAACTGTTAACATATTTACATATGAGTTTAGCATGTAGAGGATTATTATGCATCACCCAACAGACTATTATGGGAGTCAAATAGAAACAATTTAGTTGTAATGAAAATTTACAATTATGAAAGAGAAAATCTAATGTGATTTGAAAACATTTACTGAAATTGAATGTTTCATAATGACAAATGTTCAGGAGCATAGTTTCAGAGAGAGGTACCTGAAAGGCAATTACATGCAACTTTTTTTAAACTTGAAAACATGTCACAATATAGCAGCAGTTACCAATGCAGTTGGACTGAAATATTCCACTCAGTTTTAGGCTGTGGTGATGCTGACTTGAGATGCTAAAGTTTACAGTATTGTTCTTAGGCTGACGAATTATTAAAGAACAACATAACAATGTAATAAAGTATGTTTACACACACGTTTACATAGCGATTTAAATGGGGATGTTCCATATACTTCTGTTTTTATATTGAGCTAATTATAAATAGTAAATACTACAACTTTTAAAACCCTAACCCTCACAGAAATTTTTATGTACTTTTTATTTTCTTTATTTTTATATATCTTTTTATTTATTATTATTATTATTTTTACAAATGAGGATGTACCCAAAAGTGAGTTTTCAGGTTACAAATTTGTCCCCAATTTATAAACACATTTATTTTATCCCCTCCTTCATAATCAGTGTTGCCAAGTCCGCGGAATCGGGTACTTTAACACTGTTGCCGCGGGTTGTTTTTCATGTCCGCGGGTTGAAGCGACCCCAATAACGTGATATTTAGCCCCTGGAATGCGAATTTTACTGGAGGATCCCCGCCGAAAAACGTGTATTTTACCCCCCGGAATGCGATTTTTACAGGGGAATCCCCCTCGAAACGCGATTGGGCTAGTTTTGAGTAGCAAGGCGGGTTTTTCGGCGAAAACCTGGCAACCCTGCCCATAATACTTATATCTCAGACTATTTCATCCTGAATTGGAGGTAAATTAAACCTAATGCATCCACTTTCACTCACCCTTTAACACTTCTAAAGCTACCTAATATTTTGGGGCAAGATGTCTCCAGGGGCCTTCTTACCCCAAGGGTACAACTTCACCTTTACACTTCAGGAAAAATATACAGAGTACATCTCTGTATATTTTTCCTGAAGTGTAAAGGTGAAGTTTTGAAGTTTTAACACTTTTAAAAGTGTTAAAGGGTGAGTGAAAGTGGATGCATTAGTTTTAATCTAGTTTTCCTCAGCTCTAAGTTAATTATTCTACCCTTAAATCTGCATTGAACAAATATACATACAAACTTGTCATATTAGCAGGTGAATCTTATTCTCGTTACTTGGATGTTGTAGATCAAATATAGCAGCCTTCTAACAAAGGCATGAAAGTTTATTTCTTGTTAATTAATGACATTTCTTGGAAGGTATGCTGGCTTATAAAATCTCTCATAACATGATAGATTTGGTTGTTGTTTCCAATGAGCCCATACACGAATTAATTTATTGACTAAATTACTAGTCTGGAGTGAGTTTATGTGGTAAATTGTTTTTGTGCAACGTTATTTTGTTAGTTGTGTGATATGTGCAAGTTTGAAATAAAACCGGCCTTTTTATTTTACCCGTTGATTTGAAGCAGGTGATGTTTGTCATTCAGAGACTTTTATGTCATTTCCGGCAGAGCTTTATAAACGTCCGCACCGTTCGTTTTGTTAACCCTTTTCCTCTAGACCGGCTCAATATGGTGTGTATGTTTCACAGCGACCTCCTGTCAATCCGTATTAATCCTGTGTTTTATCAGCTCGTCACCTTTTTGAAAGCACCTAAATGTTTTGTTAATACTTTTAAGATTCTTAAACACTAAGTATTTTTGACATTTGGCAGCAGCGGTAATGTAGGATGTTGAAAAAAAAACAACTCCGCGTCATCTCCCGGTTCACAACTTTTGAATTTGATGTTACAGTCTGCAATACAATGTTGATTTATATAGAACTAGTTTGATGCTTTGAGCGGAATGTAAATAGTGACTCGTTTATCCTGCCGTTTTCGTGTGCTCATGTGTGAAAACCGTTAAAAGCCATAGCTCTTCTTCACGTGTCCTGAACTAGAGCACGTGTTAAGTGTTGGTATCTTAATGTCGTTGTATTGTTGATGCCGTGTGAGCTTTGGAAATGCTCTGATCTCGGTCGCAAGTACTGTGACTGACTGGTGTGTGTGCTGACAGGGGCGCGTGAGAACCAAGACCGTGAAGAAAGCCGCCAGGGTGGTCATCGAGAAGTACTACACCCGCCTGGGCAATGACTTCCACATCAACAAGAGAGTGTGTGAGGAGATCGCCATCATCCCCAGCAAACCTCTGCGCAACAAGATCGCGGGGTGAGTGAGTGCCATGGGACATGAATATGGTAATCAGGGCTGTTCATACATAAGATGGTCTTGTGGCCAGGTATTATGTAGGTTTATATTTTTTAATCTACATATAAAAATGTGTCTCTGCAGGTATGTGACCCATCTGATGAAGCGCATTCAGAGGGGTCCCGTCAGAGGCATCTCCATCAAACTGCAGGAGGAGGAGAGAGAGAGACGGGATAACTATGTCCCAGAGGTCAGTATGGTTCATTTCACGCTACGTGCTCATCAGCAGGTTCACACAGAAGGTACACCATCGGAATCCAAAGAGCTGCCATTAAGAGTGTGCAGTCATGACCAAAAATGGTATCTTTATCTTCTGAATTTGTGTTGAGAACTGCAATTAGACAATAGCTTGTCTGATTTTTGTTTCGTTAGTGTTTTGTCAACCTTGACTAGTTAAAGGGGTCATATGATGCTATTTTAAAGATCATTATTTTGTGTATTTGGTGAAACAGAATATGTTGACATGCTTTAATGTTCAAAAACATGTTATTTTTTCAAATACTGTACATTATTGTAGGTCCTCTATGCCCCGCCTCTCTCAAACGTGTCGTTTTCAACAAAGCCCCCTCCTTTGACAAGCGCAGTCTGCTCTGATTGGCCAGCTGACCCAGTGCATTGTGATTGGCCGAACACCACAAGTACGCGTCGGAAATGTAACGCCCCTTACCATAATTGCTTCAGCTTTCAAAGTAAATATCAAGACAGTTAATAATGTGGTTAGTTTTACCATCAGTTCAAGCCCGAAAGGGCAACAGAGTCGCGTGACAGACACAGTGATGATGC
>NW_015558577.1:651196-659293 GCF_001515605.1 Sinocyclocheilus anshuiensis | reverse complement strand
CCAGCCTTGTACTCTTCTAGGTTCAAAAAACTGTCGTCCATAAAATGCGTTGCACAAATTCGAACATCTGGGTTGTGCTGTTCTGTTGTAAATAAATCTTAACCAATGATTCCTAATTGCATCTACTTCCGGAAGGCCAAATACAGTGCTTTTGCTTTCGCACTGAAACACACAGCGTCTCCCTGACATGCTGCATCAACACTACTGCTGTTCCTGAAACCACGCCTTCTTTCTTTGCGTGCACATTTGGGCGGCATTATGCTAATATTTCCACGTAGTGAGGTAGATATGTGAGGGCGTGTTAGAACAAGCAGTTTTAGGTAGGTGTGGCTGACTCTTAACTTTTATAAAGAATGTCTCTTTGGATTTGAGACTTTAGTCTTTGCAACTTTACAGATCTTCTTTATGCATCTAGAGCTTGTAACACTCCAAAGAGAAAGGAAAACTTGAAATCGCATCATATGACCCCTTTAAGGTCTGTTGAAGACTGTTCTTATACTGCGTAGTGGTCAGTTCATACCAGTGAGAAATTAACTCTTTCATTAAGCAGAAATGTTTGACATGAATTCTTCGGGGGCGTTACTTATTTATATATTTTTCTTAATTTATTAGAATCTGAACACCTTATTAGATGTGAATATGGACTTTGTTATTATTGTAATTTTTTTTTGCCATATTACTGCATTTAAGCGGCAATGCGGTTAAACATCTTACATTTTCTGGGGCATTTATACTTTTTTATTTTTTTTATTTTATTTAAACCTTATTAGCTGAGGATGTGGGCTTAATTTTATTTTTTATTTTTTGCCAGATTATTGCATTTAATCAGTTTCAGTAAGAGACACTATAGGCTGTTACCAATCAAATGATATCCAGCAAAATCCTTTTTTTGCACTGTACAAGTTCCACAGAAGATGTCTTTAGCAGTGTGTAGATGTATTTGAACTGCAGTTGCATAATACTGAGATTTGCTTTAAATATTTTGAATCTTGAAATATAATTTTTTTTTTTTATATATAAATTTAAACATGAAACTGACACTTAATGAGTCATGGAAGCATTCATTCAACAGATTCCTTCAAACAGCTGATTCATTGAGAATCTAAGCAGATGACTGTTTTTGTGAATAGATAATTGATTTGTTCAAAAACGTTACGTTCAGGAAACAACGGTTATGTTGCAGTTTTTAGAACCATTTTTGATGACAGTATCTGAAATATAGTTCACTATTAACTTACTGATTTTATGCAACAGGTCAATAAACATCACATTTGCAGTCATGCTTATATTAAAATGGCACTCTTGGTCATGTAATAATAAAAAAACGAGGTAAACTCATAAGGGGCATGTTTGACCTCTATTTTGAATGTGGGCTCATTCTAACTGCATTCTGCTGGGCCACATCATGAGTGAAAGCCTGATTTCTTAAGGCGTAATTTTGTTGCAAAGTGAGCGATATGCTTGATAGTATCAGCCTCCACATCGTTAAAACTATAGTGATGAATATCATAGATGTGACTTTACATATCCCTACGAACTGCCAGTATGAGTTCTCTTGGTTTCTCCTTATGAAGAGCCCAAAAAATGACAATCTCTGCTATTATGTTCCTCTAAACTCATTTATGTAGTAATAATATAATTTGCTGCATGATACCATGTCACTAGTACTGCATTAGTCCCTTATTTCATGTGCACGTTCACTCTGTTCTCAGGTCTCTGCTTTGGATCAGGAGATTATTGAGGTTGATCCAGATACAAAGGAAATGCTGAAGACTTTTGTAAGTTGGTTTGACTGTAGTTTGTGTAGATGAACTGTAAAAACTTAATCCTATGTGCTGCAATGGCTATATTTTATATAACTTAACCCATTCTTTCTCTCATTGCAGGACTTCGGCAACATCTCCAACTTGCAGGTCACCCAGCCAAGTATTGGAATGAACTTTAAAACACCCAGAGGAGTCTAGAGGCGTAATTGATCAGAAGTCAATAAAGACTGCAAAAAAAGAGAACATCCTTGTGTTTGAACAAGTTATTTTTGATCATCTGGATGATCATTATTCTCCTGATGTCACTCATAACACTGTAGATCTGACTTGTTCAAGTTGTAATACAAAGCAGTTACACCGTTAAAGCAAGCTTTAAACTAGATTGCACATAAGGGTTTCTGAAATGTTAATAGTAACAGCAGTCTAAAAACAGCTGTACAACTGATTCCGATTTGAAAATGTGAAAGACATATGTTGAATACTTAACCGATGTCAGGTGTCTATTCTATGAAAACCAGCTTTCTGTAGTAATGGAAAAAAAAATGGAAATGGGTTTCATACATTTCCAATTATGCTCGATTTTAGTGGTTTCTAACCAATGTTTGGAGAATTATGGTTTAAGGTCCTTATTCAGCCATCATGACTGACCAGAAAAGTGAGGTATTTTAAATGCTGAGGGAGTCCTGAAAAACAAATCACAGTTCAAAATATTTAAAGTGCATGCAAGTAAATAAGAACCAAAGGCAGTGTTTTTAGTATTTTTTTTTAAAAAGCCAGAGTATTTCTAGAGACAGCAAGATGATCTTTGTACAGAAATAAGCAACAACAGAATTCTGCATATGCAACACAGTAAAACCTGCCGCTCAAATATTATTTCAGAGGCAAAAGAACAAATAAGACCAGCTGCCTATGCTAAACTATGACACTACATTACACAAATAGAGCTTTATATTCAAAACACAGGATATGTAAAAATGTTTTTTTTTTTCTTTTCTTGAAATTGTTGAAAAAGTGCAATAAAGGTTTGACTGCCTACAACTTGTTAGGTTATCCCAAATAGGTCATTGTTTTTTTTTACCAAGCTTTTTAACATGTTCCTATAGTTACCCAGAATTTCTTACAGTCAGAATGACATTCAAGAAAATGTTTGAGACATTAAATTCATAAAACAAAATTATGATTGCTGTTCCATATTTTCTTTGGGTAAAAGTACAGATCAAAACCATATTCAGCAGGGGAGGAATAGTTGGGTTTTTTCCCTCGCACATTGAAATTCTATACAAGTACTTCATATGAAACAAATACAAGAAATATACTGGAAAATAAAAGATGAGCACTGGGAGTTCTGTAGAAAAGTGTGTTGCATTTGCACTTTGTTGCATTAAGTGCCAAGCATGTGGTCTGTAAAATCTCACAGTGAATGTTGTCATTCATTCTTTGAGTTTGTGTAAGCTCTGATACAAGAATTTAGACCAATGCAGCATGAGGAAATAAACCATATAAAGCACTTTCCAAAGTACCAAATTTGTTCAGTTATCAGTTATATGTGTGCAACCTGAAGTTTTGAGTTTCAGCACCAAGTCTGACGGCATGCGTGATGGAGGTCTACGTTCTCGTACCAATGGACTGAGTGACCAGTAACAGTTCAGCATTACAGAATAAATATCACAGTGTTGTGTGATAAATATTTCCCAGTTGTACTGATTTCTGCCATTCCACACAAATTCAATAAGGCATATCTGACGGGAACTCCCATTTAAAACAGGCATAATGTAGAAGGGGGACGTTCGCAGACTGCAAAAATCCATTCTAATGGCAAATGAAAAAGCAGCATGTCTCTGACTAAATGGAAACATTGCTGTGGTGATGAAATGAGTCCATTTTAAACGTATATACAAACAGATAAGTGTACATGCATATAAAACAATACAAAACATGTTTAAGAAAATAAGACATGGCACATTATATGACATACAAAAGAGAAAAAGACAATCAAAATGCTTAATACAAAATGAGTTGCAGAAATAAAAAGGACGATGTCCAATGTTCAGCTCACTGAAATGGGGGCAATATATATAGATACAAAAACATACAAAGAAAAGACACAAATGAAACACTGTAAATTGTGCCTTACAAGCACCAACACGTACACCAGCATAATGTAGTTTTCCTTTTTTCGTAGGATAATAAAACGGTGTCTTTTCAAACGGTCTCCGCTGAAATATAAGGAAACATTTTAGGATGCTGAGAGAAAAATCGCAGTCATCTGGTTGAAGTAACCACGTCCTTTCTCCAAGAATGTCCATTGTCCTCATTTGATGGGTTTCTCCTTCCTGAGAGAAAGCAAGGTATGCCACACATTAGTGTTTTTTTTCCTATCTCACGCTCTTCTCTCTCCATTTAGCGAATGATTGAGAAATCCTCCATGCTGTACAGGACATCCTCCCCGTGACAGGTGAGGTCTAGTGTTATTATGAGGATTGTGCTCAGGCTGTCGTGATGGCGTTTAGGTCCTTCATTAAGCCCTCCAGATGGGCCATTTCCTCCGTCAACTCGTCCGTCTCATAATTCTGAGGGAGATGAAGAAGGTTACTGCGGGGGGTGGGGTTGGGGTGAGCTGGGGTTTGGGGAACTGGGTTTATGAGGGGATGGTCAATGGTACTGCAGAAGAAAAGCAGGAAATCAAATAGCACAGCCACATGCGTGGTAATGGATGAAGGGGTACGGTAGTATTGGGCATTTTGCAGGATAAATGAGAACCGATCAGCAGTTTTAAATAATTTTAAAAAATTGGAAAATTGCAATAATTAATTGTAATAAATGGGCAATAAATACAGCCGTTAAAAGGGAGAAGCAGGTAAAGGTTTGGGAGAGAAGAAAAAGATGTAAAACATTTTATTATTAGCTTTTTATAAATGTAAATATATTCAATATGTAACAGTATACTCAATATGTAACAGTATCCCTAGAAAAACATAGTATGTAACAGTGCATGGCATTGCTGTAGCTCAAACAGCAGAGCATGGCACCAGCAACGCCAAGATCATAGGGCTGATGTATAATGATAAAATGTATACCTTGAATTCAATGCCAAATGTTGTAAAAAGGTAATTCTACTAAGCAGTTCATTGTCATGTCCCTATCATAATAAATGAGATAAAACACATTTGGAGCAGATGGCTTCTGGTTCCTTACTGATATTCTGTTATATGCTGTACTGTAGATACATTTTATTGCCACTGTATAAATAATTAAACTACATTTAATATTGTTAAAGCTCCTAGACTTGACCAAAAATACATATAACACAAGCATTTTGTTTTGCATGTTACAGAGTTCTAATTACTGCATAACAGTAATGACTCAAATGTACATGGTTATGTTGTAAGAGTCATAATGTACAGAGAAAAAGTAATACAGAACATTATAGGAACTAAAGTACTCACGCTCCCTGCATCTTCATGCAGTCTGCTACTTTCCGAGACATCCGGTGCACTTGGAACTATGACAGGCATAGGAGTTCTCGTCCTTCCCAACGTACCGATAGAGGCTGTTTTAACTGAGTGAGGCCCTAAAACAGATCGCACAAGTCAGTGTCTGTCCTTTTTGTAAATTTGTACTATTCATGATAAGGATGCACAAACCATGAAATCCTTTTTAGAGCATTTGGAGTGTGACAACTAGATCCAAGATACTGGAATAAATTAGTTTTCTATTTAAAAGACAGAATTTTTCCATCAGTCCATTTGTCTTCCTCTTCAGCAACTCTAAACTGTGGTGCTCCACAAGGGTCTGTTCTAGGTCCTATTATATTCTCACTGTATATGTACCATTTAGGCTCAATATTCCACAGACTTTTCTTATGCAATAAATGCTTTCATTTTTTAACTTGGAAGAAAGTACACTTTGGTTGGCAAGATCTTTTTAAGCTCAATGCTGATAAGATATTTACATCCTCTAACTCCACCAATGAAATTACCAATAGCTTAGCTTTCATTCCGGTGAATGTACCTGCCTATATTATAAACATTTTTATTTTAAAAGCCATTATTTTAGACATTGCAGATTGGATCACCCAATATGGATGTGAATATCTTGTGTGAAGAGGAACTTACCTGTCTGAGACAGCAGTGGAGTGCTGGGTAATGCTGCTGAGTCATACATGGGGTGAGCTGGGATGGCAGGCACTGCAAAACTCTTGAGTGGGTGCGTGGGACGAACATGTGCTGTGGGTGTACTGAATGCTGGCTCCTCTTCAGCGACTGAGCTGTGGTAGCTAATGTCTGTCTCTGAAAGGTCAGTGGTGCAGGAGGGCTGCCCAGACGGAGGGTGCATGTCAGCACTAGGGGTGTTCCTTACTGACTCTGTAATTACATCAGCACATGGGTCAGCACATGGTGCATACTGCATACTATTAACCATGCGGGTGTTGTATACAAGCAACCTTAAAGATCAGAAGCTTGCTGGGGAAAAAAAAAACAAGTCATATCACGTTAAACACCTAAATGTGAGTAGGTAGAATACTCTCCTTCTGAAACAACCAATTTTAAACAATCTTTTTTAACCAGGCTGTGGAGACTGAAGGTGAAAGTCCAGAGCATCTTGATGTGTCCCAACCTTAATATTTCTTCCTTAAATGTATTGTTGTTTGGTATAATTGCCATAAGGTTTATTACATTCATGTTAACTGTGTTAAAACTCTACAACTATTGGTAAAATGTGAGTTTGCAGTCAATTGTTAGAAAGAGAATTAATGACTGGAGAATCCAAAAAACAACGTCAGAGGGGAGTCTAATGTTTCACCAGAAGATGGAATTATAACATGTTGATTAAAAATTATGGGTCCAAAATAATGAATAAATTAAAACTACATGAATGAATCATTTACAATAAGGTCAATTACATCAACGTAGAAAACAGATTTCATGCCGACTTTAAATAGGGTAAATTTTGTTTTCATGTTGCCTTTCTATTGGTAAAGATGGTTTCTGGAGAATGGGTATTTGCTTTGATGCTGGCCAAAGTTGGTCTGCCAGCTCTAACCAGCTTGACCAAGATGGTTCACCAGGTTAAAACCAGGTCCCCCAATTGATCAACAGTCTAGAACAGGCTGAACCACTGAATAACAAAAAAAATGACTCACTTAGGCCAGCTAGAAACCATGTAATGTTGGCAAAGGAAGTGCTAAAGAAGGAGGTATGTTCACTTTGAGAGATAAAGGGGGAAATGAAGAGATATGGAAAGTTTCACTACAACTCCATGGTCACCAAGTAAGTGTAACTCCATTTTGAGAGGAAAAGAAGAACATGGTCTAACACAATTGTATCCAGGCACGATGAAGTTCTTCACAAAGTCCCACTAATGAGCTCTCACCTGTGGACTGTGCCCTGTCTAGATGAGAGATGGGGGTGGCGATGGACCGCGTGCTGCTCTGGTGGTGGAGATAGCTGCATGTTGGCGAGGCCAGGCTGCCCAAGTGATAATGATGGTGATGGTTATCGAGGGAATGGATGGGGTGAGCACTAATCACAGCTGCGAATGAACACAAATAATAGAGCGCCATGGTTTAGACCTTGCACACAAAGCTAAGAGATTATGGAAAGCATGGTGCATCTATAACATCTGCTCATGCAAACAAAGAACAACACAGATTGAAAGACACGCTATGTTGCTAGGTTAAAGAACTATCATTAGCAGGGTTCCCACTCTTTCATGAACACCAGATTCAAGGACTTTCAAGGACTTTTTAAAGCACCATTTATTTTATATCAAGCACCTATCGAATTCACACCCCAGCATATGTAGTGTCATGAAAGACCTTACATTACTTAACATTTCACCACTTACACTTAACATTTACATAAAAAAAATCAGAGTAATAATGTTTTTAATGTGTAGGTTTCATAAATTTAGACTGTTTTGAGCAGTTGTGTTCAAAGGAATTTAATTAAATCCATTGAAGTCAGTACTGGTAATATTCAAATAAAATTTCTAAAATATTGATAAAATATGCATCAAACTGGTTTTTGCTGTAGTTCTTGTACAAGATTTAAATTTGAAAGAATTTCTCAATTTTTAAATTAATAAAAAGTGGTTAAATGTTGAAATAACATGGTAAAACCTGTTAACATAAAAAATGTGCACATTCACTCAAAAGAGACGTTACTCATTAATAAATAAACAAGTCAAAATAATTTTGTAAATTACTTTTTATTGTAAATCCCATTTTTTCATCTTTGACCTAGAGGAATGCAGCTGCTCAAAATGTCAATATTTTTTGAAAATATTTAATGAACATTTTAAACCTTGTACATGTGCAAATCTGCAAAAA
>NW_015558577.1:636513-649990 GCF_001515605.1 Sinocyclocheilus anshuiensis | reverse complement strand
GGTAGTGGAAGCGCAAATGTCTGAGAGTGCACGTCTGAGAGTGCAAGCGCCAGCTGCAGCCAGACCCTTTTGAGCGGCTCAGCTGTTACTATATTTGGAACTATTTTCGTTGATGCAATATATACAAGACAATAAGAATGTTTGCGGGAGCGTGACACACACGTTGCGGGAGCGGGCGGTAATGCTCAGAAATTCAGGGGGAGCGGGCTTAAGAAAACTGTCCCGCTCAGGTCTCTAGTCTGCGCGTCAACACACACGTTTTTTTTTTTCGCACTCCCCCATCTCCACCCCCAATCATTAGTGCCGCTTGTTCGACAGAACATACAGGACCATTTTTAAATAGCGCCATAAACAAAAGTTATTTCAAATTGAATTCAAGCACTTTCAAGGACCTATGTTTGTTTTCAAGTACTTTCCAGGCCTTGAATCCATATGTCTGAAATTCAAGTACTTTCAATAAGCGTGGGAACCCTGCATTAGGCTAGAAACATACCCTAGACAAGTATGCAAATGCAGATGCAAATTCTTGGCCAACCTGTTCCTTCATTGCTGTGTGGCTAGCCTAACTAACTTTAGCTAATTTGCTAAGCAATTGTCTCTTGCTGAGCAATAGACCATTGCTCTGCCATGGCAGCAGTTGACCTGAACATTCTCATGCATTTCGAAATGTTTAGCTTTCTTAGCTTGAGTTGTTTGCACCCGTGTACTTGAATAGAGTATGTTTTTGGCCTACAACTACAATAATGAACTCAGGGAACCTTGTTTGAGGACTATGTTATTCCAAAGAGCATAAATTTTTAATATCCTAACTGAAAGAAAAGGGGCCAAATTAAGGGTGTCTGGTCCCTGGTTCAGGATCACACACTTACGCTGAGGGGGTTGTGCATCAAAGGGCATCATCATTTTAGGTCTCATTCCTCGACGGCCTGCCAGTGTAGACATGCTGTCCTCTGATTCATGGCCTGTAAATCAGACAGTGACCAGCCAATCAGATTGAGACAGGCTTACCCACCGGACAGGCTCCCAATACAAGAGCCATATGAAGACAACCAGCTGACTTCCTAGAGTCAGTTGCCAAGATCATGTGATATTTTCACTATTGCAGTGGGATTCTATTGTTTGTCCATTAGAGGGCAGTGTAGACACACATATCAGGAGATCTGTAGGAGTTAGCAGCAGCAGATAGATATCAGCATTCACGCCACGAGAACAAAGAAAACAAGGCTACAAGTGTTTCCATTTTAAGCAAGGAACATGCCAATCGCAAGCAATAATGACAAATAGTAGACATGACTTTGAAGCATCCTTCAGAAGCAGCAGCTGGAATGATGTCATGGATTATGCAGCAGGTGAAGGCTGGTCAAGTTTAAAGACCCCATGAAATGGTCACAAATCTTCTTTCCTGTGTGTGAGTTATTTTCCTACTGAAACAGGAAGTTGGGCTAGACATATCAAAGTGACTTTTTAGGCAGCTTTAAGTTTACATCATAGCTACTTGGTACTTATAGTCAGTTGTAGATGGTATTGAGAGAGGGTTCCAGTTTGTTTTACAAAGAGAAATACTATAAATATATAAAAAATCTCCAGAAGTTTGGGTGTCCACTAGTATACAGATAGTCTTTAACAGACAAAACTCTTTGCGTTCTGATTTCATGGGGTCTTTAAATCAAAGTTCTTACCACGGTAAGAGTTACGTCTCTGGAGCATAGGATCCATGGAGCCATCCACCGGGGTGATGTCCTGGGAGGTTCGGGGGATTGGTGTGTCAGTCATGACTGGATTGGGTTCAGGCGATTTGTCGATAGGTTTTAGCTCCAAACGTTCGTGGTGGATCCAGAGGTCTGGTGGCTTCAGATCTTTGGAATTGCCCTTATACTTGTGGGATCCATTGGCGGACTTGCAGGCTGCACGTTTCCTGGAGATCATACCAAACAGTTTGAGGAAAGGTTGTGACAAATACATTAACCCTCACGCCAGGACTGAGTATTAGGACTGTTCGTCAGCAGGAGATCTGAACTTACTTTTTCTGCTGTGTTGTGGTACGGCGTGTACACAGGAAGGCGCCAACCACCACCAGGATGATGATAAATGCACCCACAGACACAATTATGACAATAACCAGGATGTGGTTATCACCAGTGCCAGACATATCTGCTTTCCCTGAAACATGGCAATTCTATGGTTATAAAGTTACAAGAAAAGGAAAATTTGTCAAGGCAAACAAATGTTGAATGTTGGTTTGTCAAATTCTTGCCTGAAAGTTTAAAAAGTTTTGAAAGCCTTAAATGTTTATGACAGAATGGCCTGATAGACAGAAATATAGAGGGAATTGGTTGAGTTTTGCCATGGGGTTGCTAAGTGATAAGTTGATCCTAAGGTGTTTCTACATGGTTGCAAGACACCACTAGGGTCTTGCTAAGTGGTTGCTAGCCATTTCTAGCGGCTTTCTACAGTGTATTTTTTGGAAACATAAAACAGCAATTACCAACTGATCCAAAACCTTGTTCTTGTACAGAGGGTCTTCCTGGTTTCACCAATATACCTGGAGCTACAAGAGGTCAGATAAGAAGAATTGACAGGTGGCACATTGGAATCTACAGCTCTTGTGTAAAGTTCACATTAAGACACATTCCACAGCATGCAATTTAAAGAGATAAACCACAAGCTGTACTTCAGAGAAGAGCGTGACACTCATCTTTTGACCAAAATGTGCTTGGGGAAAGACTGTTAGTAGTATAAAGTTTTAGCCACATGTGCATTTTGCTGATAAACTCTTTAGTAAATGGTAGTCAGGCAAGCAAATAAGATGTTTTTCTGCTATACACCAGCTGGACCTTTCTGTGACTGCTGATGAATTTCAGTGTTCAGGGAAAACAAGCTGCTCACTTCAATTTGAGGACATTAGTGGAATAAGAGAAGAGAGAGCAATTACCTTGGTCATTAGCCATTTTGTCAGAGGATTCAGCTAGCAGGACAAAGCAGAAGGAGAGGAGACAGGTTAGAGGGAGAGAGGCGTGCAAACAGAGCTAAGCAGGACCCTATGGACGGCTTGTGCATGAGCCAGTTTGAAAGATTGGTTAGGTTAGGGTAAACGCAAAGGGTTAAGCTTTAGATTAGGTTAAAAATAGCGTATGTGCATATGGTACCATAATATATTTCCCAATATTGAATCCTACTAATTATAATTTAGCCACTGAACAGTGCTGAAAAGAACAGCATGAAATTCCTTTATGGTTCACTTTGGTTTAGGCTAGTTCATTATGGTCTGCTACTAGTCTAGTTGGTATTTTCCTTTTTGATCAAGAACATCTTGCTGGTTAAGCCAGATAAGAAACATAGTGGTTACACCAGTATCCCATTGTATTTTTGGATTCATAACCCAGCATATGCTGGTCTTTTCAGCAGGCAGCAGTGATTGTTATCATTCATCAGCGTGAATGAGCTGGTTTACCTTTAGGAGTGCGGAACTGGACAGCATCAGACATGGGACCCATCCCTTTAGAGTTACGCGCTTGGATCTTGAAGTAGTAGGTGGTATCAAGGGTCAGGTCTTGAATCTGATGGGTTAGCCTGTTCCCCACTACTGGCTCAATGACCCAATCGTGAACCTCTGCATTCACATCAGTGCTGTAGTAAATGATGTAACCTGGAAAGGCAGAGAAAAAGTAATACAGAGGTATATTGTAATGATAAATCTGGCAAGTTAAATAGTCACTAACCACGTTTCCATTGCCCTTCAAATTGCACAATGAAAATATGCCTAATGGAAACACATCAACTTCGCAAAAATTCTCTTTATTGCAAAACAATTTTTACGCTCGCATTAAGTGGTTTTTCAGGCAATTTGA
This sequence comes from Sinocyclocheilus anshuiensis, assembly GCF_001515605.1. Classification (NCBI taxonomy): domain Eukaryota; kingdom Metazoa; phylum Chordata; class Actinopteri; order Cypriniformes; family Cyprinidae; genus Sinocyclocheilus; species Sinocyclocheilus anshuiensis. The sequence goes on along the minus strand of NW_015558577.1, from coordinate 646,142 downwards.
AAAATGAATATATCGCAAAAATGCAATGGAAACAGTTTTTTCGCAGTTACAGGTCACCTGGCATATGTAAATGATCACATGATCATTCTTTAATGTACTATAACCTCCAAGAAACACCTAATTCATGGCCGCTCTCAAGTATAAAGGGCTTTCCTTGGAATTAATGCATGGATAACCCCTTATTTACACTGCACAAGTCTGTGGTGCACTATGGCTCCGACACGGCCACTCTAGTTAATGCTTGTGTTTATACCAGCTGCACCACGGCACGTTTCAGAAGCGTCCCAGAAGCCACTGTCCGTGCTGCTTCACTAAAGATACACGCATACGTGTCCATCAATGAAAAATAATGGCTAGTGCGGTGGCTGCAATTTACGTAAACCTACCAACATCCATCTCCATGACTTATTGCGAGAGGAAAAAATGTTGTTTTAGTCGTATAACATCAGTTAATGGAAACGGCGTCAATTCGCAATAGGTTTTTTATCGTTATTTATAAAATACTGCAAAAGTTTTGTGCAAATCTGTAATGGAAACCCGGCTACTGTCTCTAACAGATTATATATTTTTAATATCACTTTTGTCACCTGTGATCTTGCCATTGGCTTCTGAGGGTGGCTGCCAGTTGACGATGATGGTTCGTGGTCGTCCCTCTTTGCTCACTACAGTCACATCTTTAGGCGCAGAACTTGGGACTGGAGAGAAATATAAAATGAATCAAGACTACAATTGCAGATATTCCCTGACACTCTATGTTAATGCAAAGTTTACTGTTCATTGAGTGCGTTTACATGTACAACAAAACTACTTGATGAGTCATTAACCTAAATCGATGAGGCTGCAACCTGCCCCATTTAGAGTACATACTTGTTTCAAAAGTTGTTCCATGTGCAGTCATGCTCCATGTGCTGGTCCTCCGGCCCTTGGTCACCATGACCGAGAACTCGTACAAGGTGTTGGGTTTAAGACCCGTCACTGTGTGAGTCAGTGTGGTGGTATTAGCCACCTAAAATTAACAAATCACCGTCAGTGATATAACAACTGAAGATTCTCCACCATCCACCACCTTCGCTGTGAGGAGCCTAGATTCTGTTAACATACCTTGAACTTTGTGTTTGCGGGTATGTTGGTCTTCCAGCGCACTGTGTAGTAACGTGCATCTGTGATCTTCTGGTTCTTGGGCAGTGAGTTGTCCGCCCAGGTGACTTTAATGGTGTCGTGGCTCAGAACGGACGCCTGAACGCCCACAGGAGGCAGCATGGGTAAAGGGTCTGGTACTGGAGTGTATGGAGCATGGAAAAGTTCGTACAAATCAACATCAGGGTCTATGGGGTCTGCAAGCAAATTACACAATGTCCCATGGCAAAAAAATAAAAAGGTGAAAAAAGGTGAGCTCGATTACACATACAAGGGGAGGGTTTTAGGACGGGAGACACGTAACGACGGGGGAGAACGGATTAATGGGTTAAAATGGGAGGTGAGGAAGGAAGAATTGTGGAGGTGGGATTGGGAAAGGAGAAAGAGAGAAATATTGGATTAGAACAGAATACCAAGAGACAGTCACAAAATCATCCAGAGCTACAGAGAACTACGTCTACAATGAGTCGAGGAACTACATCAGCTTGGTTCACTACCAGCTACATTACAAATAAAGGAGGAAAACAATCAGTCAGACAGTGAGAGTTCATATACACAGAGCCTGGGATACATTGTAATCCTCATCTAGAATCTTACATGGATAAAAACAATGCTGTTAGGGATCCTAGGGATGTCAAATGTTAAAACTGTAATTAAATTTATTATACCTTGTATTTATTGTAAGGTTAGAAAATCTCAAATTATGTGTGCTTGAAGGTCGTAAGTGTTTGGCTAATAAAAAGGTTGAGATCTTTTTCTTTTATACTGCAATTTAACCAGATTCACAGAAGGAAGCAGATGAAAAGGCTTTTATTTTTCTTTCCTGTCTACTAATTTTTATTTGAGGTGTGGAATCAGTGACCTTGTCTTGAGTCAAGGTTTTGGAGATGAAATGTTTTGATTATTCCCCAAAGCTTTCAGATAATTTCACCGTGCGATGCATCTCTGTTTTTAGTGATATGATAATATGACAAATAAGTCTGATCCTTTTATAGATTTAAAGCTATTTGCCTGCCTTAAATCACCTGTTTTCCTAAGCGCTCCCTTCAAGAATAACAATTTGGAGTGGGAAAATATGCTCTCTGGCTTTTATATGTGTGAAAATGAGAACACATTGTTTCTGGCTTGAACATTTAACTGTTTTCAAATGGCAAAGTGGGAAAAAAACAGGTTGTTTTCCATAGTTCTGAAGCAGCCCCATAGTGAGCACTATGTGAGGTTGAGCTCTGCTTGTTCTCTGGAATTCTGTTAAAGAGCGGAATGTAAACGGATTCACTGTCCAACTAGCATGCAATGCCTAACAAAACAATAAATATAAAACGCAAAGTAGCACACACTAAAGTAATTCACTCACTGATTTCCTTAAAAAACAGGAAATCTAAACATGCAGTATTAGACTATTAAAATCGCTTATATCGCTTAATTATCGCTTATTTTAAGCTAAACATATATATTCTGGTACTCTCAGAAGTCACCTTTACCTGTTAGTATTTATTACAACATTCTCTCTAATGGCGGAAGAGACGTTTATGTATGAAGGAATGGGTGAGCGAGCAGATATAAACTCTGCAGGAGATCTTCAAAGCCCCTGCAGCAGGTTTCCTTGAGTTCAGTTAAAGGTAAACCAGGAGAAATGATAAATGTTTTGCATGCTGGGAGGTAATAAGAGTGTTCCACTGATCAAAACCGGAGGTGAGAAATTATCTGGTATTCAGAAAGTGGTCAGCTTCAGTTTTTCACAATTTCTTTCCCTATGCAGGGTGAATCAAGTTCTTGGCTTAATGTATTATTGGTCATATTATGGATCTTATTATATAATTTTTCCCCTAAATGCTTAGTTTTTTATTCTACAATGAAATATTACAATAGCAATATATATATATAAATATATTGTTGTAATAGAATTAATATACTACTAATTGATTATTATTATTATTATAATTTTATAGCCATATTGATATATAATTACAAAATGTTGGCCAAATTGTGCAGCCCTACAAATAAGCACAGTAAACCTGAATTTTCTTTTTTTAATTGCATTTTAAACTGATCTTTTTTTTTTTTTTTTACAAACCGTGCAGTCTTACCTGGTTGTCAACCATTCATTAGTCAAAATATTTCCAAAGGTAAAAAAAGTGTTCTAAACCTTTCAAATTATTTACAAAACCAAAGCATGTTGATAAATTTCTGGTCAAGATGGCACTTAACCCTAATTTTGCCCAACATGCAAAATGGTTTTAGTTGCAAATAAATAAATAAATAAAAGGAAAACATTTAGTACTGCAGATGATAAAAATGGCTATTTCACCATGAACAACAATGAGATCACCATTAAGTATAATGTTTGACCAGTACTCAGCCATGTCATATCAACATTCACTTGGATGGTGGAGTGACTCATTTCCTGGAATTGACTGTCACGATGTTCCTGTACTTAGGATAAGAGCAGCGTTTAATCAAACCTCTGCATCTCCATCATGTGCAGTGCTATTAAGCAGTGCTTCAATTGTGAAGAGCGTATGGCTTTATCTGTATCTCATAATCAAGAGGATTCCTCTGGTTGCTAGGAAGCAGAAGCATTAGAGACCACAAAACTACTGAAGAACTCTTAAGATGGTTTCTATTGAGAAGAACAAGCACTCAACCACTATGCATATCCATAATGGCAATACGATTACCCAGAAATAACAGAAATGCAATTTTAGAAGAAATGTAGACTTCATTGAGACCTCTAATTAAAATCTTCTGTTCAACAGACAGGCAGGTGCAATGTTATTTCTATAGTAAATGTGGCAATATTCTCCATATTAGGAATACAGTAGTGGCAAACGAGGACGAGTATGTTGAAGCTGTAGGTGTGGCGTGTTATAAGGCTGAGTGGTGCCGGCCGTGACCTACCTGATTGGGGTCGTGTGATAGCGCTCTCGTACACAGGGATTCCCTCCCCCACATTGTTGAATGCCTTCAGTGTGATAACGTAGTGCGAGCTGGGATCTGGCAGGGAGAAAGCCAATCATTTAGCTAATCAAGCCCGCAGCTCCTCTGAGAGCTTCAACCATATTCATCATCCTAGCAGGGGTGCATATTTAAACACCATTATTGATTCTAGCTCTCGTGTAATTAGATGAATTACGAAAACTTAAATTATGCTGTTTCTTCTGATGATTATTTTTCTCGTTCCTTTAAATGTAATTACAATGGGGTGGAGAGAGGGGTACCTACAATCCATTTACCCAGTTCTGTTTACTTTAATTCACTTTTAGAGGCAACAGAGCTATTTCTTTGCTGCTACTTCATGTTTGTCTGATGAAGGTGTGAATGAATGTACAGAAACGTAAATTAAAATGACTGATTCAGATTCCACTGAGCCTCGCTGGATGATATAGTTCCATGGTATTATAGGATATAGTAATATGGTAAAACTGGGTATGTATCATCACAATTAGCATAAGAAACTTTTCTTTTTTACTTTATCATGGTAATACTATAGTATTCTTTGAATTAAGTACCAAGTATCAAGAACCATACTTTATGCATATGACAATAATAGATAGATTAGAGAATAGATTTTGATATCATGGTAGACACCAAAATAGTACAGTATTAAAAGTAATAAACCATTACTTTACAATTGTACTGTCAAAGTATATTTGTATAATCATTTACACTTCATGTGCTTCAGCACAATAAAATGGTCAGGTAATCTACTGTATGTTCTTCATATAGTAACATCTAAACAATTTTTTCCCCCATAAATATTGTGATTTAATATGTTGCAATAGTTGACGTATGAGTTATTTTAACATTTTTATAGTCCCACATGGCAAAAAATAAAATTAATTAATTAAATAAATATTTAATACATTTTAACACAAATTTTTTATACATTTTTAATTGAATTTAAATGCTCAAACTCAAATATTCAATTAAAATGTTCAAATGTTTAATTTAAATGTTCAAACATTCAATTTAAATATTTATTTACTAAAAAGTATTTTAAAAATTACTTTTACCCATAATGTATTTGAAGACTGAAAATGTATTTTCTTGCTCCTCAAAGCAGATTTTGTAATATATTTTTTTCATAAACAAAGAATTTTTTCAAAGCAGAATTATTATAATGAAGGATCTTACTCAAGTTCTCAATGGTGTAGTATCTCTGTTTGTAGTCCACTTTAATGGTCTGGGCGTGAGGGCTGCCGATCCCATAGCCGATGGTGTAACCCCTCACCACAATGTCCTGGTTCTCTGGGGGCGTCCAGCTCACTACAATGCTGTTCACAAGTGGCCGCACGTGCAAGGAGCTCGGGACATCTGGCACAGTTGTCTCTGAAACCAAAGAACCAGCAAAATTACACTTCGTCATCCTAATTAAGTACCAGTGCTTACAAGATATCTGCCAGTTTTTACCATCCAGATCGCTCTCAAACGTCTCAGCAGTGGTCCAGTCTGTGGCCGGACCCGTGCCGTTGACCGTAATGGCCGACACTCGCAACATATATTCAGTGCCTCGCTGCAGACCTGAAAAATGCAAGAAGAACTTCAATATAGGCTTTTGATTCAGTTGAATTTGGTTCTACAAAAACATATTCAGAAGCTTTGTGAAATAAAAAGTGCTAAAAGTGCACAAATGAATTCGATTTTTGTTTGTTTGGCTTCCTACAAAGTTCTGGGCGGTTCCTAGAGCGCCGCTAGTTTAAATCATGAGCAATAGTAAAAGTGAAGTACCACGTCTCAATCAACCAGTCAGCTCATTTCTCTGGAAACAAACAGAAAGATGCTTCACAACGCTCCACGTTTCTCAATCCATTTTCCAAGACTAAATCGATAACCACCCCCGCATCATCATCATTGGCTCTGCTGTACGACATGCTGACCTACACACTTACAGCATTGCCTAGAGTGCTGATTTATAAAGGTCTGCTTCCACAAATTTGTATCACACTGGACTGACACAAACAACAAAATGAGAACTGACTGATTCCAGAGGGGTTCGTAATTTCACATGTCTGATGCCATGGGCATGTTCTGGTTTTCACAGATGAGGGAATGCCTGCTGTCTTTAAATAAGCCAGAGGTTATAATTGCTTTAAAATGTTAATAAGCGTCTGCTTAGTTAGAGTGTTGAATGCAGAAGTCAGAGCTGTTCCTGCGGCCTTGTGGGAGATAGCAACACTCCACTTCAAGCCTTTGAACTAACAAACATCTCATCTCAACTCAACTGGAACAGAAAACAACCATTATGCTCTGTGATGCCAATCACAGCATGACACTCATGAATGAGAAATAAATTTCTGAGAAATATATTTTTTCCAGAGCCGTTGGTGGGGTTGACATGGCAGCTCAAAAGCACTGGTGTACAAGGGTAAGGACAGAATTTACTGATGCCTTCTAAAAAAAAGAAAAAATTTCAACCAATATGGGTTTTTGGAACGGCTGACGCTTATGCCAGTATTAAGAGTAGGAGGGCCAAGGACAGACACACTGGGGCTGTTAATAGATTAAAAAAATGAATCAAATTAATTACATGACACGCTAATTAATTATTCAAATAGGATTAGGGCAGATGAATAAATGTGTCAATTTTGTTCATTATTTTTCGTAATTAATTGTGCTAAATTAACTCAAACTAAAGGCCTATAATAATATCTAATAATGTACAAGGTATATATATATATATATATATATATGTGTGTGTGTGTGTGTGATATGTACATATATGTACAGTATAAAAACGGTATAATATGTAAATATAAAAAAATAAAAATTTAGTTATTTATATATTTATTTATTCTATCAAATAAATTTCATGACACATGAATTAATTATTCAAATAGGATCATAAATAATTGTGCAAAACAAACTTAATTGACTAAATTAAACTAAAGTAACTAAACTGACATCTATCTATCTATCTATCTATCTATCTATCTATCTATCTATCTATCTATCTATCTATCTATCTATCTATCTAAATGTATCTATCTATCTATCTATCTATCTGTCTGTCTGTCTGTCTGTCTGTCTATCTATCAGTCTATCTGTATAGAATGTAATATAATGTAATGACTGAAAAAGAAACATGGAAAAAGTTGCTAAAATTAACACTTAAAAAAATTGAATAAAAAAAATATATATATTTACTGCATTTAGAATAAACAATAAAAAAAAAAATCAAAATTTTTTTTTTCAAATGTATTTATTTTATAATTTGGAAAAGCGCAGAAACTGATAGCTTGAAAACCAAATACAGTGGTGTGAAAAAGTGTTGGCCCCCTTCCTGATTTCTTATTTTTTTGCATGTTTGTCACACTTTAATGTTTGTAGTGTGATGGTCTGGGGCTGTTTTGCTGTTTCAGGACCTGGAAGACTTGCTGTGATAAATGGAGCCATGAATTCTGCTGTTTACCAAAAATCCTGAAGGAGAATGTCCGGTCATCTGTTCGTGACCTCAAGCTGAAGTGAACTTGGGTTCTGCAGCAGGACAATGATCCAAAACACACCAGCAAGTCCACCTCTGAATGGCTGAAGAAAAACAAAATGAAGACTTTGGAGTGGCCTAGTCAAAGTCCTGACCTGAATCCTATTGAGATGCTGTGGCATGACCTTAAAAAGGCGGTTCATGCTCGAAAACCCTCCAATGTGGCTGAATTACAACAATTCTGCATAGATGAGTGGACCAAAATTCCTCCACAGCGCTGTAACAGACTCATTGCAAGTTATCGCAAATGCTTGATTGCAGTTGTTGCTGCTAAGGGTGGCCCAACCAGTTATTAGGTTTAGGGGGCAAACACTTTTTCACACAGGGCCATGTAGTTTTGGATTTTGTTTTCCCTTAATAATAAAAACCTTCATTTAAAAACTGCATGTTGTGTTCACTTGTGTTATCTTTTACTAATATTTAAATTTGTTTGATGATCTGAAATATTAAAGTGTGACAAACATGCAAAAAAATAAGAAATCAGGAAGGGGGCCAACACTTTTTCACACCACTGTATGTACCTGTCCTTCTGAGTTTAAGGGTGTTGTTCAGCTTACCATCTATGAGCTGATAGAGCTGCGATCCTGAAGTAATCTCCGCTGCCTCACTCTTCTTCGTACCCTTCCTGTAGCGGATCTTATAGCCAGTGATCTCACCGTTCTGAGCATCTGCTGGCGGAGGCTGCCATCTGACCATGATGCTCTACAAGGTTCACACATTTGAGAAAACCAAAAAAACATCCTCAATATCACACATTCAGATTTCCTTCCAAAGCAATAACCACAGTGTATCAAATGGAGAATTAACGCAGCACCTCCTCCACGCACCTACAGCACATGCAAAGTCACCACAGTGACAAGTGCAGGCATCTAACCTAAGTCATCGTCTCCCCTAGGCAGCCATTAGAGAATGTGATCATCTCGCACATAAAGCATGCGCGAGTATATCAGTCCTGCAGCAGAGGGCATTGGGCGAGCAGCAGAGACCGGCCCGCACCGAACCCATGAATAATAGATAAAGCAGTGCAGTGTAGAGGAGCCTGCGGGAACGCAGCTCAGGATGGATGGAGGAGGCTAGCTGCAGGGCCCGCGGTGCCTGCTGGGATAATGAAGGCAGGGAGAGGGGCCGCCCAGCGAGGGTGGGGAATTAATTAATAGTATCCACAGTTGCCGTGTTCACGGGCCATGAGGGAATAAAGCGAATTAAATCTGCACCATGTATGCAATTACTGTATTTCAATTTTCGACCAATTCCAGTTTACCTCGCTAACTACTGCTTGTGTTTTCAGCCAAACAAACTTGTTTTAATTGACTTATGGGTCACAGGGGTTCCTAGTGCTACCAGCAGGGGCCTCGCATACGGTAAGTCAATGTGTTCATTATACACACCCAGACTGAATTCCCCCATCTGTTGCGGAGCACCCCAGGGCCACACGAGGGGGTCCTGATACCGTCCGTAGGAGCCCACTAATTAACCATCTTCTCATGCAATATACAAAAAAAGCTTCTGTCTGAGACTTAAAGCCTTTTTATTATTCAGTGCTAATTACTGAGCCATAAAACCCATTACAGGCTTGAAAGTGTGTGGATCTGTGTATACCCACAATGCAAAGAGACTGCAATTAAACCGGAGTGTTACAGTTTTTGAAGAAAATACGAGTTGTGCCTGTGTAACACTTGCTGTCATGAAGCTAGGGTGCTCTGGGTGGTTGCTATGATGTTCTGAATGGTTTATATGTTGTTTCTAGGGTGTTTTAGCTTTAAGTTTTGACCTATACACCTTATGGATCAGAGAAACAAGTGCGCAGAAATCTTTAGAATATTGTCTTTGAACTTCCATTTTTGCAGTAGCTCTATAGCTTCACACTGTTGAAGAGTAATACATAGTATAGTATAGATGGTTTCTTTAATGTCTTGTTGAGTGTTTAGTTTTAAATATATACAGTGGGTACGGAAAGTATTCAGACCCCCTTAAATTTTTCACTCTTTGTTATATTGCAGCCATTTGCTAA
>NW_015558577.1:623072-636434 GCF_001515605.1 Sinocyclocheilus anshuiensis | reverse complement strand
AATTTAAGGAATTTAAGGGGGTCTGAATACTTTCCGTACCCACTGTATATATATATATATATTTATTTATTTTTTTTTTTTATGTGAATGACAGGTTGCTGGAGGAGTGCAACCTTATTATAGAGTTATAGCAGAGTTATTATAGTTAACTAAAACTAAAAATGAAACTATTAAAAAAAGAAATTCTTGAAATAAAATGTTCAAGTGGTCTAAAATGAAATGTAAAAAAAAAAAAACAATTTCAGCTAATTATCAAGACAACACTTAAACTTAATATACTAAAATAGCTTCTTAAACTAAAACTGAAATAAAATGAATAAAAACTATACAGACATACCTAAAAAAGAAAACCCGACAATATAAAAATAAATTATAGTACCTTAATGAGATTAAAAAATAACACTGTGATCTCAAATGTTGTGAGAGGGAGGGGAAATTATTTTGAATTACATTTCATAAAAAGTATTCCATAAAAAATAAGAACTGTCAGATTTGATTTCATGGTGACTTTAATACTTAGACTCTGGGGTTTGTTGAAATTCCAAGGATGTGCAAAAGCAAACGTCATGCTTGCCATAGCAAACACCACGAAATAAAAGTGCTAAATGCATTATTGCAGCCCAAGACACTTGTCTACATATGACTAGAAACATAAACAGACTCATGAATAAAAACAACAGCAGGAAGACTCGTATTACCCGGCAGCTAGACAAATATAAATTGTATCTCGAGAAAGAGGGGGAGGTGAACACAGAGGAAGAATGAATGAGGATGTAAAGCTCTGTGACAGCATTCTAGCCGAGCACAGATGTGCTGTAAAATCACAGCAACAGATGAGCGCCTTCATCAGAAACACTGCACACTTCACCCAGCAGCAGCTGGTGAAAAACGGCCGGAGCCCGACAGTCATTCAGCCTTACCTTAGAGTTCAACACTTCAACCGTCATGTTCTGTGGCGGAGCACTGGGCACTGAACAGATGGAGAAGAGTACAGTATTAGTTCACATATCCTCAGCTTTTATTTAGGCAAGGCACTGAGCTGAACAGGGTCAGCTAATAGATACTTAACCTACAGAATGCTTTCCCCAGCTTAATATTCACAATACATTAAAGGGATAGTTCACCCAAAAATTAAAATTCAAAGATATTTTGAAGAATGTTGGTAACCAAACAGTTTATGGTTTACAGTAGCCACAGTATGGAAAAAATACAATGGCTACCATCAACTGTTTGGTTACCTACACTCTTCAAAATATCTTTTTCTGTGCTCAAACACTCATACAGGTTTGGAACAACTTGATGTAAGGAAATTATGACAATTTAAATTTTTTGGCCAAATGAAGCCTTTAAGTTTTCTGTAACATTATGTTCACATATGCAAATGTTGCATTATCTAATTAAATATGCACTCATTTGCATAGATTTCCAGAATAATAAACTGAACATTGCATAAAGCCTGGTCCAATTTATTATTATTTTTTTTTTACATATTAGAGTTAAAGGCTTTTACTGAGGGGATCTCTCTTTTAATCGCTCCATAAATCACAAAATACCGCCAGAAAAAAAACACCATATTTAGAGGTTATACAAGTCAGGTGAATGTTGTATGTGCAAACCCTTCTGTAAAAACCTGAACAAAAACGGCAAACTTTTGTATACGCAAGTGCTTCTGAAGTAGATTTCTGGCTCACTGCATGAGAAAAAAACTAATTTTGAGAAAATAGCCTGAAGATATGCATTATAATTGAAATCTACAGACACAAATAGATGAAGTGTAATGACTTAAACAAAATGAATGTACATTTTGGATATTTTCTTTCCACTATACTGAAAGAAGACAAAATCTCAAAATTGACCAGTGCTTGAAAGAACAATGTTTTTTTTTTCTGTAGCGTCTTGTCTTAAATGGCTCTCTGGTGGACTGGATCCTGATTCTGGTGAAGCACTGAGCGGGCAAATATTTTTATATAATGACCACTTAACTGAATATTTCACCACTGTCCATGGCTTCTTTCATATTTCTCATAGCACAACATCATGGCATTTTAACACCATTTTCACCAACACAATTCTCACCAACAAAAAGGTAACTGACACCATCTTGCAGAAACTAAGAAAAATGGCCTATGAAGACTAATTTTGCAGGTGGCTAGAAGCTCACGAGTCCCCAGTCGAAGTATACAGTAATTACTACAAAATAAAGTTTCATGGGTGGTAACAAATCTTTATGCCCAGTAATTTATTTTTTCAATTCACTCACCACTGACAGGTGTGGCATAAAGTTAATTTTGGATCCTGGTGATATTGCTCTGTTGATATAACTACAACAGGGATATCGATTATAGTATAGGTTTATTGCTGGCTTTGTTTATTGCCTAGTAGAGTTCTTGAGACCCCTTCCTACAATTATTTTGAATGGAGGGAACTGACTAGTAAGACAAAGCAAAGAAGCCAGATTTATTGTAAGTACCATCAGAGTATGTGCGCACAGATATGTCCTCAGTGGACACTCCAGGTCCATGTTTGTTATAGGCCACCACTCTGAAACTGTATTCTGTGAACTTCTTCAGTCCAGTCATGGTGTAGGACAGTGTGTTCACATCCAGATTCTGACAGAGAAGAGAGGTTAGAGAAACAGGCTGAATTATTATGACATCAGTAACAAAAGTATAGACTAAAAATGTGCAGAAATATCAATTTAAATATTTAAATGATTAAATATTTGATATTCGATACTGATATATTACATATATTTCTTACATATATATACATGTATGTGTGTATATTTATATATACATATTAGCAAATTATTTAAAATGCTATTTTTAATAATGAATTAATAATTCATTTTATTAATAATTAACATTTATTTATTTATCTTTGATCCATTTATTATTATTATTATTATTTATTTGTTTTTACAAATATTTATACACTCTTCACTAGGAAGCTGTGGATGAAAACATTCACTAATTGAATACATGAAAATGTAGACAAGTCACTAATGTCAATATTATAAATAAACACATTCTTAAACAACTTTTACATGAATATTTGGAATTGGGCTAGAAATGTTCATTAGTATAAAAATATACAAAATATAACATCTACCGTATTAAAATTTGTTAGCAATAATAAAACAGCTCCTCAGCTTGTGTTCAGGACAGACCACAGAGCTCCATCTGTTCTCCACCATGAACATTTCACATGCATTATCAAATATCATAATGCTTTTATACATGATATTACAGAGGATGGATGAAGATGGTTTTACCTGCTCACTGTCCATGCCCTTCTCCATGTAGTAAATTTTGTAGCTCTGGATCTCGCCTGTGAGGGGCATATCCCAGCTGAGACTCACTGTGCTGGGGGACGTGACCACTGCCTGTAGGTTTGGAGCAGGACCAGGTACCTGGACTATTACATAGAATGGAGAAAAAATAGAAAAACAACATGATTTAATTTTATTTAATTTCATTGTGTTTTGTTTTATTACTGGCACCTTTTGTCTGTCACGGTTTTTCTTTGATAATTCCATTGATGCTTTGGCAATATTGTTTGTAAAACAGTCACGCCAATAAAGCACTTTGAAATTGACTTGAATATAGAGAGTGATATCTCTTCTCAGCTGAGCATATGACAGTGGCATGTGTCGAGACACCACTGGCAGAAAGCAGACTAACACACGCCAGCTCAAACTGCAGGATTGACGTGATTTAATTTGCTTAGCAGAGCGGAGAGAATGGAAATGAGATTCTATGTTGCTTAACTTTTGTTTACTTGCTAGGGTCATGAATCATTACATTCAATTATAGGCTCCGATGAGTGTCCCTTAAATCTGTTGTTTTTCCAACACGCTCACAACTGACATGCCTTCAGGGAGTCATCATGTAGGGCCAATCTAAACGGAGCTCTACATTAAATGAAATGTAATATAATTTAAATAGCATGGACATAAAACAACTGGCCAATTTTTAAGTAAGTTGGCAAGTAGTCATTTAGCACTTTTATCTAAAGCGACCCGCAATACACTTATTACAGGGACAATCCCACTGGAGAAACCTGGTGTTGAAGGAATAGTTAAAATAGGAAAAAAAATATTTTCTTTCATAATTTACTACCCGTGTGACTTTATTTATTCCATGTAACCCCAAAGAAGAAATTATGAATAATGTTCACGCTGCTCTTTTTCATTAAAAAAGAAAAAAAAACAACAACTATGTATAACAGAAATAATATAGCCTACTTAGAATAGAATATGCTTAAGTGTGAATTGAATTTAATGTTTTCAGACACTTAACTGCACGTTAATTGCAAATACATTAAAATGTATTATAATTTACATTTATATTAAATGCATTTAGCTGAAATTTTGAGAGCTTTTTGATCTGCTTAAGTATGACTTAAGTACATCTTCACATGTAATTTTATAATGACTTCTTCTGTCTTCAAAATATGGACAGTAACGTGTACTGCCAAAATTACAGACAAGCATTTATGGTAAACTAAAATTTACTTTAATACCACAGAAACCAGTTGAGTCCTCTGCACAATGTGACTTTGCTGCAACCTGGAACCTTGCAGCTGTCTCCTCTGGCTTGCTCAGTTGGGGATACTTAATTTCCAGCGATATCGTCGACTTCATTGCACAGACACTATTTAAACTGAACTGAGCTGGATGATGACATCACTGAATTCAATGATGAACTGCCTTTAACTGAAAAATTAGTGTTTACTATTGTCATTTTGCATTATTGACACACTATTTTCCTAATTAATGCTGTACAGTTGCTTTGACACAATCTGTATTGCTAAAAGCGCTATATAAAGGTGGTGACTTGACTTGACTTTAATGTAATTTCAAGTGAAACTTGTATTTCATGCTATTTATGTCACACCCATGTTTTGTGTTTGTTTTCCTCCCCCAAGTGCTCCATGTTCTCCCTGTGACCTAGTTTCTCCCTCGTGTTAATTGTGGTTATTGGTTCCAGGTGTTTCTTGTTAGCTTCCTCGTTTAGTTCTTAGTATTTATGCCCTGTGTTTTCCTTTGTCCAGCGTCTAGTGTTAAACGTCTATTCCCCTGCTACGTGTGTGTGTGTCTGGATAATTAAAGTTTGTTCTTTGTAAATGCCCCCACGTCTCCGCATCTCCTCGCTCCTTCGCTCCGCGCTCCAACACAGAAGCAGCATCATGACAATTTAAATCATTTGTAAATATTTTTCTAATTATTCATTTGTAATTTGTTGCAATTTAGTACATTAAAAACATATTACCTTTAATAAGATATATATATATATATATATTATATAACACCATATTGATATTGAATAATCTACAGTTCAAATACTTCACTAGTGCTTTCATATGTTAGTATGTAAGTACTTCTTAAAAACACCACAAAAGATTATTAAAAGATAATGGCTTAAAATGTACTTAAAACATTAACATTGACGTTTTTACACTTGACATTATTACAAAGTGCACTTTTTAAAAGTGTACTTAAGCTTGTTTTGAAATATGTCATGAAAGTGTGCTCTCTTTAAGTACATTTAAGGGGCCTTTTATTTTATTAATATTATATTATCAATATATTTTCAAGATTTGAAGTACACCACAAGTGCACTTTTAATATAATTAAGCACACTTTTTACTAGTCAAGGCAGGGGCCATCATAAAATTGCTTCATATTTTCACTGACTATATTCCCAGTCCTCTGAAGTCATACAATGGCTTTATGTCAGGAACAGACTAAAATATATTCATTATTTGCTGAAAATCACCACAAAGTGACCATATAGCTTCGGTAGACTTGAAATATAGCCTACAAATAGTATGGACTGCCTTTATGGTGCTTTTATGTCCTTTCTAGAACATGACAGTCTATGGTCACTATATGCATACTTTCACTGCATGGGGAAGAGCAGAATGAACACTCCTCAAAACATCTCCTTTTGTGTTCCACAAGGACTTCAACCAGCATCCAGCAAGTTCTAGCCACTTCACCACATGTCTGCAATGACTGTTTGATTACATTCATCCAGTTATGGTTACCCTGAACCATCTTTCATGCTCGAGCTCTAATATAAACTGCATTACATGAATCACTTTTCGAACTTTGATCAGGCGTTTCTGGCATCTCAAACGACAGAGAGAAATCACTTTATCTCAGTGCCACAGACATCCATTCTGTCCAACATCAACGCTTGCTTTTGATACCGATGTTTTACAGGATGGGATGGGGCGCCTACACTGGATTAAGTGTACCTAGATGACTTGTGCTCAGATTCATTCATAATGTTCACAGCAATATGTGTGTCAGCCTTAGAGGCTGATCTCCACGCAGCAGGATTCCCGGGAGTGCCAGAATCCCGCTAACACACATTATAAAGTGCTTATAGCAGTCAGAGCCAAGGACGCACAGAGGAGCAAGTCTGACCCAGAAACAGCTTCTCCTGTGCTGTGTTTGGGCTGATAATGTTTCACGCTGATGGAGTCAGGCCATATACCAATGTTCAAGAGATCTGTTTGCTTAAAAGCCAGCAGGTGTTTTCTTGTGCTTACTATATAATGAGATTTTAAACTGACATTGAGGCATTGGGGAGGTTTTGGGAAAGAAAACCTCCAGAGAAAATGTTCTGCATAATCTCGGAGACCCAAAACATATTCTAGACAAGCATGTGAGCGTTAAAATCCAACTACGCAAACTTGATTTCATGCATTATAGCCTTCTGAAATGTGTCAGAGCGTAATTTGTAATGCAACTGTTTTAATTAGTCCATAAATCTCATTTGAACACATTCTAGCTGGTATGTTATCATCAAGTGGAGATCTTACCTTCAGGCTGGGTGGCGACCGTCAGAGGCACTGAGCTCTCTCCAGGGCCGTTTCTGTTGTGGGCCACCACGTGGAAGGAGTACTTGGTGTCTGGCATGAGATTCTGAATGGTGACTTGCATTTCTCCTGGACGGCTGGTGTTCACTATCCTCTCCCTACAGAGCATGAGAGAAACAAACGTGATATGAGACTGAAACAGGAGCTGACTGCTGATTCACTGCTTCAAAGCTTCTCTTATTCTTCTGTAGTCAATAACAGCTCATACAGAATGGCATTATAAATATTAATAAGAACAACATGTGACTTAAAATAATAGCAACAAAAACAACAAAATACAATCATCAATAGCATTCATAATTTAAGGCTTCTTGGAGGGTGAATGTCATGAAAACATGTCTGGGTCACATATCACTACACAGTCAAAATTAAATGTATTTTATTTGTATTAGCTGACTGCTGATTCACTGCTTCAAAGCTTCTCTTATTCTTCTGTAGTCAATAACAGCTCATACAGAATGGCATTATAAATATTAATAAGAACAACATGTGACTTAAAATAATAGCAACAAAAACAACAAAATACAATCATCAATAGCATTCATAATTTAAGGCTTCTTGGAGGGTGAATGTCATGAAAACATGTCTGGGTCACATATCACTACACAGTCAAAACTAAATGTATTTTATTTGTATTACATATTTATATATACACTGCTGAACGATTTAATGTTATATATATATATATATATATATATATAAATAAATAAATATATATATATATATATATATATATTGCATAAAAAGCCAATTTTATGCAATTCATTTTTTTAAATTTTTGCTTTAATTATATTATTTTACTCACAAGGAACCATAAAAACTCTTATTACCATAATGCATTTTTTCCTTCACTGTTTTTTTTTGGGAATTATTATTCTTAATAGTGATTCTCATTAGATTCTCTTTACTGTAATGCAGCATTTTAATGCAGCATTTTTAAGTAAAAAAAAAAAAATAGTAAAATAAACACTAATACATTTATTTATTCAAATATGCAACAAAGGCAATACAACAAATATTTTAATAATTTAAATGTTAAATACTACATTCCAGTAATGACAGTTACATTATTATTACATTATTTTTATTTAACTATGATTAACTATGAATATCATGATTTAATTATGATATTCTTTACAGTTTTTGTACCCAGAAAAAAAAACAATAAATTGCAGGTACAATACCGTTCAAACAAGATCCTTTTTATGTTTTTGAATAAAGTCTTTCATGCTCACTATGGCTGCATTTATTTGATCAAAAATATAGTAAAATAGTATTTTTAAAATTCATTATTGTAACAATTTAAAACTGTTTTCTATTTTAATATATATAAAAAAGCAGCCATTACCGCAGTTTGCTGTAACACATGATCCTTCAGAAATCATTCTAAAATGCTGATTTTGCGCACAAGAAATATTTCCTATTATTAACATTAAAAATAATTGTGCTACTTAATATTTTTGAAACTGTAGTATATTTTTCAGGATTCTTTGGTTAATAGAAAGTGCAAAAGAACAGCATTTATTTGAAATAGAAATCTTTTGCAACATTATAAATATTTTTTTATTAATTTAATGAATCATTGCTGAATAAAATCTCTTTAAAAAATCTTACTGACCCCAAACTTTGGAACTGTAGTGTATATATAAATGACACATATATATATAAATGCCCTTGCCTGTTATTGCCCTCCAGGCTGTAGTAGACCGAGTAGGTGACATCATCTCCATGCGGTTCAGCAGGAAGGCGCCAGGTCAGCTTGATGAAGCGGGTGGAGACCAGGGAGGCCACAACATCACGGGGGGCGGAGGGCGTGGGACCAGCGCCGCCTCTGGAGCCTGGCATTAGACGGTCAGTAGTGGCATGGGTCAGTGAGGTGGGAGAGGGGGAGGGGATGGCTACATCTTTGAGTGCAGACAGTGGAGGGGGTGAGCGAAAGCAGAAATCAAGGGTGGAGACGGGTGCAAAGTGAAGTCACACAGAAATTCAGGGCGGGAGGGATGGAGAGCAAAACAAAGGAAAACAGAACAGAGGGAACACATAAAAAGAAAAAAAACAAAACAAAACAAAAACCATAACACAATGGCTTCAATGACAGTGAAATAATCACAAAGAAATATGAAAAATGCAATCATAACGGAAGAATGTCGGGCATGTAGTTGGAGAAAAAACGGCTGAAGTGGAAAAAATGATGGAAAGCTGAATCACAGGAGGCATATTTTGGACTTTTTCACTCTTAAGAGTAGTTCACCTCAAAATTAGAATGACATTAACACACAATTTGCAATGTTATTCACTAAAACTATTGTATAGCTATCAAATGGCATTTTCACATCAAATTGCATTTGCACTTCAAATGAAACCAAATGCACTTGGTTTCTTAACTACATGCCAAGGCTTCATAACTATGTACTGTACATATGCACAAATGAGACTTCAGCATCAATAGCTGGTTTCCATCACCCTGCTTTTATGCGCATTTTGAAGTATCGCATCAGAATCGAGTGATGGAAATGCTGAATTTCGAATAAAAATGCCTTAATTCGCAAAAAAAGTTTTTACGCTCGCTTGAGGTGGTTTTTGACTTGTGCGAAAAAGGGTTAATGCGAATAATGGGAGATGGAAATGCATTTTGCGAATAAATTCCTCCAAGCGCATCAAAAAAGTAATGTGACTTTGCGCTATGGGATGGCAAATTCTGACTAACCAGCGGACCGATCTCATTCACAGCATCTGAAATGTTGCTATGGTCATTCGGAAATGCCCGAGCAAAGTCTGTCATCAAAGTATTTCTGTATAATTGCCTCCCAGAACTGTTAAACGACTGCGTTCCCAAACAGCAGCATCCACCTCCGAAAGCAATTACCGCATTCATTGGGTTTCGTCTGCTCGTTCTGAGGTGCAAGTAATTTATTATATAGGAAAATTATTATATTCAGTAGCTTCTCCTACTTTTCTTAGTGATGTATAGTGCCAGTTTATCAGGAAGTGATAATTTTGTTCTCTTTGACTCGTTGGATGGAAACGATGCTTGTTCGCAAATGTTTTGTGCGATATTCCAATTTTGCGCATAATTTAAATTCGCAACTTTGGATGGAAACCTGGCTAATGACATCAAAAACCTTACATGGTGCTGCTTCTTGCATTTGTCATATGGTTTGGATGTAGGTGAGTAAATGAATAAAAAGATTTCTAAACAACTATTCTTTTAAGAGTAGCTGGGAAAAATCCAAGCTGATCCAAAGAACACTAAGGCACAGAGGCCATCCTTTTTAATCACTAACATACGTCTAGAGGTCCAAGGCTTTAGATCTTCACACAGATATGCAAAATATTTCATGCTGAGGCCTCTGTGGTTCAATCTAAGGACATCGGACTGTTGTTTTCTACCAGTGGAGTGAAACTCAACACAAAGCAGCTCTAAAAATGTGTCAAGATTGTTTGCTTTTGTGGACTGCAATAAAGTTGCGCTTTTGGCAACAGCAACTCTTTGAATTAAACAAACTGTGTTTCATTTGCAGCTGCATGCAAAACATGCAGCTGTGGAAGGACTGAACATCAAGCAAATATAGTAGGTATGATTGATGTACCGTGCGATTCAAATGTGATTTGTTGACTGTGGTCGACAATAACATGAGTACGCAATAAAACGTCTAAAACAAGTATCACTATGGTCCTTTTTTTCTCAATGCCAACCAGACTGAAACACAATCAGCACGCAGCACCAGAGAAAATATCTCATCTCATTTACATTCAAAAATCACGTCAAAAAGATCATTAAAACTTATGAGCTTCATGATTCAAATGGCAGAGATTTTCTGAAAATATCTTTCTCTCTCGCTCAAAAAAAAAAAGACATGATTGTGGACTTGTACAGGAAATAAAACTCACAGATGAAAACAATAAATCCAAAAAATGGGGATTGGACAGAAATGGATTGCAAGAAACCAAAGTATGGAATCAAAAATCTCAACTCAAACAAAGATCAGATTGTCTGAACTGTGTTTATATACAAACAGCTATACACTATTACTGTATGTCAACAATAGTCTCATTTGTTTCTTTTATATACCCCAAGGAATTTTAGGAGAAACATAACATAAAATGCATTTCCAATAAGTCTCCTGAGCTATGAAAGAGCAAACTCTGAACAATACAGTTTCCCTTTGCTAGTTAACTGAGGGTTTAAAAGCACCATATAATGCTGAAAAAAGAACAGCAAGATGCATTATGTTCAGATGTGCTCTTCGAATTACTTTCTTATTCTGAACCGCATTTAGCTCTGAACAGACAGTGGGAGAAGAGACTGATAATGCAGACCTGTATAATATACACTAATAGCGGCACTCATTAGCTTATAGCTTCCCCTAAATGACAAGATCCATTAGACGGAGAGCAAATTAAACATTAGTTGTAGCAATTCCAGTTTTCCACAAAGACGAGCCATCAATGTTCATCTGTCTAGCCGCAGGGAGAAAAAAAAAATGATATCATTCAGCATTTATCTCTAGTTCAGCTTTGTGTGGTGCGTGACATTCTCTCTGTAGTTTTTCTTCTCCCTCTGGTTCAGTCAGTTCACTTGGCAGCCAATTTGCAGCTGTTTTCTAGTCATATATAGTCAAGTACAGTTTTAATGAACTTGATTATGGAAAGAATGCCAAAACATGCATTCAAAAACATGTCAAATCATCACTGTATCATAAAAGTAGCTCAAATCAGGCTCCAGCTAATCTGCATTTGCATTCTAGACCAGGCAATGGCTGTTCTAGGAGTTCTTTTTTACATGCTATCATTCAGAATTCAATATTAACGTAAGGCTTATTCTGCAACATACACTGAATACTTCATTTGAAAGTTCTCACAATGTTAAAGGGTTAGTTCACGCGTGCTTTCTCCCCCGAACGTAAACAACGCTGATTATGTCGATTACTCTTGGATACTCTCCAAAATGGCGGAAGACGTAACTCCGACGTAACTCCTTACTACGTTTCTGGACCTGGGAACATTACAGTTGCGTTGCTGTCTATGCAGGGTCTGAGAGCTCTCACATTTCATCAAAAATATCTTAATTTGTGTTCCGAAGATGAACGAAGGTCTTATGGGTTTAGAACGACATGAGGGTGAGTAATTAATGACAGAATTTTCATTTTGGGGTGAACTAACCCTTTAAGGCCTCTTTACACCAACAAGAATGTTCGATCCAATTTTTGTGAATCGATGCATAAAAAATGACACAGAAGATGAATGAAATGAAAGCACTGTGCACTTTTCATATCTGACATCCACTTGCCACAGAGAAGAAAGTCAAACAATATTTACGTTTCAAAGTGTACGATTTTTTTTTTATTCTCTATGGTTTTTATCAAACAACACCAAATGCAAGTGTACAGAGACAAGAGAGACATAGCTTTATGTAACCGTAGCGCCTCTGGGCACGTGAAGAAACAAATCCTATTGGTCGGCCAGTTTTGTTCACAATGCGATGGAAAAGAGATTAGAACATCTCTCCGTAAAAAAAAAAAAATGTTGCATTGATGGCATGTGAATGTTTGTGTCAGTTTCAACAGACACATTAACAACCAACCATTCATTCAAATGGCAATGTTCATCATGCCAAATATTTTGCACTGAATAGTCATCGTGAACAAAAAGATGTTTTTCAATTGTTTCTGGATTCTTCCTCTGCTTTTCACTGTATTTTAGTAAAACAGTCTGTTCATGAGCACCACAAAGTCATAGTTTTACGTAACAGCAGTGGCTCTGGGCATATGACCGAATCTTATTGGACGGCAAGTTTTCTTCACAGTGCGCTTGAACAGAAATTAAAACACCTTTCCTTAAAAAAAAATGACGGCATGTGAATGTTCGTGTTTCAGCAGACACATTAACAGCTGTTCATTCTAATTACAATGTTTATCAGCAAATTTTCACATTGAATATTCATCTTGGTATGAACAGGCCTTAAAGAGTAAACTATTTTAGGGGCTCTTTACTCACAACACATTCAAAAACAGCACAAGATGCTGAAGTAACAGGGATATGTGGTGCAAAGGTAAAAAAAAATCCATCTAGTCTACATAGAAAAACTATTAAAAACCAGAGGCGGACAGAGTGTGTGTGTGTGAGTGAGTGTGTGTGTGTGTGAGTGAGTGAGCATGTCTTTTATACTTATATATTTATATTTTATATTTATATTCTTATATATGTTGAAAAGTCACAAAATCTTATTCCACTGAGATGAAGGGAACCATTTTTTAAAAACTAAGTAAATGTTGATTGTGGTCATATTGACCCCAGGGACCGATTGAGGGTTAAATGATGTCCCAGCATTTTTTGAACACTGACCAGCTGCAAATGTGATATTTATTTACAATTCAATAATAAGAAGTTAATATTGTGGTATATATTAGACACAATATTGTCTGATTTTGCTAAATTGTGTAAGTGAAAATATTACCTATAAAGCCACAG
>NW_015558577.1:619505-621563 GCF_001515605.1 Sinocyclocheilus anshuiensis | reverse complement strand
TGTGAGATCACTACCATCCTGCTTTTGTGGGGGTGGGTAGGGGTGTTAAATATTTATTTATTTATGTTTTGTTTTTTTCCCCATAGGTTTTTTAACCTGAAATAAACATGAATGAACATCTCATGGCTCATGTAATCACTCAATCAGTGTCCCAATCGCGGAAAAATAAAACAGCTTCTAAACAAAATGTCCTAAAAGGTTGAAAACCCCTGGTTTACAGCATAAGCTGAGGTAAATCACTGTTTAATAAAAAATAAAAAAATAAAAAAAGTTTATGCAATTTTATGTTCAGTTTTTCCCCCTGCTGTACCGAAACCATACTGAACCGTGACGTCAATACCAAGGTATGAACTGACTACCGTTACACCCCTAAAATGGAATGCTTGGAAAACGTTTTTCAAACATACATTTATTCAACTAGGATGTTATCAGGATCATCACAAGCATCAGCTTCAACAGTCTCCTAAGTGTCTGTCTGATGGTGAACGCAGTCATGTGATGTATGGTGGAGAGCAGCAAAAGATTAATACCGATTCTATTCATAGCAGAGAGCAATAGCTGCTGCCATTGGAACAGATGGTGACTTTGCCTTATTAATGATACATACTGAAGCAAAGCAAAAAGGTCACAAGGCCTTTGGTGCAAAATGGAAATGTAAAAGGATTATTGTTAACTCCATGTTTGCTGTAAATAGATGTAATTATGATTTTAATATTAAGCAAATGGTATTTTGGGAATATGCAAATTAAAACAGAAATGGCTGCTCAGAGCAATAATGGTTATGCACTATGTAGGTCACCAAGAATCCGAAATAGGTAATTGTGCATGAGGATATGGGGAAAAACATAAATGTAAAAAAGATTGCCTCATTCACCTCCACGTGCTTATGATGAGAGAGGGAGCGCAGTGCACAGCTAATGACCACTTAAAAGCTCCTGCTTTCATCTTACAGATGGGTATGGACTGAAACGGTCACGGTACAGGAGATGCGACATAGTTCCTGCTGCACAAATAAAGACTTCATCCACTGGCATTAAATCTTACAACATTTCTACTATTGAACCGAGGGAACATGCTATTATCGTGAGGGGTCTGGAAGGGGTTGAAGACTTCCTTATATTGTGTGGAGGCATAAAAACCAGATTATTTCATTCATTCTCAGTAAGGTTCATGTTCTTCACCTGTATTCATGTCATAACATGACAGGACTGACTGCTGCTGAAATGTGGAGCAGTTCTTGATCTATAGACACTGGCTAAAAGCCCCATATGAGTGTTTTGAAGAGGAGAAATGGGCAGCTCAATTACACACACACATATATAGATTTTGCTCTCCTTCTATATATTTTGTAAAGCTGTTTGCTGTTAATGGTCACAACCAGGATAGGTTTCTTAGACCAATTACAGGATAGTTTTACACAACTATGAACCAATGATTGTTATGAATACCATGATGCAACAGGTTTCTAGAGACCAGATTTATCTGTTCCAGGCTTATCATTAACTAAAACCCAAAACAAAAACATGTTCGTTGCTTGAAATTAAATAAATGTTAACTGAAAACTAATAAATATTAAACAATTATAAATAATAAATTCTACCTATAAAAAAGACAAAATCACAGCAAAATTACTCATAGTTTAACTAATTTTAGAGGGAAAATCTAATTCGAAATATTAACAAAAAACTATAATAGAACCCAAATATTTTGTGCAACTCAACACAATGACAAGCAAGCATATATTTGATGTTTAATATACACTCTTAAAAATAAAGGTGCTTACTGATTGCAAAAAAATCTATTCTTTGCGTGTGGAAGAAAAAGTCGAAGCCACTATTCAAAACTTGGTTGTCAGAACTCTCCTCCACCCTGCATGTGGAAAGACTTAGATATAGTATTTCTGGAAATATAGATCAGTTTGATGCTTCCTGGAGGCCTCTTTTCAATCACCTGTTAAAAACTTCTAATAACGGCGATACTATTTGAAATGTAATTTTCTTTTCTTGTAATTGCTATTTTCTTTAATTTCCGTGTCAATCTTAATATGCTCAGATCTTT
>NW_015558577.1:596286-613578 GCF_001515605.1 Sinocyclocheilus anshuiensis | reverse complement strand
TTGCCATTTCTATCGTTTATTGTTCGCTTCTGTGTTGCTATTTATTCTAGTCTGCCTGTTTCCTGAAGAAAAAAAATCTGATCTGATGTAGGCTAATGAATAAAACATTTTTTTTTTAATTACCCGAAGTTTATTGGTGGTGTTCTTGTATAATTCAAATTCTAAATGATATAACTAAACAAATGAATGATTAATTAGGTGAAGCTGTGCGCTTGAATTTGTCATCGCATCATCCTATGCAATGTGGTGAGTTATTATTGCTCATTATTGTATAGGCTATTTTAGTAATTTAAATAACATAGGTTATCTTAATATATTGATTAATGACATTGTATTATAATAGCATGTTACACCACCTAAATATGTATTTACTTCCTTCTAATTCTCGTTGTCAGTGCAGGCTTGTTTAGCTTAATATTGACCATTATGAAAAGTGACTAGTGTAGCCTGCATAAAAAAAGTTTTGAACATAAAACAACAGGACACAAATATAGTTGATGACTAGACATAATCATTTCATGACTCTAGACACTTCTTTGTGAAGACAGTAGCATAATACAGTGAAATAATATGTTCTTTAGCCATTCAGAAACAGCTGTCATGTGCGTGGGTAAAATGTACCCGCTGTGAATTTTGGTCAGCAGTTTTTCAATTTCTCTCTGATGCTTATGCATGTGAGCTTCCTTTAGATCCTGCGACTGCTGTTCTTGGCTGGTCAGCTTCCTTGCAGCGTCTTAGCCATGCTTTCCGACTGCCTATACAGTATGGTATGATGATTGCAAAAAAATCTATTCTTTGCGTGTGGAAGAAAAAGTCGAAGCCACTATTCAAAACTTGGTTGTCAGAACTCTCCTCCACCCTGCATGTGGAAAGACTTAGATATAGTATTTCTGGAAATATAGATCAGTTTGATGCTTCCTGGAGGCCTCTTTTCAATCACCTGTTAAAAACTTCTAATAACAGCGATACTATTTGAAATTTAATTTTCTTTTCTTGTAATTGCTATTTTCTTTAATTTCCGTGTCAATCTTAATATGCTCAGATCTTTTCTCTCTAAATTTAATTTCAATATTTGACTTTTTCTTTTCCTCAATTATTTGTCAAAACTAGCGACAATGTTGACACTGTTGCAAATCTATTCGCTCTCTGTTACTATGGTCATTTTCCTTAAGTAATGCCCTTGTGAGGTTAAAAAGGCTTAGGTTGTTACCTATTATTATTATTATTTTATAATTGTTATTATTACAATATTATTTCACCTTGTCTATGATTTCATATTGTGCAAAAACCCCTTTACCTCTACTTGGTGATGTGGTTATCTGCTACACTGAATTTAATTGAAGGAGTTTTTTTTTTGTTCTTTTTCCTTCTTGTTTGTGTAGTTGTGTTTTGTCCTGTCTTGTGATTGTACTGTTTATGGGTCTGAAAATGCAAAAAATACCACAATAAATATAATATACAAAAAAAATAAAAAAATAAAGGTGCTTAAAAGGTTCTTCACAGCGATGCTACAGAAGAACCATTTTTGGTTCCACAAAGAACCATTTAGTCAAAGGTTCTTTAAAGAACCATCTCTTTCTTACCTTTTTATAATCTGAAGAACCTTCTTTCGCCACAAAGAACCTTCGCATCATCCTATGCAATGTGGTGAGTTATTATTGCTCATTATTGTATAGGCTATTTTAGTAATTTAAATAACATAGGTTATCTTAATATATTGATTAATGACATTGTATTATAATAGCATGTTACACCACCTAAATATGTATTTACTTCCTTCTAATTCTCGTTGTCAGTGCAGGCTTGTTTAGCTTAATATTGACCATTATGAAAAGTGACTAGTGTAGCCTGCATAAAAAAAGTTTTGAACATAAAACAACAGGACACAAATATAGTTGATGACTAGACATAATCATTTCATGACTCTAGACACTTCTTTGTGAAGACAGTAGCATAATACAGTGAAATAATATGTTCTTTAGCCATTCAGAAACAGCTGTCATGTGCGTGGGTAAAATGTACCCGCTGTGAATTTTGGTCAGCAGTTTTTCAATTTCTCTCTGATGCTTATGCATGTGAGCTTCCTTTAGATCCTGCGACTGCTGTTCTTGGCTGGTCAGCTTCCTTGCAGCGTCTTAGCCATGCTTTCCGACTGCCTATACAGTATGGTATGATGATTGCAAAAAAATCTATTCTTTGCGTGTGGAAGAAAAAGTCGAAGCCACTATTCAAAACTTGGTTGTCAGAACTCTCCTCCACCCTGCATGTGGAAAGACTTAGATATAGTATTTCTGGAAATATAGATCAGTTTGATGCTTCCTGGAGGCCTCTTTTCAATCACCTGTTAAAAACTTCTAATAACGGCGATACTATTTGAAATTTAATTTTCTTTTCTTGTAATTGCTATTTTCTTTAATTTCCGTGTCAATCTTAATATGCTCAGATCTTTTCTCTCTAAATTTAATTTCAATATTTGACTTTTTCTTTTCCTCAATTATTTGTCAAAACTAGCGACAATGTTGACACTGTTGCAAATCTATTCGCTCTCTGTTACTATGGTCATTTTCCTTAAGTAATGCCCTTGTGAGGTTAAAAAGGCTTAGGTTGTTACCTATTATTATTATTATTATTTTATAATTGTTATTATTACAATATTATTTCACCTTGTCTATGATTTCATATTGTGCAAAAACCCCTTTACCTCTACTTGGTGATGTGGTTATCTGCTAAACTGAATTTAATTGAAGGAGTTTTTTTTTTTTTTTCCTTCTTGTTTGTGTAGTTGTGTTTTGTCCTGTCTTGTGATTGTACTGTTTATGGGTCTGAAAATGCAAAAAATACCACAATAAATATAATATACAAAAAAAATAAAAAAATAAAGGTGCTTAAAAGGTTCTTCACAGCGATGCTACAGAAGAACCATTTTTGGTTCCACAAAGAACCATTTAGTCAAAGGTTCTTTAAAGAACCATCTCTTATTTGCCTTTTTATAATCTGAAGAACCTTCTTTCGCCACAAAGAACTTTTTGTGAAACAGAAAGATTCTTCAGATGTTAAAGGTTCTTTATGGAACCATTTAGACAAAAAGGTTCTTCTATGGCATCATGAAGTAGCTTTATTTTTAAGAGTGTAAAGTTTTCAGACTAATGAGATCTGACAGTGGGTGAGGAGTTTCTATGTAATACATTAAGCTATTTTATTTATTTAACTCCTGTTTTCCACTGTATGTCAACTTTAAAGCACACACTATCTTTGAACATCATCTTTTTACATCTTGTTTAAGCCTGTGTTCAAGAACTTGATTGGTTGAGATGGAATATAACTAAAAAACAAAACAAAATGACATACCAATTATTAATAAGTGCCATTCTATACTCTAAATATGTTCCTCTGACTCGTACAGCACAGACAGTTTGCTATATGTGAGCGCAGGGGACATTGGAGAAAATTAATAATAAAACATAAACAGGCACGTTGTTAACTTCAGTCACATAAAGGAGAGAACATTCTGAATAGAAAAAAAGTTGACAGAATAAAAAAAAGAGGAGTATTTGCATAATTTTGCATTACAATGTGACAGGATTACAAAACAATTTCCACTGCAATTTGCTGCATAAACTATTTGGGTCACACTGAAATGATCAGAGACATGTTATGCATAACAGTCATGTGTTAATGTATTTGTAGTTTTGACATCAAAACAGAAGTGATTTCTGAGCCATTTCTGTAGCTTGATATTGAGTGGGCAGTGGGCAGTGGGCAGAATGTTTTGAGTTGAAGTTATAGTATGTTTTCATTGTGCAGAAAATTCTAAAAGTAAAACTATTTTAGATTTTTAAGACTGATTAGACGTTTCATGATATCTTCAGGCTTTTCTTGACAATATAATCTATTTTTTGTTATAGTAGCAAATACAGACAAAGCAAGCGAAGCAAGCACAAAGAAACATTTTTTTAATAAGCGGAGTTACTATGATATTCAAGAAGCCACGTACACGCTAGTCTTTGTCATTTTTTTATTGGAGATATGGCTGGCCCGCAGCGATTTTGCATTGGATCTGAAGCGGGCACCACTGCAGCGGTGACAGCAGTCTATCTCTTCAAAGTAAACATCATGAATACGAAAGGATAATGGATTAAAGGCCATCAACACCCCTGTTGAGATTAAACAAGTCTCTCACGTGATGGAGAGCAGCGCACCATCTCCTGAGACGCCTTGCTTCCATAGTCTGAGAGATGAAAGCCGGAGCAGCAGGGCAGATCTAGGGGGAGGCACGGGCACCTCGGTGGGACGTACCGCCCAGCACGAAAGCACAGGATTATGGGTCGCAGCGTGATGCTGGCAGGGGACTTCCTCTGTGTTTGCTGGGGAGGCAGATGCCCATCTGGCATGTCATTACTGTATGTCTACACCCAGCTACAGTGGCCCTCTGGGTCAGCAAGCAGAGCCCCCATTCCCTCCTGCACCTGCTAAACCTCCGCCTGCTTCATCTGCTTCGCTCAAGTCCGTCAGCTAAATCATTTATTTTCTGACATGCACTTCAGTCCCATTTGTCATGCTCAGTCCCAATATCAGAAATATCACTGCGCTCCTTTGAGAAGCTTTGGCTCGGGGCATTTGTACACAAAAGTACCCGCAACAGCACTTTGTTTGAATAGCAAGCTAACATCAAACATTAGATTATTATATCACACCAAATCACAGTGGAGTTCAAGATGAGAATTCACAAAATACAAGCTTCAGCAAACCGAATAATGTATGGGGATATATATAAATACAAATAAATATGTATAAAAATCGAACTTATACTGTGAAAAAATATATAAATATTATACTGTTAATAATATAACATTGTGTTATACATGCACTACTGGTCAAAAGTTTGAGACCAGTGTTTTCATGTTTTTTAATAAATCTTTAAAGTTCACAGGGCTGCTTTTATTTAATCCAAGATACAGTACAACAGTAATATTGTGAAACATTATTACAATAAAAAACAGTTTTCTATATCAATATATTTTAAAACTTTCAGCAGCCAGTGTCACATTATTGTATTTGGTGCTCAAGAATTATATATAGATATTATTAATAATATATATATATACATACATACATACATACATTCATATATATATGTGTGTATATATATATATATATATATACCTTTTATAAGACAATAAAATAGTATATTATAAATATATTTATTTATTCTGGAAATGTCTACCCACCATTACAGTAGATGTTGTTGGATGTATAAACTTAAAGAGAAACATAAGACTGTCGATTTAATAAAATAACTGATTAATCTCATGATTTCTCGTAATCTTGTGAATCTTGTGACCAGGAAGCTGCTGTGCATTGAGCAATCGAGCACAACCACTGAGCTCTCTAAGATGAGACAGTGATCTGGAATAACAGAACTCACACCCTATTAAAATGTCATCCTATGAGAGGCAGACTGGAGCTGAACTGTGGCTGTAGCCTCAGGGCTGTGGTGGCATGCATGGAAGACATGCTGATTTTGAATAGTTTTTATGCATATACATGCACTAGACTGACGTTTTTGGCTGTTACACTACTTCTTGATGCTTTTTCAGTATCTTAAAAACATCAAAAAAGTGCGCCACCAAAATATTACATGCACAGCTGACATTTACCTTAATTTTTCTTTATTTTCTTCGCACCTCACATGTCTCGTACACTATTTCATCTTAAACATGCTCTTCACTTACACTGTTGTCTAAATTTTGAAACAAAAAAAAATTGAGGGCAAACTTGTTCTTTGTTGTATAAATGATGCCACAACTGCAGGACAATTTTTGTGAAATAAATAAAATAATTTCTACACAATAATTATTGAAATAGTTTATGTCAATCTTTGTTTAGATGATCGTAGTTTTAAATATGTAATAATAATTCACATTTTATGATTGATTTTCAAATTTATAATTGAAAGTCTATGTCGGGACACGTGTAGAATTATAACATCTACACCTAAAAGGCCATTCAAAACTAGCAAAAATGAATGATTAAGGCATGGCCAACAAATCTAAATCAGTGTGATCTATAACAAAGTATTATGTCTGAGGCTGAAGAAACTTACACTTTGTAAAAAAGCTTGAAGCA
Source organism: Sinocyclocheilus anshuiensis (assembly GCF_001515605.1). Lineage (NCBI taxonomy): Eukaryota > Metazoa > Chordata > Actinopteri > Cypriniformes > Cyprinidae > Sinocyclocheilus > Sinocyclocheilus anshuiensis. Next base: position 607,452 of record NW_015558577.1, on the reverse strand, counting down.
GTAATCTAGTATTACATTCTGAAAATGTTTTTTGGTACATCATAAAACTTAAAAACATTAAAAAAAAAATGTATATTGGTGAAATTAAATTTCTTGATTCTCCAACAGAATAATTCCTTTGAGTTTAGTTACAGCTACAGGCTTTATAACTTTAACTAAATCACATCAATATTCCAACCAGTGAGTGATGAATCTTGTAAACAAAGCAGAGATGTTGGAAAGCAGCTAGAGGGCTCTTTCTGTGGCCATAAATAAGTGAAACATATTTGCTCTGCTGTTAGCCGTGTCTGGCACACAGGCCTAGTTAAAGTGTCATATGAACAGTGAGAGGCCTCAGCGGAGACATACTATTTATGTTTTATGGCTCCACAGGCTCTGCAGCTGAGATATAAACACAAATATAGCCCAAATCAGCATTGTATGCTCTCAGATCAATCACCCTGTCTGCCATTGTGCTCAGACACACATCCAAGCTTCATCTATCATTTTTCTACAAACATACCTGCATGGGACTGAAGCCCACAGCAATAACTGTAGCCAGTGGTGGACAGTAACAAAGCATTTTTACTCGGTTACAGTGCTTAGGTACATTTTTCAAGTATCTGTACTTTATCTGAGTATTTGTTTTTTGAGAAACTTTTACTTCACTGCATTCCAAAGCATAATATCATACTTTTTACTCCACTACATTTCATTCATACATGTCATTCTTTGTTATTTTAAACTGGAGAAACTGATTCTTTTGAACCGAGCTGATTCTTTTCAACTTGTTTGCACACATGTAGTATCAGTAACCTAAATTGACCCCCAGGTATTAACAGTAGGATTATATAAAATATATAATATAAAATGAATAAATATAAAAGTATACAAGTTTAAAATGACAAAACAAACATTTATGGGTCTTTTTATGGTATGGTATGGTATCTTTCATTTATGGTATGAAATAATGTTACATTGTCATTCAGTGCAAAAATTCAAACAACATGCTTATTCTGACGTGTACATATTAAAATATATAAAAGAATAAGGGAGCATATTAAATTTGATTGTGTTTTAAATGAGTAAAAAATTCTTACTGACAAATGGGCAAAACCTAGGATAGTGGCAAATTTCAAAAATGTAAAATTACAACTAATTAGTATTTGGGGTGAAAGTAATTAGTCTTTTAATATGTCATAAATTGATTTTTGTTGTAAATATGCCTGACAAGACTGTTACACTGAATGACATTTTAGTGGGTTTCTTCTGTAAATCAGGGGAAAATGTATGATATTTATTTTTTGCTCAGAAAAACAAAAACAAAATTGCAATTAAATTAAACATACATTTTTGTAAAAAAAATTTGGGAAAAACAAAAACTATTTAAAGCAGTATTACACTTACTGATGTTATGCTTAAACCCTTTTTCGTCTTTGACCGTTATTTTACTTTTAATACTTAAGTACATTAAAAATCAAATACTTTTGTACTTTTACTCAGTTCAAATGGAAAAGGAGTACTTAATACTTTAACTGGAGTACAATTAGGGTATCTGTAATTTTACTTAAGTACTTGCTTTGTGCACTTCGTCCACCACTGATTATAGTGAAGCAACCATCACCCCCCACTGTGTCCAAGCTTTCCTCCGTGTCCATCACCTTTCTTTCACACTGCTAGAGTGGCTGCTACACACACAACCTGCAGATTAACCCGCAGAAAAATGCAGCTCTGTATAGAAACAGATGCTAGGAAATTGGTTTTGTGGGGTGTTTGTGCTGTACAAGGTTTTTGGAAGTGAAAAAAGAGCCTACGAATGAAAAATTGAGGAAAAAAGATAAATGTTTTTTTCCAGTTGCCATGAATCCTTAATAATAGTAATAAGTCACTGCCAGGAAAACAAGCATTCAAATGCAAATACGGAATTAAAATTAATCTGGGGAAAATAAACAAGCCCAAAGAGCGAGACAGTATCAAATTGTCAGCTCACGTCCTCATCTCATACCAGCTATATGAACAACACTTTTTTTTTATGCTTGTGGTGACCCAAAGTTTTCATAGTGCTGCTCTTCTGCTCCACAAAATCTCTACAAAAATTCAAAACAATAAGTTTGTCGATTACAATGTAGTTTCCGTTGTTAAAAATTCCTTGTAAGATCATGAGCAAATCTGCATAAAAAATCTCTGCAATTACATTGTGCTTAAGGTAATCACAGCATGTCAAATCTAAAGCACTGTGACTATGGGGAAAACACAATGCTGCATTACACTAATGAGTATGGGATCATATATTCCCCTACAGAGAAAGAAATATAATGAGCAAGTTTCACAGACTGCACAACAAACTCCCAGTCTGTAACTTAATAAACTCAGCAATCAGCTCTAACAATAAGTGAAGATAGGCAACCGTGTTTCTCCATTCACCATGTGCTTATCCAGATGGCAGCGAGAACCGAGGTTTCAAAAAGCCTCCAATCAGACCTGTCTAGCAGCTTTAACTAGAACAAGCTGAGAAGCCTGCCAAAGTAAAGCGTTTACAGGCCATTTCATATGAGAGGAGCAAAGAGTACAGCAAAGCCCCAAAGAGATTTCAAAGAGACGCTGGCTTCATCTCAGAAAGATACAAGTATCACAGGAACATAGTGACAATCTGACAACTAATTTGTTCATTCAAGACCGCTCGTATATGGTGGATTTAAATTTTAGAGTTCTTCACTCTTCACTCGGCCCTAGAGTGTTAGCTTTGGTGTGCTTGCCCTTCACAGTCATAAATGTACAGGAATGATACAGTCTCTCAAATCATGCTACAGTATACGTGTTTTGCCAGACAAACCAAGAAACCAGAACATCATAGAGACTTTGGGGTGGGCTCTTCTGGATGCATTTCCCATAAGCATCATTAGGCAATTATGGCTATGTCACATATGGTGACATAGTTCAACGATTCAGTGTTTCCCGAAACCATAGTTCAAATGAACATCGCAAACTAACGTGGTTAATTTGTCATGTGGACTTTAATAAATCATGCTCTTGAGCACAATAAGCAAGCTAACATGCATGCTATCTATATCTTCAATTCCATTTAAATATACATACATTTCAATCTATACTGTACATTTTAGCTTGTCCTCGATGTGCTGTTTTCGAAGAGTGCGCATGTGCATAAATGCGCAAAGGAACCTGGATTATGACGTAAAAGTGTATCCGCGATGAATCAAACATCAAATAAATCAAAACAACAACCATGTTCGTTACGGTGGCATCTCTGAGATCTCGATTTGATGAATTAGTAGTTAAGTTATTACTTCACCACCTACGCATATCATTAACAACCATCTTATCTTGTTGAACCAAAGTGGTTCAAAAAACGGAGATGCGACCGTGTTTGGGAAACAGTCGTTAGTTTCTAGCTAGTAAGATTCTACAGCGATGCATCGTACTAGAGTTGTTAAGCAGTGCGTTACACCATTGTTTGGGAAACGTACCCCTGATCAGTAAGTAATATCCCAGCAACCATCCAGAACACCATTTCAACCACACATTTAAAGTTAAACTCTAGTCCTGGCGCACATATGCCCGTGAGCGCACACACATACACCGAACAGGTGGCACCGCCAGAGAAGAAGCTGCAGCAGATGGCATCATGCACCTGACTTACACCAAAACTACTATACCTTCAATTAGATTTCTATTAAAAAACAGATAATCTACATGGATAAATCCTCCAGTATCTCCGAGATGTTTAGGATCGCTTAATGAAATACTAAAATAGCTGTGATATAGTTGTAAAACTAAATGGACCGATATTACAGGACTGTAATGAGATGTTATGAACACTTTTATAATTGGATTTAAACAATATTTAATAAAACTAATATAAAAGCTTCCCTGCAGGAACCAGGTCATACCAAGGGTTTCTGGAACCCTAAGGTCCAGAACCAGGTCTGACAGCTCTAAATAGCTTAAAGGGGTCCTATTATGCATTTTCATTTTTCCATTTTAGTTAGTCTGTAATGTTGCTGTTTGAGCATTAAAAAAGATCTGCGCTCCTTGCCAAGAAAGTTCCATCCGTGTTATTCCTCTCTTGCCAATTGAAATGCATAGGCCTAATCCACTCATTATTCCAGTTTCAAAAAGGTGGGTTCCACCTTATTTCAAATTACCGACTCACACTTTTCTCATCCTAATTTTACAAGTTGAAAGTTACAAAACAACGCACGCACAGCGCTGACTGACTCTGATAACGGCCGGGTGTCCTCCGAGTCCGATCGACTCGGTATTACACAATATGTTAAACAGACCCGGGTCCTCGGGTCCTCCGTGTAGACCTCTATTGCGAAGTTCAATTCGATTTCTCAAAGTCCAATTCAAAAGGAGATATTTTATTTAACAGAAATCACTTTCAAAAACTACAACGAACGACTCGTTTGGACTACAACGCATATTTTCCGGGATTTGTGATATCACAAATACCGACGAATGGGACGAGACCTGGTTGAGCTGCACTAGAGAAGGCAACGAGTGTTATCACTATGTCGGAGCACTTAGAGTGTTGGTTACAATCATCCGGGTTTAAATCGCGCTCAAATTGATTTGATTTTGACGCAATATTTACACTGAAGCTCGCAGGCGGCTATGGTAAGGGGCATGACATTTCCCGACCAGGCGCCGAGTGCTGCCAATCACAATACACACTAGCCCAGCTAACCAATCACAGCGCATTTAGTATTTCAGGAGGCGGGCCTTCATTTGATACAGGAACTATTCGAGCCGTTCATGCCAGACTGGGGAGAGAGGTGTTGTAATAATGTAAAATATGTGAAAAATAATGTGTTTTTCGAACAACCTAGTATGAGAGCCTGTTCTAGTACACCCCCAAAACAAAATCAAGACTTTGTAAAAGAGCATAATAGTACTCCTTTAATTAAGAAGGTCTACCAGGTCAACTTGGGCCTCAGCAGCTTTATTCCTAACGATTAACCATCTACTGGCCAGCTACTGATCATATATTATCAGCTTGGAGCAGCTGGAAACAATTTAAACCAGCTACCACCTGGATTTTCCAGCAGGGTTTAAAAAAGAGAAAATTTTCTACAAAGTTTAATGCAAGCAAACATGCCATTAAGAGTTTTAGAAAATATTCATTCCTAAACGTACCTTGATCCAATATGATGAGCTGAGCACCTGCCTGGACATTGCCAGCGTCATTCTCAGCTAAACACTGATAGAAACCTTCATCTGACTTGACCAGCCCCAGCACCTGCAAGTTCTGCTCCTTCTGTAAAGAGGCACACAAGAACATCGCTGTCATCTAGAAGAAATACTGTATTTATCAGAAGGTCAACAGCATTTCCTCACTCATGTAGGGCAAGCTGGCAACTTACAATGATCTTGAAATAGTCGCTGGGAATGACGGCATCTCCGTTCTTCACCCATTTGATGGTGGGAGCGGGTGAGCCGGTGACCTCACACTCGAAGATGATGTCTGTGGCTTCATGAGCATATATGTTAGCTGGTTTCTTCAGGAACTGTGGGGAAGCTGAGAAGAAAAGCAATAAAACAAAACAAATCATGTGAGCATGAGAAACCAAATATTTGTTTCTTCAGAGAAATAATGTTTCAAATGTCTGTATAGCTTAATGCCAGTAATGATTTCGGGAAAGCAATATGATTCGATTAGGAAAAGAAAATGCTGCTTTTGACTTTTCCCAACCTCTAAAAATACCCTAAACACCAGGATGTGGCTAAAATATGTTCTTCCTAATAGCCAGAGGAAAATGCACAACCTCCAAAGGCTTCCCATTAGCAAATGAGGTTATTTGATCTTGGAGAAGATAAACAGGACATAGATCATCTCAATAACAAGGTAGTGTGCACCAGAATGATTCAGGCCTGTCTGTTGGGATGTAATTGGATTGTTGCTCTGTGCTGTGCCTGATTCTCTACCACACAACCACAACCCTCAGTTGCTGTGTATTTTATACGAATTGCACATTTACAAAACATTACTATCACTTGCATACGATTAATACACTTGCATAAATCAGTATGTACTGATTGAAGGCTCTGATATTTAAATATTTAAATAAAAGTATGAAATAGATATTTGTCGCTCAGACCATATACAGTACATATAATTATTTTTAAAAAGAGAAATAAGCATAATTACAAATAAATTGCACAAAATAAATAAATTAATAAAAAACAAAATTTAAAATGTAACGGCACATTATAAGTGATATTAACGATTTCATAAATACTTTATGTTCCTAAAACCAACACAAAAATGTTTAGAATAATTGAATGGAATAATTTAATGAATGACATAAATATAGATGTATGTATAATAACCATAATTAAAATAAATTTTCCTCTTAAAAGAAAAATGAGTATACTTACAAATAAACTTTACAGCAAGCCCAGCACATTATACATTATATAAATGATAAATGTATATAAAATATATATAAATTAATATTATAAAATACATTGTTTATAAGGTTAATTGAAAGAAAAATTGGCATTATTACAAATAAACTGTACAATAAGCAAAAGAAAAGATTTAGAATGTGACATTACATAAATGATATATGTAATTCTTAAATATTATACTATAATATATTATACGTGTACACATATATACGGTATATATTACGTATATTATATTATATTATATTATATATAAAGTTCTATGTGTGGAAGTGAACAGAAAAATCTAAATGTATAAATGTGAGCAAAATGAGCAAAGGGTAAAAATAGCAAATAGAGACTACAGATTGTCATTAACATAAAATAAGATTTATAAGACTGTCAATAAAATTCTTAGTAGAAAACCAGCCAAAAGAGAGAATGGCTACATAAAGCTATGGATAGATATAAGTTGAGCTAAAATGAAGCCCATTGGATGTTTTCCAGATGAGCTGGGTTCTACAGAATCTGGAACTGTATATCTAACATAAGTTGCAGCATCAGGGCCAAACTGACAGAGGTAAGGTGATGAATGGCTGTTAGTATGTGCTCCTGCAGTTTGCTGAGGCCTGCACACACAACCTGCTGAAAAACACTTGTCACACACTGCTGGGTTCCTGCTCACGCCAGCTCCACACGGGACAGATGGTTTGTGTTTCAATCACTCAGTATATCTCACACACATAAACCCAGTAGCACATATGCAGGGCAGCACTCATATCGGTGGCCACTGACTGTAAAAATGTTGCATCAGCTGCAAATATACAGATAAAGGCTGTGCTGCTGTTTGATTGCACACACTTTTGCATTTTTGTTACACAACCACCCTAAGCCATTTTTTTCATATTAAAGTCAATATGGAACACAATTCACAGCCTATTTTACTTCCATAGTCTGATAAACTTCCTAGTATGAAATATGTTACAGCAGGACATGGTTTTATGATCAGGGACTGGCTGGAACCCAGCGCTGGGTTATATTTAAGCCAGCATTTTTTAGAGTGTAAAAAGTGAATGGAGAGATATAAACTTGCAGTTGAAGAAAAAGGCAGAATTGTGAGATAAAAATGACCTTTTTTATTTTTTTATTCCGTGGAGGAAACAAGCTGCCATAGGTTACACTCCTATACATTCTAGCGGGAGATTATAGTGATGATAAAACATCTCAAATGACCACAAAGCTCTTATCACCGCCTTGCTTGCATTCAGGAGCATTTCTCAGGTTTCCTGCTATATTACAGACAATGTCAAAGCTCAACACACACTGTTGTTTCTATTCATCTACCCTGCATTTCAGAGTAGGCTAAGAAACAGCAACCTACAAGCTACTCCCTTATGTTTTGCGTAGCACAGAAAAGACAGTCTATCAAAGTTTAATAGGATTCTGGGTTTCTCGCCTACAGTATAACAAAAAATCAATCTGACCTGCTCACACTAGCACACATCTCTCTGCATGTTGACTAGTAATGTACGCAGCAGAATTTATTCATAACTCTTCTGCGCCCACTGGTTGACATTTAAAAACTGAGCAAACAAGACACGAAAGTCATTGTTTTATTTCACACTTGAAACAGGAACACATGATTGTTTTGGATGCAATACGACCTGCTCCATCAATAGCATTATGTTGATCACAAGTTCACAACAAAACAATTTTGATTTGTTAAAAAAAAAAAAAACTTGCAATAGGAGTAAACAAGAGTGTCCAAAGGGTTTCCATGCAGAAAGATGAATTATTCAGCATGCATTATTCAGCATAACCTATTTCTATTTCAGCTGTGAAGCATTTCTAGAAGTGGGACTACTGTTCTAGGCAAATTAACTTCTGGTTGTGTGTTACCAATGTAATTCCTGTGAGTGTAGTATAGTTATAAATATTACATAGGTTATTCAGCAATTCAATCACACTATTTTCATGCCAACATGCATTATGTTGAAGTCTTGTGGCTATTACTTTTAAAACAGTGTGTATTTTGCTTTTATGGCTTTTTATTTGCTTTGTGGAAAAGAAGTACATTTGATCATACTTAAAAAAATGGAAAAATAGGGAAATTATATACTTTAGAAGAATATACTTCTAAGTGGGAACCGAATGTTTTTGGATACTCTACTTCATGTTAACTGAAACGAAATGAAAATGTTTAAGAGTTTACATTTATATTAATGCAGTAAGTTGGAATTAAAAGTGTTTTTGACCCACTTAATTAGAACATAAGTAGATCTTTATATGTTATTTCATAATTACTTATATTGTCTTTGAAATATGATTAAAGTGTACTGTTGAATGTACTGACAAGCATTTATGGTAAACTGAAAAATACTTGAAACTTGTATGTAATGTATTTAAATATTTTTGTAATTACATATTTTAATAACATAATATCAAATAAATAGTCATAAAGTATTTTACACATGCTTTAGCATGTTAGTCAACACATCAATATAAGTGTACTTTATTAAATGCATGACATATGATTTTTAAAACATAATGACTTAAAATTGATTTGATTAGTGAACACTGTAAATACACTTAAGTGGCCGTTTATTTGATTGGTATTATATGCAAGTACAGTTTTTTAAAATATACTTTATACTACAAGTGCACATTCAATACAGTTTTCACTACTTAAATGGGCAAAGGGACCACTGAAATTATTTTCTGTGACAATCATACCATAAAAATGTTGACAAAACTAATTTCTGATGCCAGAGCATCTCTATTCAGAACACTGACAAAACAGCCCATGTTGAAAGAAAAACTTAGGAAGTGTTTGACACTCGCTTGGATTCTGGGAGCTGCTCGGTTTGAGTTTGGCATTGCACCTCCTTTGTGAGCTGCTGGATTTACTGTACTATCGCTCCAACACAATACCTCTCCCACCCACAAAGGCAAAGCAAAGGGCCTAAAAGTAGGGGCTGGGTGCCCTCCAGTATCTTTCATCTTTGGACAGATGGCCAAAGCTCATTACACTTCACATATCTGCATGAAATCTATAGCCCAGATTCTATTCTATTCTCTGTGATTTCACACCTGTCTGAACCATCTCGCATCCCTTTTATCATCACACAATCACATCTCACGCACTAGTCAGTCCCGCCCAAAAGCTACAGCTTGGGCAATTACAGAGAACTCAATAACTGTTTTTGTAAACGTGTCTGAAGTGTGATCAGAGCGTGCAATCAAATTACAGAACTTAATGTCACCGAGAAAATGCAACACTTCCTCTGAACAGTACTAGAGGAAAGAGCTTTACAGTGTGACGTGACAATCACTTGACTAGTCCTTTATAAAGCAGTGAGGTTTAATCTTACCTTTCAGCGTGAGCTCAGTCTGGGCCTCAATGGATCCGTTGGTGTTGTCTGCCATGCAACTGTACACACCGGCGTCTTCCTCAGTGAGATTGAAGATCCGCAGACTGCCTCCGCCAAGCACTTCAAAGCGGCCCTTGCTGTGTGGAGAAGAGAAAAAGGCGATGTCAATAAGCTCCCTGCAGAAAGTTAAATGTATATTTAGCCCAACGCTAATTCAAAAACTGCATTATATATGGTCCTTATAGCAGTGCATTCTAGCAGAAAAGGGCAGCCTCAACATTGTGGTGTGTGGTTTAGCTGTAAAGGTAAAGGCTTGGTAATCAGAAGGTCTCTGGTTTGATCCCCACCACGGGCAAAAAATGAATGGGTCACCATTGTGCCCTTGAGGTCACCAAGGCACTTAATCCCAGGGTGCTTCAGGAGGATTGTCCAGGTAATAATTGTACTGTATGATGCTTAGGATAAAGGGGATTCTTCCCTAAGAGGGTAGTGATAGTAGGAAAATATTGTTAGTTCACATTAGAATGTCAAGGTAACTATATTATTATTATTATTAATTTCAACCCTGTTACATGAATACAAAAGACATCACTGAATATTTATTTATGCATTTACCATTTTTCATCCTTGTTACCAAAAGTTGTCTGAATAGAAAAGACATGTCTGAATTTACTTATTTATTTGCTATTTTTCAGCCCTGTTACCAAAAGTTGTCTGAATACAAAAGACATGTCTGAATTTACTTATTTATATACTATTTTTTCAGCCCTGTTACCAAAAGTTGTCTGAATACAAAATGCACAGTGTTGGGGAGTAGCTAGCTACAAGTAGCGACGCTACTAGCGTAACTACATTTTTCAGTAGCGACACTACTTTTAAAACAGTGTAGCTTTTCCCGTAACTAACTACTTTTTCCAGCAAGTAGCGATGTAGCGCGACCAAATGCTACATTCCGTTTTGCGTTCTGACGAGTCAGGAGCCTGTAATGCATTAAAGGGGTCATATGATGCTTTTTTAAAGATCATTATTTTGTGTATTTGGTGTAACAGAATATGTTGACATGCTTTAATGTTCAAAAAACACATTATTTTTCAAATACTGTACATTATTGTAGGTCCTCTATGCCCCGCCTCTCTCAAACGCTTCGTTTTCTACAAAGTCCCTCCTTCCGACAAGCGCAGTCTGCTCTGATTGGCCAGCTGACCCAGTGCATTGTGATTGGCCGAACACTGCAAGCACTCGTCGGAAATGTAACGCCCCTTACCATAATCGCAGCTTCATCTTTCAAAATAAATGTGAAGACAGAGCCCGAAAGGGGAACAGAAAAAGGGTATGTGTTTGCAGTACACAAGCCACAGTTAAGACAGCTGACTCCACTGTGATGTGACCCCCTCTCTCTCTCTCTCAC
>NW_015558577.1:585779-596187 GCF_001515605.1 Sinocyclocheilus anshuiensis | reverse complement strand
TGGTTTTGAGACTTTAGTCTTTGCAACTTCAGGGATCTTATCTATGCACAATCAGCTTGTAACACTCCAAAGAGAAAGGAAAACTTGAAATCGCATCATATGACCCCTTTAAAGCAGCGCACGCAGCGTCTTCTTCTGACTAGATCACAAACTACATTTGTTCATTACCGCCATCTGTTGTGATATCATGCATCGTGCGGCTTTACAGTCTTTCCACCGACAAGAGATCGTCTGATGATATTACAAAGGATGTACAGGAGTGGATATTTCACATGAATCAACTGTAATTAACGCAAACAAAGATTAAAATGCGGTCTACGTCAAAAACTTGAAGCAAATACAGGAGGTGAATAATAGCCTTTTTTAACTGATTAATTTTTCTTCTTTATTGCACTCTAGATCAAATGTCTATTTTACGATGATGAACGGTCATAATATAATCTGTGCCCCACAGTTTTGTTAGGAACACTAATCAAACAGAAAATAAAATCGTGATATAGTAGTGTGCTTATCATTTGGCAAAGGATGGTTGCGGCGGGATTCACGCAAAGCGCAGTGTTCACGCACGCAGCTGATGATTGACGTCTCCATTCACAGTCAGTAAATACCGCATGAGCTGTGAGTTTACCCTGCTTATTTTATGACTCCTCCGTATCCAGTTTAAGTTGCATACATTTTGTTCTTGCATTAATGTTACGTTAGTAGCAATATACTAATATAACTAAAATAACTATTTAACTACACGGTATTTTATTATTGTGTGTATTGAATAGTTTACAAAATCAAATGATTGGGACACTTTTTGTCATTGAAATGGCTTGGAAAAGTGTCCCAATCAACTTTAATTCACCCTACTCTTTGAAATTATGATTGCATTACAGTATGTTGTTTTAAACCCCCAATTATTTTACTTACAACTTCATTATATTTTACTTATAACTTCATTATAATTTTTCATTAAGAATTATTTAGTTATTTGTAATGTTAATTGTAAAAAAAAAAAGAAAAAAAAAAAAGAAATAATAATTTTTTTTTAAAGTAGTTTCAATGTAGCTAGCTACTTTTTGACAGTAACTTGTAGCGTAGCTAGCTACTTCTTCAGAAGGGTAGCTTGAATGTAGCTTAACTACTTTAATTTACAAGTAGCTTGTAGCTGGTCAAGCTACAGTTTCCGAGTAGCTTCCCCAACACTGAAAATGCATGTCTGAATTTACTTATTTATTACTATTTTTCAGCCCTGTTACCAAAAGTTATCTGAATACAAAAGACATCACTAAATATTTATTTATGCATTTACCATTTTTCATCCTACTGTAGTTACCAAAAGTTGTCTGAATACAAAAGACATGTCTGAATTAATGTATTTATTTACTTTTTTCCAGCCCTGTTACCAAAAGTTGTCTAAATGCAAAATAAATGTCTGAATTTAATTATTTACTATTTTTCAGCCCTGTTGCCAAAAGTTGTCTGAATACAAAAGACATGTCTGAATTTACTTATTTATTTACTATTTTTCAGCCCTGTTACCAAAAGTTGTCTGAATACAAAAGACATGTCTGAATTAATTTACTATTTTTCATCCCTGTTACCATAAGTTCTCATTTGTAGTAATTACTGAACATTAAAGTAAAGAATAATATTTTTTTTTCTTTCTGCTAATGGGGTTGAATGACTGTGCTTGATGAATACAGTCAACACCACAATTTGGGTTGAAATTGAGAAAATGATTTCTGCAGCAATTAATTTTTTTCTTTGCCTTATTGATATACTATCAACATTCGGCTGGGTGAATTTTCAACATAGGGCACATGCTGTGATGCTGGGCAAGGAATCAATGGCTTAGAAAGAAGAAGAGAGTGGCCACAGTAGGAGGTAGAGGAGCAGGATGGTCTCCTGCACAGAGAACACAAGGATGCGGAGATTGCAGAACCTCCACTCAACCTGATCTGTCAGCCATCGACTGGCATCAAACACCAGCACATTAATACCAGCATTCTCACACTGACACATTCCCTATTTTATTTCTCTGCCTGTCTCTCAGTCTCAGACATGCAAGTAACCTGAACCATGTGCTGCATTCAAAATTGTGGGTTTTCTAGGAAACAACAAGCATGTGCTCTCAAAGGTTCTTCATTATTTTATTTTTGCCCTTTTATGTTGTAACCTTTCTTTAAGCTTTTAAAAAAATCAGTGGAATTCTAAGTGACTGATTTAATCAGTAAAATCAACAGAGATGGGTGTACAATTCAGTACTATACAAGCTTTATAAAATTAGCCAAAATATAGAATAAATGAACACCTAAATAAGAGCAAGTCCTTCCTACACCATTTCCAGTACCAAAATCTACAATTTATAAATTGCAGAATATGGAACAGCACTCTGAAGTCCTGAGAGGGCAGCCTGACAGTGTCCATTACACACGCCAGACCACAAGACTTGCATAAGAGCGAGTAACTCAAAAGTCTTGTGCTCAGAGAAACTCCACCTCAACCATCACACATACCTCATCCCACAGGAAAACCAGCAGGTCTCATAAAGGAGGTCTTTGTCCTTTTGGGCTGAAGAACACGCAATGAAACACATAGGCCCACTGTGGAGCTTTTCCACCTAAGACACGCTTCAGTCTTCATGTTTTTCTTTCATGGACCATGACATTATTACTCATATGTTCTTTTAAGAGTGTGAATGCTGAAGTTCCACACATCAGTGCCTCTCAGCTGCAATTGTCTCTGCATGTGTCTTGAGTCAAGAGCCTTCAAAACATGAATGTGAGGGAGGCACAACCTTATGCCGAGTTCACACTGCACGATTTTCAAACTCGTCGGATCGCCGTTGTTTTCACACTGCGTGACTATCTGGGGTAGCATTCAGTTGCTGCTGTGTTCACATTGCACGATGAATCGGCGACAGGGGGTTTCACACTGCATGACTTCACAATAGGAAGAATCGCCGACAGCTCTGTCTGGTCCGCAAACTACGTTTCACAACAAAACACACGCGAGAAGTGATAAGGAAATAACGCGAGAACCCGAGTGCGTCAGACCTTAAAATACTGATATTCTGGTCTATAACTCCTCCCCGAACTTCCCTCTGCCCTGTATCTTGGTCTCTCATTGGCTGTAGGTCATCGCCGATGTAGTTTTCTGTCAGAAATCAGTGCACACAGCGTGATTGTGAATCGCCGACAGCTCCAGATATTTAGCATGCCAAATATTTTGCGGGCGTCGGCGACATGTCGGCGATTCCCTCAGATCGCGTCTTTGATAATTCACACTGCATGATTGTCACTCGCGTGAACGAGCACCGATTTGCCTCCATTTGTCGGCGATTTCACAAAACCTGTCGGCGAGTGAAAAATCGGGCTAATATCGTGCAGAGTGAACTCGGCATTACTGGTGACTTACTGACAATATCCTTTGCATTTGTCATTGTGTAATTTCACTTCATTAAGTCTGAAAGATTCACTTAGACTCCTTGGAACTGCAGCATGTTAATGATTAAAAATAATATAAATTAGGGAAAAAAATTTTTTTTAATATACAGACTTAGGGCTGGGCGATTTTTCCGATTTTATCGATTAATTCGAATTTAATGTTTTGGCACGATTTTAATTTTTAGAAATCAAGGAATCGCGATTTTGAATAGAAATATTACCAAACGTTAGAATTATACACTTTGAGAATAAGCCAGTGATAACAGTAAAGAGAAAAGAACGATCCGACCACATGTCGGTGCACGTGATTAACCGGTCACGTGTGACGTGCTCATATCGCTAGGAGCCATTCACACAGAATGCACTTGTGTTGACAAAGATGCTACACACGGGCAGTGGGATAGGAAAAAACATGCAAGAATATGGGAGTGAACTTCTTTTAACTTGAGCGCTGTGTTTTTAGAATGCGACTGCAACAGTCAAACACGTCCATGTTTACATAGAAAAAATAATGGAAAAGCAGCGCAAGCGAATAAAAAACCTGTAACTACTGTATGTCTGATATTTTATGTTTGCATCATGGTGACAGGCTGAAAGCTGCTGTTGTTTTTATAGAACATTTATAGATAATAATAGTCTACTGGTTTTATATCTTCAGTCATTTTGAATTTGAATTACCTTGACTTCTGAGATTTTTTAAATAATTTTCCTCGTATTATATCTGAACATATAATATGTTTAAGACAAGTTTGTACAAGATGTAGTTGTAGTTCATGCATTTTTTCTGCAAAGATACTTAACAAGTGATTTGTTTAACATTTACATCATGTTGACAACTTCATGTGTGTTGCACTTGGAATAGAATTTTCTTTAAATAGAGGGTTAATAAAGAAAAAGATAATTTGAATCATGTTGTAGTTACATTTTTAAGTTGACTAGTTAAAAATCTTTAAAAATTTAGAATCGGTCAAACGTTCTGAAAAAAAAAATCGAGATTTAAATTTTTTGCCAAATCACCCAGCCCTATACAGACTATTAAAAAATATTATTATTTTATGGCAAAAGTATTTATTTGTTTGTTTTTTCATTCATTCATTCATTCATTCATGTTTTTATTCATACATTCACTATTTTTCATCCCTGTTACCAAAAATTGTCTGAATACAAAAGACATGTCTAAAAACAATTAAAAACCATGTGTGCTTTCTAAACACCATTACATTAAACAACATTAAACATCAAAAAATAAAAGATGAATATACATACATATATAAAACAAAATGAGTAACGGGGTTGCAAGTAAAAGGGTTTCAGTTTTAGGATGAATTATGCCATCATTCAGTTTGGGTTAGACCAAATGACCAAAAATAAAATAAATAAATAAATAGTATAATATTTTCATGTCATGTAACTTAATACTGCTAAATAACCATAATCTATTTTCTTAATTTGTCAAAATGTACTGGTAAAAGCATCAACCATTCAGCCCTGTTACTAAATTTAAATAAATACAAAATAAATAAATAAACAACTCTTTCATGGGGAAACAGTGTTTTACCAATAGCTACAAATCATTTGGTCTGTAAATAGGCTATACTCTGCTCAGTGATTCTCATTCAGGCGTATTTATACTTAATTTACTTAAAATTATTTTGATGTTTATTCAAAGCTTTTTGCTAGAAAATAACAACAAACTCAACTAAGGGTTGTATTCAGACATATCCAAGTTTTCTGTAAGAGTTACAACCTCATAAATAAATAGAAGTGAAGATTGGGTACCTCCTTTCACTTACCATCTGTTTAATAATAATATGAATAATATGAATATGAATAATTATAATAAAATCAATGGTTTCAAGCTCTATTTTGCAACATATAAAGATAAACAAAAATGGCATGAACAGAAATTACTTTTCCATTCTGAACATCACAAATCCTCCCATTCATTATTGAACAATTGGTAATTTCCTCACCCTTACAGGGTTCCTTAAAATTTCTCAACTTGTGCAAGTTAAACACATACTATTCTTCATTCAGTATATTACGAGTGTTGTGGGAGCAGTAATGCTTTTGCTCTGTGTGAGGAGTTGCCTCAAATAACATGCAAAAGGCTCATGACTGCAGGCAGGCTAGCGCTGCATATGCCGTGATGTATATCCAGTGTGCAGCTCTGAGGCCAAACTACTGGCATCCGTCAACAGAAATCCAACACCAAACTACCGGTGGCGCTGACCCAATCTGCCTCAGAGCAGCCAGCCTGTGATTGATGCCGTCATAAGATACAAGTGAGCAAGATGAAAGGCTGCCTTGTCAACAGCTCAGAAGGTTCTGGCATGGTCTCCACCCTTAACTGTTCAGCTCCATGGCTGTGACTCCAAACAGAGGAGCAACTAATGCTGTGCCAAGACTTGAATGACGGTAGTGACACTATTCCTTCTGATGCCACCAGCAAAAGTCGTGTGTTACTCCACTGGAAAATCCAGTCACAACCAGCTTTTGTGGCAACTCCCGTGTTAAAACCAAAATAGATTAAGTTTATTTTTTTATCAATGTACGGCAAAATATGGTTCATTGCTTATTAATATATGAAAAAAAGAAAAATCAACTGATATCCACAAAACCAAAGTCATATGCTGTGATCAATAAAGCCATGTGGTGGATTAAAATAGAAAAAGAAAAAAGAAAGTTCATGACTGTCAGTAAGTTTTTAAACTTTTATTACAAAGCAAGGTAAGTTCAGGTGATATTGTATGTATATGAATGATTTCTTTCATACACATTTTCTTTAAAAAGACATTTGTGAATGAATGATTAATTCATTCATTTTTACATGCATTAAACATGTATCCTGAATCAATCTTTCATTTACAAATGTCTTTTTTAAAGAAAATATGTTTATGAAATGTAAGAAAATTAGTTTTTTGTTTGTTTGTTTGTTTTTAGAAAATATGTGTCATATGGTGTTACTTGACGGTTAACACCATATGACATTTTTAGAAATTGAAATCCATCTCTAAAATTGTATTAAAGCTTTTTTTTTGTCCCCTTCCCAGAATCATAAACCATCATGAATACAAAGAGTACATTTTTAGGAACTTGGCACATGTGTTTTAAAAATATTTTTTATTTTTACGTTTTTAATTATGGACATTCTTCTTTGTCATTGACTCTTTATCTGGTCTACCACCTAATGTTCTCAAAATACCCAACAGGTACTAAATTCTATCTAAAACCATCAAACTAGACCAGCTTGAAGAGCAGCTAAGACCAGTAAACCAACGTCAGATGTTTCAAACTGCTGTTTCACTGCAGGGTAGCTAAGGCCATCTTGGGCTGGAATGATCTTTTTTTTTTAATGCTGAATAATACTTAGTTAGGAATTAACTGCTTTTTAAAGAAGAATTAATTCATTCATATTTGTTAATTTACCAGCATTGTTGAATAATGAACTTTTCGCAGAGCAATTGAATAGCTATAGAGCACTGCAATGTGCAGGTGGCTCTGAAATAGACTGAATATCCTCTCTGGACAGGGCTGCATCCTGACTACACCACATATTTAAAGCAGAAAAAGCATTCCAAGTCAAAAACCCTTATGAGCTAATGTCATATTATTTTCTAAATCCTGAATATTATGTTCTCGCAGCTGTGGTGTCTCCAGTGTGATGTATGCTGCTCTTTTATAGAGCTTCAAATGAAATACTTCAGAAGAGGGAAAAACTAAGCATAAAATCAATATGAAGAGCTCCATCTTTACAATGAGTCAGAGTGTTTGTTTTTCCCAGCTGGGCTGAGATGGACCGTCATCATACCTTTCTTTATGTGTCTAGCAGGTGCCTCCAAAGGTTAACCAATATTTTGATTAGCACATTACTACGCACATGCCCAAAGCCACAGCCTGCGTAATATGCACGCATTAGAGGTCTGAATGAACTGGCTGGTGAGGCTGGATTTAGCCCTGGATGTGTCATTAGCTTCTGAGTGCACGGAGAGGCCACCGTCATTCCTGAAGGGACGGGACACAGAGGAACTCAGAGGGAAAAAGGAGAGGGAAAAAAATGGACAGAGAGGCAGAAATGGAGAGGAAGCCACAAAATTCATATGTTCCAGTGACAAAAACAGCTGCCACACAGTTGGCTGAATGAATCCTGCTATAGTGCTGCATGGTCTATTCAACAGCAGCGATGTCCTGCCAACCAGTAAAACAGACATCCACTACAGTGCATTACAACCCTTCACTTCACTAAATGACGTAGATTCAGCCCCGGATGGGTCACCCATGGACCAATCATGGAGCCTCTGATGCATGCTCCATGCACAAATGGCAAGGGCTTTTGCAAAATGTCAAGCTCCATTCTTTGAATCCGACATGTCCTGATAACAATGCTCCCTTCACACCTCTGCTTTCTTATAAACTATACTTTTCTATAAAATGGGGTTACCCAAACTGCAGATTGAAAACCTGGGGGGTTTGCGAGTTGATGAAAAATGTAAAATAAAAATAAATAATAAAAAAAAAAAACATTAAAAAAGACTTCCTAAAAATATGAATAATATTTTATTTTATTTACCTGCATGTCATGTGACCATTAATGGACATCAGAGTGACCATGGATATGTGTATGTTGTTAAACTTACAGAGGGTACTTCAAACGAATATGAAAAGATTTCAACTGACAAAAAAGTTTGGGGATGACTGCTATACAAAAAGAAAACTAAACAGCCCAAAAATAATAGTAGAGAAATGTTGTGTAGTGTAACAATAAAGAAAAAAGTAATAGCATATTTCTTTTTTACCCTGAATGTGAATTTACACATCTTCATAATAAAAATAAATAAATAAATAAAAAAATATATTTTTTTTTTCTTTTTCCACACAAATAACAACTTTGATTTAGTGGACAAAGGTTGTGTAAATATTTATAATAAATATATATTTTTATATTTTATATTATTATATTTGATTTCTATATAAATAAAATAAAATAAAATAAAAATACCATATGCTTAATAAGGGTGTTCAAAAACTTGAACTAGTATTTGTTCTTCAGAAAACTTAATAATAATAATAATAATAATAGTATGATTCCAAGATATATCTGACTTCATGACCTTCCCCTAAAAACCCAGAACTATAATTCAGAAATCAATGTATGCATATCAATTGCATTTTTAAATGTATTCTTTAAAAAATGAATAATACATTTTCATGTGTCCGGGTGCACTGTTTTTTAATCAGTACACCAAAAAAACAAAAACGTGCTCAGAAGTTTCCAGACTGCAACAAAGAACTAGGCAAATTTGCAAATGTTTGCAAGATTCGTGGCACTGAATCTTTTAAAGATACTTAAAATAAGGAAAATAAAGAGATTTGTTTACAATACAACAAAAAAGTAAACAGCAAAGTGGTTGGTCGTTTTATATCAATCAGACGACCACTTCCTTTTTCAGTCTTTGGCCAAAATCAGCTGCAATGTGGACCAGATATCGTATGCTGAAGGTTTAAGGTCTGGCAACACAAGACTATAAATTATATTGCTTGTGATCCAAACGGTAATATGTTATTTTCTTTCTCATTGTCTCTTTTACACACTGTCTGGCTTTCCCTTCCCCCCTCCCACCAGCTCTTTGTGCCAGTCTTCAGTGTTTATCCTTCAGTGAATCCAGCCTGTTGTTAAACTCCCACTAAGAATCCTGAGCGTCTCCAAACCTGCTATTATATATCTCTCTCAGCTCTCTGCCCAGTGAATCTATCTGAAGAGCATCCCAGCCTGAGAGATGGGCACACAGCTAGTACCCTGAAGGTTTAAGGTCTGGCAACACAAGACTATAAATTATATTGCTTGTGATCCAAACGGTAATATGTTATTTTCTTTCTCATTGTCTCTTTTACACACTGTCTGGCTTTCCCTTCCCCCCTCCCACCAGCTCTTTGTGCCAGTCTTCAGTGTTTATCCTTCAGTGAATCCAGCCTGTTGTTAAACTCCCACTAAGAATCCTGAGCGTCTCCAAACCTGCTATTATATATCTCTCTCAGCTCTCTGCCCAGTGAATCTATCTGAAGAGTATCCCAGCCTGAGAGATGGGCACACAGCTAGTGCCAGGGACAGAGAGAGGTTGGTGTGACTCCACGGTTAATAGAGCACTGTTTGGATTTCGATGCGAGAAAAACACTTTTCCCCCTATACACACATAAGGGAGTTAGAGAGGCTCCTTCTGTGTGGACTGATGGACTGTACTGTTTTTCTATTCAGCAGGGGCAGAAACCCTGCATCTCCAGACAGTAAAAGGTCAGGGTATGGGAATAAACAGTAGTGCTAATCACCAGGCCACAGATGATGTGAATAAAGCCTGCACTTGTGAAAAACAAGTGTGCTTAATTGCACTGAATTAGTCTTACTGTGGAAGTCAATGTTACTGGTGTTACCAGTGATTCACATTTTAATGAATCATTATAAATCTAGTTTTGATCTCTGCTAAGTTATTCCATCTACATTTACATTTAGACTAAATGTAGGCTACTGTAAGATTGGAAATGTATTTTCTTCCCTGTGAAATACATTTTAAAATATATTTGGGTGTATTTTTCCAAAAATATATGTGACCCTGGGCCACAAAAGCAGTCATAAGTTGCACGGGGATATTTGTAGCAATAGCCAAAAATACATTGCAGGTCAAAATAATCGATTTTTCTTTTAAGCCAAAAATCATTAGGATATTAGGTAAAGATCATGTTCATGAAGATATTTTGTAATTTTCCTACCGTAAATATATGCATTGCTAAGGACATCATTTGGACAACTTTAAAGGCAATTTTCTTAATATTCTGATTTTTTTGCACCCTCAGATTCCAGATTTTCAAATAGTTGTATCTTGGCCAAATATTGTCCTACCCTAACAAACCATATGGAAAGCTTATTTATTCAGCTTTCAGATGATGTATAAATCTCAATTAAAAAAAAAAAAGACCCTTAT
>NW_015558577.1:578327-584889 GCF_001515605.1 Sinocyclocheilus anshuiensis | reverse complement strand
TTACTGACTTTCATATTAATGTTTACACCAGGCTTATTTGTCAGTGCTTTATGTTGTCATAATTATTACATGCTTATAAGGTTGGAAGTTCAACAAATCAGTCAATATACTGTGATTGTAGTTGTTAAAAAAAAAGTCATTCATATCAATTCATGCATCACCTAATTTCATCGTAACATATAGACCTGGCCTACAGAAAATAACTTTTATGTTTAATCTATCTAATTTTGTTTTGGTCATACTATACAATGATTTATAGCTTGTCTTTGTTGAATAATACAGAACATAAAGAGCTTTAAAAAATGATTGCATATTAAATTGCAATCGCAATATTGGTAAAAAAAATCGCAATTAGATTATTTTCCAAAATCGTTCAGCCCTAGTCCACGGTCACATATTTAATTTAATTTCATTGTTTACAACATCTATTGAACATATATTTTGGCCAGAAAAAAAGAAATTTTTGTTTTATTTGGTATGTTTGTTTTATTGTTGTTGTGTTTTTCATTAAAATTAACAAAGAACCACAAACTAAGCATTCATGTTAAAATCCAAAGATATTTCATTTATTTATGTTACAATTCTGGACCTTGACAGTGTAATTTACTTGGCAGTCAATCGGACAGTCACAAGCCTCCCGGTTTTCATCCAAAATATCTTAAATTGTTTTCTGAAGACGAACGAAGCTTTTAGGGGTTTGGAACGACATGGGGGTAAGTGATTAATGACAAAATTTTCATTTTGGTGTGGAGTATCCCTTTAAGTCGCTGGGGTATATTTGTAGCAATAGCCAAAAATACATTGTATGGGTCAAAATTATTGATTTTTCTTTTATGCCAAAAATCATTAGGATATTAAGTAAAGATCATGTTCCATGAAGATATTTTGTAAATTTCCTACTGTAAATATATTAAAACTTAATTTTTGATTAGTAATATGCATTGCTAAGAACTAAATTTGGACAACTTTAAAGGCGATTTTCTCAATATTTAGATTTTTTTGCACCCTCAGATTCCAGATTTTCAAATAGTTGTATCTCGGCCAAATATTGCCCTATCCTAACAAACCATACATCAATGGAAAGCTTATTTATTCAGCTTTCAGATGATGTATAAATCTCAATTTCAAAAAATTGACCCTTATGACTGGTTTTGTGGTCCAGGGTCACATATTTCCTATTTTATTACTTTTTGCTAGAAGTGTACTTCTTCTTCACTAAGGCAGTTTGTGCTGGGTCATCAGCTCCCTCCCTTCAGCCGAACATTACATGGCCAGACTCTATTCCCAACAGCATAAATTTGATAGCAGGAGAGTGTGAGCTGAAAACAGCATTTAATCTTGCTAATACATATCCTGAACAAAAGGCTGCAGAAATTATAGGCCATTAACATTGATAAGCAACTCTGCCAATGGCCAACCCGCAATATTTTCACCCGACCTTTATAGATCGGGAGAGCAGCAGACAATGATCAACCCCAAATTGGATTCTAAATGGGGTTCCAGAGAATCCAGGGGGCAGGATGAACGGCTAGTCGCTTGATCAGTATTTCACTAATTTTTACTGATCTGGTGTGGATAACAAACCCTGGAACAGTTACACTGTTCCAAAATCCATCTTGACCACCGTAATGACCCTGTTTTTTATTTTTTTATTTTAGGTAAACTGTAAAAATTGCCTAAATAATTTCTACAATCTCATCCGGTATTAAGGTTGTTACACTAAAAAAGGTGCTTCACGATGCCATAGAAGAACCTTTTTTGTCTAAAAGGTTCCATAAAGAGCCTTTAACATCTGAAGAACATTTCTGTTTCACAAAAGGTTCTTTGTGGCGAAATAAGGTTCTTCAGATTATAAAATGGTAAGAAAGAGATGACTGAATGGTTCTTTGTGGAACCAAAAATGGTTCTTCTATGGCATCGCTGTGAAGAACCTTTTAAGCACCTATATTTTTAAGAGTGTATTTGGGGTTTTTGTGTTACATTCAGTTTATGTAAACAGAAAAGAGGGACACACTTTACATCATAAAATATTCATACACACAATATGAACCGAATGCTTCTGTACTATAGAAATATTTGGAGATAGATATTGCACAGTATGATCAAAGGAACCGTGAACACGCTTTGTTCATATTTAAATTGTGTCGTAAGGTTTGGGGGATTGAAGTCACACTTCATACAGACCCCAATATGAGGCAATCAACAGTCACTCTCACTGTACCCTTTCATCTATCTTTTCTCCCTTGTTCTGCCTCTCTGACTCGTCCGTTTACCGTGGATAATCCCCACAGCGCGGTGAGGCTGTGGCACGCAAAGCATGTTTTCATAAATTCGGATATGTCAAGCAGGGGCTCGAATGCCTCGTTCTATCGCTGTCTGATAATACAAACATTCTTACAAATATTCCCTATTGCTCTTTCATTTAACATTCCCAATTACTGACTGACAGTTCAAACCCTGTCTTCTGGAAACCTCACAGGAACTTTTTAATTGTCAAGAACAAAACATCTTTTTCAGTTATCTAAGTTTGAGAGTGCATTCAGTGTTGAAATTACCTCGGCCCCTGTTCCACAAGCAGGTTCTTTTGATTAATGAAGTAATCTTGTGAAGATGGCAACTCTGGGGATACTTACATTCAAGCCAGTGAGTGGGGTAATTATTGTTATGACAAACTTACTCTAAGGCAATTATTAGTGGTGTTTACTAAGGCAAGCAGCGCTATTACAATTGCTCAGGCTAACGGTTAGGGATTTGAGAAAACCACTAAACTAACTACGTAACTTTGGGATGTAACTTGTCCTGTACTTTTCTGCAATGATACCTCAAAATAAATGGCTTGTTCAGAAGAGGTGTGCTATTACTTTTCTAAGCAATCTGGACAATAAAACAGTTGAAACAATGTTGCACTGAAGGAGAAACATCTCGTATAGGGACCAGAATATCAGAATTTATTTTTTCTCATTTTTGTTTTGCAAAGCAAAACATTTTGTTGATACAAATGCAAAAATCTATTTTATAATCACTGTGTGAGAAGTTTGTACAGAAACAGTTTTCATGGTACCATAAAAATATTTACAAAACAATTAATGCATACATATTTTACAACTGAAGATAACAGAATACAATTATTTACATTTATATAATTATTAATTATTTTATAATTAATTATTAAATTAATTATTCATATAATATAATTATTTATATTAAGTATACATTTGTGTGACTTTTCTCAGATTTTGTTTGATGAATGAACAACATATTGGTACCACATCAGTTATTGGTCAATATAAGACCTATTACTATTATTTATATATATATATATATATATATATATATATCGGTGTCATATTCGGTATCATAGATTGACATTATCGAATGATCACTTTATTTAATTTGATTTACTTTATTTACTTAATTTAAACGGACAGTTAACCCAAAAATTAAAAGTCTGTCATTCCTCATGTCGCTTCAAACCCATCTCTGAGCAATTTATCTAAAAACAACATATTATAGCCTATGGCCCTAAAGACTTCATATAAAACATCAATGTTATGTCATAATCATAGCATCGCTGTTTAGACATTTATTGGGAGTCTCTCTGTGCTCATGCGCTATAGATATTAATTATTTTCGCACCTGAATTAAATGTTGTCAAAAGTTATCATGATGCACTTTTAAAAAGTAGCCTAGTCTCAAAACAGATTTGTGCCAGTGTTATATTTGGTCTCCAAATCGTAAGTATCGGTTTAGGGAATAGGGCATCTGACCCATATCTAAATAGTTCTGTCTTAAATCAGAAGATTTAAGATTTAAGATTCAGGTGTGAAAATAATGAATATCTACAGTGCATGAGCACAGAGAGATTTGTGAGTGCACAGGACTCAGTTTGAGTGAGAGGAGAGACACGTTTTAAGTGCGCGCACTCTCTCCGGGCAAGAGCAGCGTGTATCTGAGCGCGCGCGTCCGGTTTTGTGCGAGAGCAAAGGAAATCCGCGTGCGAGCGGAGAGATTTGTGCTCACGCATTATATTAATGTGCTTTCGCGTTACAATAATGCGCTCTCGACATTTGTCATTAAAATAACGCCATACATAAGACTTTCATTCATCTTAAACACAAATAAATATAATTTATGTGAGAAACATGAGATTCTGTTGCTCCACTGAAAGTCCATGTAACAAAAACAGTTCATCAGTTCTCACTTGTCAAGCAAGAATATTTAATGTGCTTTATGTATGTGCGTTGATCAGTGTTTATACTGTATGTGAAGAAAACCCTAAATGAAACCAGTTTTTCAAATAAAGCAATCATGAATCATGTTATGTTTACAACGTTTTTATGAACTCGAACTTTGAAAAGTTAAAGATTTGGTGTAGGGATAAAAATGTCTCAGGTTTCAAAGTGTCTTATGTATCTTCTCTGAAGATAAAAGAAAGTATTATAGGTTTGAACGACATGAGGATGAATAAATGATGACAGATTTTTCATTTTTGGGTCAACTAAACCTTTAATACCACTTTTAAATGTATTCGTAGAAAATCTCATAAAAATGTATTTAAAATGCCCAAATTCACTTTAGATTTTTCAGTTTCACAATTGATTTTAGCTTTTAGTGCTTTATTTAGACAAAAAAGAAAGTAATTTATTATAAGAGCATCCCTATTTTGTATTATTTTTCCAGACTTTTCCGGGCCTGAATATCACAACGTTAAAATGTCCTTACATGTCGGTGCCAATAGTTAGTGCATCGACACAGCGCATCTGCGCTCACGGCGACCCGAGTTCAATTCCCGTCTCGAGGACCTTTCGAGATCCTGCTCCCCTCTCTCCTCCCAGTGCTTTCCTGTCATCTCTCTACTGTCGTATATCAATAAAAAGGCATAAAAGCCCATAAAAATAACTACATTTCCATGTGGCTATGGCTGTGGAAACCCCGTCAGCACTTTTTTTTTTTTTTAGCATGCAGTGTTGAGAACATCGGCTGATCACAATCTCTGGGTCACGCGTGCCCTTTGGACACCCAACAGCTAATGAGAATGAAGCATGAAAGAGTGGCTTCCCAGGTCTAATCTGTGAACAGCCTGGCAGTGTTTCTCATGAGAGAGGTGTGAGAGAGATTGTGTGTGTGTGGTGCAGACACTTGCAGTCCTGACTGGCATTTACACCTCTCAGGCAGGCGCTGTCACTCTAATTATTTACTCGGGCAGCTGGGACAGGGCTGTATGCCAGCAGAACAGCAGACGTACACAGAGAGTGATCCCTAAAAGTGGACACTGCTGCCACAGCGGGACTCTAAGCTCATGTTCGTCACATTGGCAACACACAGAGGAATCAATGAGCTGTTAGTGGAAATCACTGTCTGATTCAGGGTGCAGAGCTCTGGATCCATTACTAGCAGAGTATCTATCCACCCTGGAGATCTGTGAGGACAGAAATGCTGCTTGATGATGCATTTCCTACCTGTACTCAATGAGCTGGTCTTTGTGCATCCATGTGACGTAGGCTGTGGGATATCCCGTCACCACACAGGGGAGCAGCACGCTCTCCCCAACGACTTTAGACACATGCTGGGCCTCCAGGAGAAACTCCAGGGTCCTTTCCTCCCCTGATTCTGCACAAAACAGAGAAGTGCATTCACAGTCAGTGTCTGTTCCTGTCCTGATTATGTTAATCATTTTAAACTTTTCAAAAAGATAATTTTTTTTCAGTAAAAATATCTAAACATCCTTAAAACAAGGTATGAAAAGCAAAATTGCATACAATATTACGAGCTCTTTTAGAGAATATATTTTGCTATTAAGTTTGTTTTTTACCTCATTGACAAACATTTTTGTCCCCTCAAAAATTTAAATTCTGTCATTATTTACTCATCCTCATGTCACTCCAAACCTGTATGAATTTATTACCTCTGCAAAACACAAACTAAGATATTTTGAGAAATGCCTGCTGTCAATATAATAGAAGTAAATGGGGTCCAATGTTGTTTAGTTCACAGACAAAAGAAAGTCGTACAGGTTTGGAACCACATGAGGGTGACGATATAAACTTTATTTTTGAGTGGACTATCTCTTTAAATATGTTTTGTTTTGTTTTGTTTTGCTTTTGTTTTGCTTAAAAAGTGGGGTAAGAAAAATCTATGCAAATCAGGATATATTCTCCTAAGACAAAGTTCCCAAGTTTAATTAATCTAGTTTTTTTTTTAAGGATGTTTAAATATTTTCACTTGAAAACAATACAAAAGTATAAATAATTTTCAAAAATACATGTAAATAATAGTGCTGTCAAATGATTAATCGCGATTAATCGCATCCAAAATAAAAGTTTTTGTTTACATAATATATGTATGTAATATATGTAATAAAAATACGCTGTGTATATTTATTATGTATATATAAATACACACACATACATGTATATATTTCAGAAAAATATGTTATGTTTATATATTAAATATATTTATTTATAATATCAATTATATGAATATAAACATAGACGTAAATATTTTCAAAATATATACTGTATGTGTGTATTTATATATACATAATAAATATACACAGAACACA
>NW_015558577.1:577903-578316 GCF_001515605.1 Sinocyclocheilus anshuiensis | reverse complement strand
TTGGATGTGATTAATCGTGATTAATCGTTTGACAGCACTAATAAATAAATATAAAGATGACAGAATTTTCATTTTTGAATGCACAATCTCTTTATGTATGAATTTAACTTTTTTTTTTTTTAAGTGAGCTTAAAAAGTGGGATAAGAAAAAATCGGGTTATATTCACTTAAGACTACTGTTATTATACAGTTTACAGAATTTTACTTGAATATATTTTACCCAAGTTAAAACATTTGGAATTATACTGGAAAACAAGAAAAACACTGATTGAGATAACGAAGCTATACAACAAGATAATGGAGATTCCCTTTCATGGGAACTTCGAACTGCGTCCTCTAGGGGGCGCTATGGGGAACGCCTCGCCGTGACCCGTGTCTGAAGCATACATTGAAAAAACACCAACTCGTTGGCC
>NW_015558577.1:572067-577781 GCF_001515605.1 Sinocyclocheilus anshuiensis | reverse complement strand
AGAGGACGCAGTGTCTCGTTCCCTACACAGGGAACCATGGTTACACAAGTAACCTGAGACGTTTTCCATCAGGAAAGTGTGAACTTGTTGACCATTTAGCCCTACAAATTAAGAGTGAAGTGCATCATTTTTGTGCCACTAGTCGCAACAAATTGTGTTTTTAATAAGGTTTAAAAGTTTTAATAACATTTAAAAGTAACGTTATCATAATATTTGAAAAATGATAAATAGAACGTTCCCCTAATGATTTCTCTAAGTGCGTAATTTTAGTTGCAACAAATTGAATGAAAAACATACTGAAACAGGTTTCCTAACACTTCCTAACACAGGTTTTCAGCTGTCACTGGTATAACAAATAGTAATGATTGGAAAAATTTCTACAAATGGCTTACTTGTGTAAGATTTAGACAATAAAATCAGACAATAAAATGGAGTCAGATTTGAATTGAACCTAAATTTAATAACTTTGGCCGAACACACAGGAAACCAATTCGTGGACTTTACACTTACATTATTTATATTGTAACAGTTGCAGTATATATCTTTTAGGTTGAAGCTACCTCAGTGAGGGAAAAGGCGACGGTGCTTCAGGCCTGATTTATGTTCTTTAATATCTCACTCTGTGCTCATGACTGCCTGTAAAAATAAATCTGCATGGTGAATATCTGCCACAAAGGAGCTCAGTCCTCTTTAATTTTAGCATAAATTACATTGCTCTCTTTGATAACACCACATGTGGACGTCCTTCTGGAGAAGGCCTCCTTTAAAATTCCCTCTCCCCTCAATTGTGTGAGTTTCTGTAGTGAATGAACAATTACTTAATCAGAATCAATGTCTTGCATTTTTATTGTCAGGAATGCAGGGGAATTGGCTTTTTCCTTATAAAACCTTTTTAGGGAAAAAATGCTGTTTTGGACATACCTGACTGAATTTATGTTTGTCATGAAATAATAATAATAATAATAATAAAAACAACAACTTTTGATTAGTGCTGTCAAATGATTAATCACGATTAATCGCATCCAAAATAAAAGTTTTTGTTTACATAATATGTGTGTACTGTGTATATTTATTATAATTACAAACATATGCATGTATATATTAAAGAAAAATGTTTATATATTAAATATATTTATATATAATATAAGAATATAAATATATACATGTATATACATGTAAATATTTTCAAAATATATACTGTATGTGTGTGTATTTATATATACATAATAAAAATACACAGTACACCTACATATATTATGTAACCAAAAACTTTTATTTTGGATGCAATTAATCATGATTATTTGTTTGACAGCACTACTTTTGATATAAAAGAGTTATGGTTAAATGCTTGAAATTAGTTTTGAAGACATATTTATATTTATATAAGACACATATTTAAAACATTTCTTCCAAAGGTTCTTCCAAAGTTATGAACAGATGATCTTCTTGTAACATTAATATAACATTCATTCAAACTTGTCTGATTTTTAATAACATTTAAAAGTAACGTTACTATAATGTTTGCAAAATGATAAAATGGAACATTTCCCTAATGACTTCTCTAATGTGCGTAACCAAGAAAAAATATTTTTTAACCATTTAAAAAAAAAATTTATGTTTTGCAAAAAGTTATAAGAACATATTTTTGTTAGCTGGGATAATTTGGATGAATTTACTATTATTCTGTTATCAAAATGTTGTTTAAAGGTCAGTCAGTAAATCAGTCTAAATATTAGATAGCAGATAAAGCTTTTTACACTGGTAAAAATGTCAAAAAAAGACATGGACATAATTTAATTAGCAACTTTATGGTCTGATGATACAATTCTAAGTATGGAATTGGAATATGTATGGAAGTATGGATTATTTACCAGGCAGTATCTGTATTTCTGCTTCTTCACTGGTCTTGGTGGGCCCAGCGTTGTCGATCACGCAGCGGTACAGGCCTGCATCTGCCTCTGTGGCATTACTGATGACGAGAGCACCACTGGGCAGCGTGAAGACTCTCTGGTCCAGCTCAACCGGCTCTTTGTTTTGTTCCCAGCGGATGAAAGACACCAGGTCTGGATTCACCTCACAGTTCAGCATGTGACTGTCACCCACCCGCACCGACACGGCTTCCGGCTGACTGAGGTACCGTGGTATCCCTGAAAACAGAGAGAAATCAGAAGAATCAGAATCTGAATAATTACAATACATTTTGGTTTACAATGAAGTTTCATCTTCTTATTAAAGGGGTCATATGATGCTGCTAAAAATAACATTATTTTGTGTATTTGGTGTAATGAAATGTGTTTATGCGGTTTAAGGTTAAAAAAACACATTATTTTCCATTTCCTCTGCGACCAGCACGGATCAGCTCTAGGCATGACGAAGCGGATATCGTCCTCTTTTGGAAGACCAAACAAAGTAGTTTCGCTTTCACAAGGAAACACACAGCGCCTTCACGACATGGCGGCAGCAACAATACTACAGCGAGAATAAAAGTTACGCCTTCTTTCTTTGCGTGAACATTTGGGCGGCGTTATGCAAATCTTCCCACATCGTGGCGTAGGTATGTGGGGGCATGTTAGAACGAACCGTTTTAGGTAGGTGTGGCTGACTCTTAACGTTTATAAAAAATATCTCTTTGGATTTGAGACTTTAGTCTTTGCAACTTTACAGATCTTCTTTATGCACCAAGAGCTTGTAACAGTCCAAAGAGAAAGGAAAAATTGAAATCGCATCATATGACCCCTTTAAGAACTGCATGCCATAAACAGAAAGTGTTAAGTACTTATTGTGCAAATGGATAAAGTGAGTATATGAAATGGCACTCACTTTGTTATATTGGCAAGGCTTTTGAAATGTTGAAATACCAATAACAATGCCTAAAGCGGTTTGCCTGTAGGCTAACATTTAATTTCTCCATTTGTGTGATCTATGCGCTTTAGAGGCAGAGGAAGTTATTGAATTTTGATTCATTGAAGACAACTGTAATTATTTGCACTGAGGAATCATGCACAATAAGATCATGTGTATTTAATAGTAAATATGGTCTATTTTAATTTCATGTTGACTTTAAATGGTTAATTATTTCCTTCCATGCTCAGAGTTTCAATTCTGAGTTCAATAAGTGGCTCTTTAGAGGTAAAAAAAAAAAAACAAGTGCACATTTTGCCCTCAAATCTCTGTAAATGAAACTGATGGTGCTGAAAAGTCATGTAGTCATGGCATACAAGTGAAATTACTCTACATTAAGTTTGGGTGTATTTTAAGTTAACTATTTATGATTTAATTATTATTTTCCAGGTGACATACAAAATTAAACAAGATAAATTTGTTTATTTTTATCAATCAGTTCACACTATCCGATTCGTAACTCAAGATTCATCAATTAATTTATTTTACTCAATATAGCCCCCGCATAGCATTTTAATGTATTAAAATCCCTTTTTATATGTAAAAATATTTGTCCTTTGGATAAATATTGCTGTTTCGTGCTGGATTGTTATATTGGCACAAATGAAAATGTACTGGTTAATTAGTGAATTTTTGTTTTATTTAAACTAGACTCATTATAATAATAACTATGTATTTATTTACTTTAAAAAAAACAGTTTGAATCTACTTTGTTACAATGTTGGTTTGATTAACTGGTGGATTGATTTGAAACAAAACAAAATGAAACTAAATTAAACAAAACAAAACAAGGTCTGGGGTCTGTAGGATTTGTTAATATATTTGAAAGAAGTCTGCAATGCTAACCAAAGCTGTATTAATTTGAAAAAATACAGTAAAAAACAGTAATATTGTGGAATATTATTTCAGTTTAAAATAACTGTTTTCTATTTTAATATATGTTAAAATGTAATTTATTCCTGTGATGCAAATCTAAATTTTCAGCATCATTACTAAAAAAATGACTGACCCCAAACTTTTAAATGATAGTGTACTAATAACTGGGTAAAAAGATCTGTAAGTGTATAAATACAGATGCATTTCATATTTCAGACATCTAATGCCAATTTGCTCCTTTTTCCAGAGCCATCATCTCATGCTGGATAAAGTAAATGAAACATCACTATGAGATTTTAAATAACGCCTGAAAGTGATCCTGGAAAAAAATCCTGGAAAAGTCACGGACTGAATAAGACACTTCTGATAAAAACACTCCAGGAGGGTTTTTTTTGGGGGGGAGGAAAAGGCTGAATAGGGTTCTGTATTTAAATCTTTATTTAAATGAGCTAAGTTCCTCGAGTCTTCCACATGATTTTAGCACTGAAGCAGTGTAGTTGAGCTCATCGGAGCAGTAAGTTCATCACTTCACATTATGATGAGCGAAGCGTTGAGCACTTTGCCTAATACAGTTGACTCCACTTAATCACAGTTCCCTCTCATTCCACAGGGTAGCTGCTCATGTTTCTCTGCAGTATCTGCTTCCTGCATCATATGGAAGTAAAAATCACAGATATCACAGAGTCACAAATCTCTTTAATATCCACCTTGTAAAAAAGAATTACACTTTAGCCTACTTTTTAACAGTGTACATATCGTGAAAATAATAAAAGACTAAACTTAAGTACAAACTAAATGTAATATTTTTGAAAGGTAAACTGCATGTTAATTGCAATTAAATGGAAATGTATTAACGTTTAAATTTATGTAATGCAATTAGCTAAATTATAGTGTTTTTTGAACCACTGAAGTAGGATTTTAGTACATATTTACATAGGCTATCATTTAATTTCTAGTAAAACCCTTAAGTCATACGTTTAAATATATTTGTAATTACACAATTATAACGATGATAAAGTTAAACTTATTATCTTAAAGGGGTCCTATTATGCTTTTTCACTTTTTAAATTTTAGTCAGTGTGTAGTGTGTATGTTTGGGCATAAAAAAGATCTAGAAAGTTACAAATCTCAAAGTCCACTCCAAAGGGAGATATTTCGTTTTTAAAAAATCCCTTTTCAAGAACTACAACGAACGGCTCGTTTGGACTACAGCGTTTGTTTTCTGGGCTTTGTGATATCACAAAGCGGCTCATTGGAATATCATTACAAATAATTCCCGCCTACAGAAATTCGAATGGTTGGGGGGTGGGGAGGGGTGAGGTTGTGGTTAGAACGCTTGGTTGAGTGAGCGCATCAGACGAGACGACGAAGAAGAAGTGCTGCTGCAGAGTTAGTGCATCAGAGAAAATGAAGAAGAAGAGCTGCTGTGCTGTAGCGTCAAATTTTCGGCATGTCTAGAACAATTCTTACAAGTATAACACGACGTAGCTGGGCACCGCGGACAGACGCCGAACGGTGCCGCCGGTGTGCCTACACTCATAGAAAATAATGTATTAGAATTTTAAAGATGTGGCGCGACGCTGCGCTTCTCGTCCGGTGTGCGACCGCCTGAAACGTTGTTTTATTCACCTCCGTGCCCAAACGTCTTTGTTTGGGCTTCCGAAAGCAAGAAAAATAATGCGTTTTTTGGAACCACCAAGCATGAGAGCATGTTCTAGTACACCCCCAAAACAAAATCAAGACTTTGTAAAAGAGCATAATAGGACCCGTTTATGGAGAGGAAGGGACGTAGTGAAGGAGGAGGAGGAGGAGGAGGAGGGAGAAGAAGGGCAAGGAGACAAGCAGTCTCAGATGAAATTCGAGCCACTTTAGTTGACCATGTCCTTGTCCATGGTATGACTATGAGGGAGGCTGGGCAACGAGTACAGCCAAATTTG
>NW_015558577.1:570620-570981 GCF_001515605.1 Sinocyclocheilus anshuiensis | reverse complement strand
GAGCATGTTCTAGTACACCCCCAAAACAAAATCAAGACTTTGTAAAAGAGCATAATAGGACCCCTTTAACTTAATTTGATATTTTACAAAGTGCACTTTTTAAAAGTGTGCTTAAGTAAGTTAAAAACAGTCAAGAAAGTGCACTCTCTTTAAGTACACTTAAGCATTCTTTTACTTAGAAGTGTTATGTAAGCAAAAAAATTTTTAAATATACTTTTAAGTAGACTACAAGTGCATATTTAATTCAATACAATTAAGTACACTTATTTTCACAAGGACTAAACTGTGTAGACAACAGTCAGATTACTGTGCATGAACAGCAGCTCTATGCTTTAGTGTATGCGAATATATATATATATAT
>NW_015558577.1:569473-570564 GCF_001515605.1 Sinocyclocheilus anshuiensis | reverse complement strand
TATATATCCCCCCAAAGGCTTTTAGGAGAAACATCTGAGAGAAAGTTGACACTTGAACATAACTAAGAAGTCTTGTGACAATAAAAGAGCACCATTTAAGCAATACATGTTTCTTTTTATGTGTGTGTTGCTTGAAAAAGAAGGAAAGAGCTGCTTTAGCATTAGCACTGCCACTAAAGCTCAAAACAGATCTATGGATCCCTTGCAGGTGAACATAAAGACTCATACATAAAAATGTCTTTGAGAGAGACTATAGGAGAGAGGAGTGATGGGGTTTCCTTTGTCTGGCATTAGTCCGTTACACACATGCCATGCTCTCACTCTCTCTTAATGTGAAAGAGCATGCAGTGAGAGATGCTATCAGCCGCTGGCTCTGAGTTAACAGAGAACAGCATTCATTCATCTCCACAGGCTCTGCTTTATAACAGCAGACAGAAAGGTTTCACAGAGCATGCTGTGGCCTTTTAATCCCCTTATAAACTATATACAAAATCAGGTTTTTACAACAGAACAGCTTTTATGCTCTTAAGGGAAATATTCTGGGTATTTCTGTCCACTAAGTACTAGTACTCTTCAATCTTTAGAGAAAAAATCTAGACATTGTTTGTTATACCTCTGTATGGCTAGAGGACATACAGTATAACATATTTACAATACATAGGTAAGGGATAATACAAGCTGGTCTTTTTTTCTTGCAAAATAAACCCTTAGAGGGTGATTAATATCATAATGCAAAGTGGTTGACGGTATCAGTCTTATTACATAATTATTTAACAAATGAATGAATACATAAATGCATTATTGGAAATTTAATATTGATTTAAGTTTAAATTATGTTATGAGAAGACAGGCAATACAGAGTGATATGAGGCAAGGAATTAGAAATATTGTTGTTATAATACAGTTACTTCTGTTAGTGCATGTAAAAATTATTAAATAAATTCTTGTAAATAAATGTCATATTTTCTTGTGTCCATTTAGTGAAAAACCTTGTGACAAATATTATTAAAATTAATTAAAAAAAAATATAATAATAATAATAATAATAATAATTATTATTATTATTATTATTATTATTATTATTATTATTA
>NW_015558577.1:510577-569375 GCF_001515605.1 Sinocyclocheilus anshuiensis | reverse complement strand
TATATATATATACAGATATATTACACTACTGTTCAGAAGTTTGAGATCCGTAAGATTGATAAAAATGTACAATAAAGACTTTTACATTGTTACATAGGATTTCTATTTCAAATAAACACTTTTATTTTTAAATGTCTACTTATCAAACAATCCTGAAAAATTCATGAAGGATCGTGTAACACTGAAGATTGGAGTAATGGCTACTGAAAATTTTAGCTGCAATAAACTGCATTTTAAAATATATATTAAAACCGAAAACTGATCTTTCAAATTGTCTATTTAAAAAAGTAGTTATTTTAAATATTTCACAATTTAAAATAAATGCATGTATTTACCAACCAGACCAGCATCAAACCAGCTCTAACCAGCATAAACCAACCTGGAAAAGCATGATAATCCATGCTGGTTTAAACTGGTCTTTTCAGCAGGGTCCATTAATGTAAATAATCATAGTTTAGAGTACAGTTCAGGCAATGTGTTTTGGTGGCAGTGTAAACCCTCCCTGCTGTTATATTCTTCCTCTGTTACGTCCTTTCCAACCAGTTAGTCCAAGAGCAACATTTGTTGAGTGATTCATTACACTGGTGTAAATGCTACATGGGAACCAGTGAGTGCCATATGCTTGGACCTCACAAAATCAGCTCATGGACACACACTGAGGGTCTACCACACAGACACACATATCCCGTTCTGGTGGCCTGATCCAGGCATCAATCTCAGTACACAAGAACATGCTACAAACTGGAGATTTGGATCGACAGAGCCATTAGAGTTTATTGGCCAGACTCTTGTGTGATTTCATTGGAGAGGACAGTCTGTTTAATGGTCAGATTGTCAGCTCTGCCACTGTTTGTCCACTGTAGTCCACGTCAAAAATTATGGAAGCTTATTTCTGCCAGAGAATAAAAATATAAAAAAGGTCATTGCGACTTTTTATCCAACAATTCTTCTTATTTTTCTCAGAACTGTAAGTTTATATCTCATAATTCAAATTATTTTAGAATTGATATCTTAAAAGTTATTGTTGCAGGATGAAAACTTAGAATTTAAAGAAAAAAGTCACACTTGTGAGTTATACTCACAATTTGACTTTTTTCTTCGAATTGTGAGTTTATATCTCGCAACTGCGAGATATTAATTGTGAGACGTAAACTCAGAATTTGGAGGAAAAATGTCAGAATAAATTTGTGATTCTGACTTTTTTCTCATAGTTGCGAGTTTACATATAATTAGGCTTACCGCGATAGACGGTGTTGACGGTGATACCGGTGTTAAGCCGCAACACCGGTTACGTCACTTGCCCACCGCGTCACCGACCCCCACCGTCATTTTGATTTTTTATAGTAATAAAAATCATTTAGTTCAGTAAAAGAACAGACACTACGATACCGGTATTACCGGTGTTGTCACACTTCGATTAACCGGTGGGAAAATTTCCTCACCGTCACAACCCTACATATAATTGCAAGTTATTAATTGCTAGATGTAAGTCTACAATTGTAAGTTATAATTTACAATTTTGACTTTTTTCTCAGAATTGCCGATTTATTACTTTCAATTCTGAATTATTAATTGCGAGATATAAACTCGCAAATGCAAGTTATGAACTCACTTTAGATTTTTTCCTCAGAATTCCAAGTTTACATCTCGCAAATCGCAAGTTATTAATTGAGAGATGTAAACTTAGAAATCTGAGAAAAAAAGTAATAATTGCACGACGTAAACTCACAATTGTGAGCTTTATAACAAACAATTGTGAACAATTATAAACTTGCAATTCGGAGAAAAAAAAGACAGAATCGTGAGATATGAATTTGCAACTGCAAGAAAAAAAATCTGAACTCTGAGATAAGAAGTTGCAATTACCTTTTCAAAATGGTTTATTCTGTGGCAGAAATAAACTTTCATACCAAATTGCAACTCTAACATGACCATTACAGGTTAGTGCTGAGGCACAGGAAAACAGACAATCAATTGGGTGATGAGAATTTCCACCTAAAGCAGATTCCACACACTGGGAGTCATAGCGAGGGCAAAAACCCTGCAGAGAAATGTAGCAACCTCAAATCATGGGCCCCTAAGGCCCCCAGTGTACCATGAAGCAGGCCCCAACTTCCATTTGCCTCTGTCAAACCGAGGAAAGAATTTGAGTGGGTAAAAGGTCTCTTCTACCCCGCTGGGCAGAAGCTCATTCACTGTTCATTTGAGTCTGGATACTCTTCTTTATTGGGTCTTAGAGGCGGCAGGCATCTCTTTAAAAAGCTCCAGAAATTTACAGGCTCGTGGACAAACAGTTCCCTCCATTTTGCGGCAGGGTTTTTAGGCCTGTAGAGAGCGAGTATAGATGGGCACGATTTACCGATGCTGTTAAAGCTGGATATGAGCAGATAAATCTGGGCTTGGGAAGGTCTGGGATGACAACAAAGAGACCAACCTCACAGCAGCATGCGCTCGAGCAGCAGTAAACAGAAAGGCTGTAGCTCAAACCCAAGCAAAGACCCCACCCCAGCGAGGGAAAATAAATAGCCTTACCTTCCATAAGTATAGATGTACACATTATTATCAGGAAACAGTGCTAACTGTGCGATATGAGTGTCCTCCTGACATACTACTGATATCACTGACAATATTAACTTTACAAATTAGTCATGTTATTTATTCGATTTAACTTTAATGCGGAATGAGCAAAAGTAAAATAAAATAAAATAAAAATATAATAAAATAAAAAATATGATATTTTTTATTTTTCATTCTTATTTTTTATCAGAATTTTAAGAAATTGTTGTTTCCATTAATCATTATTACAATTTAACAATTTTCTGTCATTTTTGAGACATCTTTGAGCAAAAATGTTCTCTGCTTTTTGTTCAAAATTTTGCTTTTTTCATGAAACATACCCATATTCAAGTGTTACTAAAAAAATGAATGCACGAAGCTAGAATAACTTTTTTTTGCTTGTTTTTATTATTTTTTGTTTGTTTTTATTTAAAATATTATTTAAAATAAGAGGCACTGTTCTTTCTTTTGATATTGCATGTTCAGATATTTATGCATCAAATTATTCTGACGGCCATAAACATTTTATAGGAAAATGTAACAAAAAAAAATGCTGGCAGTGGCTGGTAACTTAAAATAATAATAATAATAATAATAATAAAACTGACGGGGAAAGATAAAAAAAAAAAAAAAAGTATTTTCTGAGAAAAAATATTATTTGACATTTCTCCATTAATATATAATGGTCTGATGTTTCTGCCATCATATAAAAGAAACTTCAGTTTTTATAAGTACATTTTTATGTTTGCACTTACTGTATATCAGCCTTGTCAATAGTTCGATTCTGTTTTACAGAAATATTACTCATTTAAAAATATTCTGATATTTTTCAGCACAAATGGCACCGTTTACTGAGAATGCCCTACCGTCCTTCAAATCATCTTTCACTAAAAGATGAGATTTAAGTTGACCACCCTTCTTTTTCTCTCATGAAATATTCATCTCAAGGTTCTTGCAGTCTTAACATGGCTCCTGTCCAAATTAGAAAACTGTTTGAGCTCCAGTCATCTGTCCTGGAGTTCTATAAATATGCTGTCTAAGAAGAACCTAAAGGAGAAAACTGCCAGCCATAACATGACCCAGTTCAGGGAGGAGTCACACTGAGAATTGCATGTCACCTTTCCCAGCCTGTAAATTTTACATGAGCCTTACAAGCAAGGATAAATATTTGATAGTGGTCTGCAAGATCTTCTATTATGAGTTTAAATGGAGTCCACACAGCTGGTTCCAAAACTAACCAGACCTTCTCTGTGTTTGGTTAAATACTCTGAACTACTGAACGAAGATCACAGTGTAGACTCTTCAGTCAATGTAAGTTGAGATTTGAGTTAAATTCAGTCAACCACTGTGGAAAAACATTGTGCAAATAGCACTGAGCACTGATAATATAGGCTTAATAATGACTTGCAATCAGTTTAAAGAGCGATAACATTAAGCATTCATCATTTATGATGGTATATGACATAACCATTCGCTAAATGTTTAAGGAGTCATTAATACAACTTCCTAAAGTCAATGGTGTGTGAAAAGTTTTATAAAAAAGTGACAGGTTGCATTGTAACTCCTGTTTCCATTTTTACCAGTTTACAACTGGACAAAACCGATCATATTAGTTTAAGGTGGTGTTACGTTCCCTGGGAGTTGTTGTTTTTGTTTTTATTTTTTCTTGTTACTTGTGTTTTCTTTTTCCCCAACTCCTAGGTTTCCGCTGAGTGGGTGACTCGCCGCCAATCATTATTAGGGTGTTCCATACTGCGACGAATCAGCTGACGGCCCGTGGCTTTAAAAGCTTCCGGTGCGCTCGGCCTGGGAGGCGAGGGCAGCGCAGTGAGCGCTGTTGGGGTGTGTAGCGAGACTTTTTGGCTGTGCTCTGAGCGGAGAGCCTGTGTGAGCTCCCGGGCATCAGCGTGTGTGTTTTCGATTTGTTTGAGTTGTGCCTCACTCCTGTGTATCTTCTCGTTCTCAAGTTGCTCAGTATGACTTTCATGTCTTACAACTATGTGCCGAATTGATGGTGAGCTTATTGAGTTTTCTCGTTCTCTAGGTGGGAGATGAGGGTAGGTAAGCTTAGTTGTAGGTTACATCTCTTGCACGTAGTGAAACCGTGTTAGATACACTAGTCAGTGGGTGAGCGCCTCTTGTGTATTTCTTTCTGTTTTAGTTAGTGTAGGGTATTTAGGGCATCGCCTACGCCGAAGCTTTCGTGTTTTTGTTTCACATTTTTATTTGGTTAGGATAGGTTAGTGGGTTTGGGCGTTTAGTGTAGCCTTGTTTGGTTTTGTTTCTTTGTTGATTTAGGCGCCACTCTATCATGTCTCTCCCTTTTTGTTGGTTTGTTTGTATTATACTTTTATTTTCGGCACTGTAAATATGCACACGCGCTGCTGGTGCGTTTCTGGACAGCTACGTGAATAAGTTGCTG
This sequence comes from Sinocyclocheilus anshuiensis, assembly GCF_001515605.1. NCBI lineage: Eukaryota > Metazoa > Chordata > Actinopteri > Cypriniformes > Cyprinidae > Sinocyclocheilus > Sinocyclocheilus anshuiensis. The sequence continues at coordinate 564,397 of NW_015558577.1, read as the reverse complement.
CCTTCTGCCATTTGTAGAATAAATTACTGCCTTTTTGCCATATGCTGTCGTCGTGGCTGTTTTTTTTCTGCTCTCCTCTCCGTTCATCAAATTCATTTGTTTTAAATGTTGCGGACCAATTCCTTAGATCTCGAAAGGACCGTAACATTTAGTGGGGGCTCGTCCGAGATCTTTTTACCCACCAGAAGTAGTTATTTGACTGTCTGATGTTGGGGAGGATGGCAGAATGATTTTAAGCAGTAAGTGACTTTCTTGTAAAGGAACAAAACCATTTGAGCAGGTGGTTGGTCAACCGTTTTGGGCAGCACTATCATGTCTCTCCCTTTTTGTTGGTTTGTTTGTATTATACTTTTATTTTCGGCACTGTAAATATGCACACGTGCTGCTGGTGAGTTTCTGGACAGCTACGTGAATAAGTTGCTGCCTTCTGCCATTTGTAGAATAAATTACTGCCTTTTTGCCATATGCTGTCGTCGTGGCTGTTTTTTTCTGCTCTCCTCTCCATTCATCGAATTCATTTGTTTTAAATGTTGCGGACCAATTCCCTAGATCTCGAAAGGACCGTAACAGTGGTCAAGCTGATTTTGACCATCATAGCTGCTTTGCCGCTGGTCCAAGATGGTTTATAAAGTTCAAATCAGGATCACCAGCTAGCAACCAGGGCTGCATGTTTAATCAAAATAATAATGCACTAGTCTGAGACTGCGATTTAATACAAATACGTGCACTGCTTGTTTCAGAGTGGAGTGTGGAAATGTGTTTATTTACACATGAGCAGCTCATGAGCCTGTGCTTTCAGCATCTCAGAGCGGCTCAGTTCACAGTAAATGCTGCTCCATACAAACTCCATCTCCACATCTACTCTGAATTTGGGTCGCATTAACATCTTCGCATACTTGTAATGAGGTTTAAAATGGTTTAACATTTGAAAATGAAGGAAGACAGCCAATAATAATACATCTTGTAATGCATTTTTTATTCCATTTTAAATCTTAATCACAATTTACATCAGAAAAATCACCCTACCAGTTACTAATAAAGATTGTGAGAATATTGGTAATTATTTGTTGAAATTATGTGGGTTTGCCACAGGTTCATATATTTCCTCTTAACAATTGAGCTCTTCATCTCTCCTAACTATAGAGATGAATGTCAATATGCCCACAGGTAGTGTTGTCAAAAGACCCGGTATTTCGGTACCAAGTCGGTACTAAAAAAAGGAAAATGTTACGGTACCAGGTTTTTTTAAGTACCGGTGGTACCGAGTACCCGGTCAACCCAGTTCTTGATGCGCTATCCGAAAGCTATCCTCTTCATAAAAGCACTGAGACGTGGCGACCTCAAGAGGAGGAGACGCATCAAACTAACAAAACAACTTAAAGACCGACACCCCGATAAAATGAAAGTTCAATGAGTTCAAGCAGGTAAGCTTCAAATAAATGTTTAATATTTAGAGCTTCTGTTATGATTATTATTCCATATTATAAATGCTGAGGTTTGTTATTTACTGAAAAGTTATATTTTAGCTGGTGTCAATGATCTAATGTTGCATTTGGTCAGACTCAGCCCATTGCTTTACATAAGTTTATTATATTTTCCTTTTACAGCTGCAGACTGAGGAAGATCCTGAAACACACCAGCAAACCCTAAAACAGACAACAGTTTACAGATGTTTTTCAGTGGCAGCAAAAATATGACAAAAACGTTTGGGTGAAACTTGTTTACTTTCTTCATACTTTTATAACTTGTGGAAAAACTTAAATTAAATGAAAAATTAATATTAAAAACAATTTTAAATAAGTATAAAGAATGGCATTGGTTTTGTACATTTAATTTTTGTTTAATGTTATTAATAAAAATAATCTTTGTTCAATTAGCACGTTTTTGTGTTTTGCTTTGGTAGCGAAATTGGTACAGAGAACCGTGGATTTCCACTGGTATTGGTACCGAATACTGAAATTGTGGTACCGTGACAACACTACCCACAGGTAGTGGGTATATTATTATATTTTAAGCCGGTTTCCCAGAAGCGTCTGACTGCTGACGGGCACACACATTAGTGAACGAGCGGCGCTTTCCCCATGAGGCCGCCTCATCAGAAGTCTAACACAATTAAACTTCCCTTCCTCTCTGATACATTAGCACTGCATCAATGTGAGATATCACAAGCATACATTCACATCTGCTTCCACTGACTGAAACCCAAACCTCTGAGAGACAGCAGGCTCATAGTGAGGTCAAACGCTGACTGTAAACTGCCTCCATTTACATACCAACAAAAAGAAAAATAACCAATTCTATTCTAAAATGAGTAAAGCCCAGCAGTGTATAACGTCATTATAAAATCTGATTGTAGACAATCCAGAAAAGCAGAAAAAAGCTGAAACAGAAAGCCTGTAAAGAACATGTTATCACTGCTTGGACACTCCCAAGTGTTACTGGACAGCGAGGGTTATGGTCAGGTGATCTCACTCGAAAAGCTGAGATGGAAAGAAATTTCAGTGGCAGGTTTGCATTAAATCCTCTGGTATCTTGTCAAATGTTCTGTTGATTTTGACTGTGATCAGCTGCAACACGAGAGTTTTCAGAAAGCCCAATATCACCAAGCAGGATGACATTTCATTTCACAGTGCCGTGGATGTAATTGGAAAAGAAATGATTTTCAGTCATGGAGACTATAGATGGCAGGAGAGCAGCAGTGAGATGGCCAGTGTAATATGGCTCCTGTCCACAGCAGACACAGACACAGACAGAGAGACTCAGAGCCAGCAGGGATCGAGCGTAGACCAATCATGATGAAAACTGGGAAAGATGGACTTGATAATGTTTAACATCCTGCAAAGTGCTTTTGAGAATTCTCTAAAGATATATAAAGTATGTTTTAGGAATACTGAAATTTTAATCAAATGCATAATAAACAAGACTGTCAAAACATTTTTTTTAAAAAGCTCTAGATTTAAACTTCTGGCTTTCACGACTTTCCTCTCTTGTGTTTTTTACTCATTTAAAATGTATCAGTAAGAGGTATCATAGTGGGTCTGACCCATTCGAGTAAAGGGGAGGGGCCTCTGTTTGATCTTGAATTTGCATACAGATGAGCAAATGAAAATGCACACTAGTCCTTTATGCCCTGAAGACATGTCTTGAATGCCAACTGCACAGACAGGGAAACATAGACTAATAATTATTGGTGTTGGAACCCTTTATTATTTATTGTGTACTGCAGCAGTATGAAGCACTGGTACTCTGTGTGCTCTCAGAGGGGTTTAATTGCTCAGTGGTTGCTCTTTCAGAAGATTTAAAAATGTTTGCCTCAGACTTTTCTTAGAAATTTATAGGAGAAATAAAAATACACACAAATTGTTTACACACAGTAAGGAATATAAAGTTGATGTAGAAAGTAGCTCAAATAATTTGGTCTTTGAAAAATGTGATGAAAGATGTTTGAGTTCATACTGAAATTACTTTTGTTTGCAGACTTTGGTATCTTGGAAAGATCTGCCGTTTGAGACATGTTTGAAATCTCTGAAATGTGAGAGAATCTGAATCCCGAATCTTTTTCTCAGAAGAAAAGTTTACACAGAACAGATAAAGAATTTCATTGTTTTGTTGAAAAAGCAGAATTTGATTCATTTGAACCCACTTGTATTTTAAATTGAGTTGTAATTTATATATATATTGAAATCTACTATTATATATATAAAGTTATATTAAAAAAGCAGAATTTGATTAATGGATTTTTGCCCCTGCATGAACCCCCTTTTATTTTGAACCGTTTGAGTTTTATTACTTTTTTTAGTTTAGTTTTTTATTGCATTTGTTGTATTTTATTTTGGATTTTATTTTTATTTAATTTATAAAAAATATTTTACTTATAATATTTAATTTAAATATTGCTGTCTTGGTGAAATAACTGAGATATACAAGAGATTTCATTGTTGCCTTGAAAAAACGGAATTTGATTCATGAATTTTTGCAAACATGAAAAAAAATACCACAAACAATTCAAAATACATGGGGGTTGCATTTCAAATTGTTTGAGAAATAATTTATTAAATTAAATTTAATTAAATTAAATTAAATTAAATTAAATTAAATTATTTTTATACATTTAAAGTCATTGCTGTTTTGGTGAAACAATTGAGAAACAATTTTTTTTTTAATTTGTAGACTGGTTCTTCTCTTGATAAAATTCCCTCATGTCACATCATGTTGCTTCAAAAAAGCAGTGAAAGTCAGACTATCACTCGTGTTTTTTTTTCTTCTTTTTTCAATAAGAACCAGAAACTCAACACTGACTGCATTTGGTTGAACACTACTGCATGTTTTATTCTGAGCAACTTGTTCCTTTATTCTCAGCTATACTGACCTTCACAAGAGGTCGTTGCCAGGGGAGACGGCACCACCGCAGGGAGAGGCCGATCGCATTACAAAGCACAGATAAATGTGTTGTCAGGACCTTGTGTCTCCCCTCTTATCAGAGACAGGGGGAATCGTACCTCCACATGGCTGGACTGAGCACACTCTGTAGCGCCAACAGAACAAGACTTGAGACCTGCCAATCAAAGCCTCTCAATCAAAAGACCTGGCAATCAAAGACTCTCAGGACCCAACGTCCACACAAAGTCTGCCTTCACACTTTAACCAATGAGGAAAGAGCGGGCCCTCATCACCTGCCTGATGCAGTCAGACCCCTGCAGACGGCCCACCAGCTAACCTGATTAATGCGCTCAGCACTGACAGCTGCTGATAGATGCTACGATAAACAAAAGCAACACTGACCCGCTGCTCTTTCTGTCTGTGTGGATCTCTGACTGTCTGAGGCCTCCGGAGCATCTGCAGATCTGCTCTGTGTCAGTCTGTCTGTACTCAGCTTTTGACAGGAAGCTCATAGTGCACAGGAAGTTGGAATGTGAGAAGAGAAGAGGGTGGTATTGGTTAGTAGCCCACACTCAGAGGGGTCTCAAAACTGAGTTTGCAACACCAGACAATGGAGTGAGTGAAGAAAATTAAACAGCTATAAATACTGTAATTTTTACAGTCATGAACACCCAGAATTTTATATATATAAAGATTTTATTTCTGATATTTTCATCATAAAATGTTTTCAATAAATCAATTTAATATGTGTTAAATTGATTATTAAATTAATCAATTAAAAAACAAGTTTAAATTGTGTAAATAATTGTACATATAACAAATAAATTAAAGTAAACTAGTAATAAATAACTTCATAAATAAAAAATATTTAATGAAAACAAAATGCATACAATAAAATGCATACATTTACCTATTTAATCTCATTGCTGTCTTGATAAATAAAAATAAATAAATAAATAAATAAAAAAATAATCTCATTGATGTCTTGGGTAAACAGTTAAAATATAAGCAATATAATCTGTGATTTTTTTCTATATGTTTTCGTAAAATCAATAAAGCAGAATATGATTTATTTTGTCATGAACCTCAATGCATTCTAATTTGGTTGCATTATTTAAATAAATAAATAAATAAATAAACAAACAAAAACAAATAAATGATTGATTGATTAAATGAATGAATACATTTACACATTTATTCTGAGAAAAACAGGATCAAAGTACAGTACTATCATAAGGCTATGTGGATCTTCTTAATACGTCTCCTATAGGAGTGTTGAGATCAGGAAGCAGATGGAACTGGTTATATCATGCACATCTTCCCCCAAACACACACATATGGACATACATATGAGAACATCCCTACCCTGCACACATAATCTATCACACTTGAACATACAAACACGTTCTGCAGTCTGCTGGCAACAGCTTTGTTTTAATGTCACTACAGTCTCACATCTGAAAGTGAGTCAAACAGCATTTCTACTTTGAAGCATTTTTGACGTTCTCGGTGATGCCCTGAATTACACGTCACATCTGCTCTGTGTTTCAACCATACCAGGGATGTAGGAGGTACCATGTGTCTCGGTGGCTAAGAGTCAGGCCAAATTACAAGTTGGAGACAGATTTTCTTTTTTTTCTTCAGGCCTGAGTTTTTAATTGCCATCCAATCGCTAAAATCAGCACACTGGGTACAGGTGTCCTTCTCAGCTCGTGACTTGTTGGATGCGTCTTTCCTTATGGCTCTCAGCAAACTGGCACGAAGAACTACAATCTGTCAATTGTAATTGTGAGCTTCGGTCAATCACACTTATATGAGGTGACTACGCAGTGTGAATGAGCCAAGGCTGAGAACCCAGTCAGCAGGAGACGGGCAGTTTGTGGTGGGCTGCTCTGCCCTTCCTCCAGACAGATCCACCCAGGCAGTGGAGAGAAAGGAGGGCAGGACGAGCAGCCAGAGTTGACAGACGCAGTGCTGTGATCGCCAGCAGCTGAGCCTCCCTCCAGCTCGTCTTTCTCTTCTTCACTTGGAGTAAGAATAATAAGCCTCTTTAGTCCGGACACCTGCAAAACTGAGGGTGCGAGACGAGTATGAAAGCCAAGAGCTGTGTGAAAGCTACTCGATCCTTTTCCCTTTGGGCAAATCACACAGTGCCACAGACAGCTTCATTCTGAATGCTATTATCACACGCATAATGATATAGCTGCATTTAATTCATGAGTCAAAAAAGAAACGTTTGACATTGAGAATACCCTTAGGAAAGAAAAACACAAATGAGATCTCTCTTCAATTTCTCAGTAGCTTTTTTGTTTTTTTTTCTAAAAACCATTGAGAATAATTGGAGACTTCTGCTTCTTAGATTAAAAAAAAGTGATCATGTTTCCTTTACAGTTTTAAAATACCAATGTTTGTGAATCTAAAGTGAGAGATTTCAATATGAACTCAAACATTTTCTTTAAATTGCCCACAAATGCCCTTTATTTCTATCGGGTGAGCCATAGGGGTAAAGTAACCATTATAACATAAATATATCGGAGGATTAATCATTTCATTTAGGAGTTTCATCTGCCATGTGAAGAAAAAATTATAGCAAGCCACATGAATATTTTATGGCTAGGGTTCATCACCTAATTAATATTCATGAGCCAAGATGATAAGGTTTATACAGACATGCATACATTTCTTAAAATACATTTATTTATTTATACATGTACGTGTGCTTAATGTGTTATTTTATTAATATTTAATATTATTTATATTTAACTTGTTTAATGAAGATTATTTTATCGAATAACTGTAATTTTAAAATGTAAATAACATTTACATTTAAATTAATAATTATTATAATTACATTTATAATGTAAATAATGACATATGTACGATTAAATAATATATAATTCATGCATGAAGTCCTTTTACAAATGAATCAGCACTGCATATTTGCAGATTTCTCACAGATAAAAAAGGTAATAAAAAGTCTATCCAGGAATACTGATCCTACTGTATACATCAAAAACCTTCTCATTTGTTTCCATTTTTATTGATCCTAAGGAATTTTAGGGAGAAAAACATCTTAGATAAAATTAATATTTAAATAATCAATAACTGAAAACTATCTTAATATGATATTTTATGACTTTCTTTCTTAAGAAATGAAATGGAAGTCAGTGGTAAGCAAAACTGTTTGGTTACCACTATTCCTCAAGATATATATTTTCTGTGTTCTGCAGAAGAAATATAATTTTTGTGTGAACTATCCCTCTAAGCAACAGCAAATTAAAACCTTCAGTCATGGTGTTGTTTTAATTGAAAATATTCATCTGGTGTCACAGAGAGCCCACATGCATAAGACTGCCTTCGTGGTTCATTTCAGAGTGTCAGACAGCCTGTGACTGACACTAGCTAGTGATAAAGCCCCTCTCTAGCTCCAATGGTGTTGGCTCCACTGACACGTCTGAAACATGCCCCTCTAGTGTTGTTGTGACCAGTCTGAAGAGGTTCCTCCTGTGAGGTGTGAAGCTGCATGGCACAAACAGAGCTGCAGCTGCAGGGGCCCCTCAGACCATGGCACTTCATGACCGTGAAAATAAACCAGCAGAGAAAACCCAGGAATGTCATCTCACACCTCTCCTGTACAGTCTCAGCTGAACACACCAGTGTTGGGGAGTAACTGGCTGAAAGTAATCTAGCCATTGCTACTGCCTAGTGTGAGAATAATTCAGCTGCTTTCAAAATATTATAGCTTTTTGTAGTGACAAGCAACTTCTAGAAGCATTAGTGAATCAGTTCATTCTGATGGTTAATTTCAATCAACCTTCTGGATTTACAGATTTAAGTACTTGCACAGCAGTTTACATCCTTTTCATTACTATGCTTTTGTCTGGTTCTTAGTTTTATAATTATATTTATATGTTATAGATTTGTGTAAATGTATCTGTATATATTTAAAGTCGGCATAAAATGAAAATTCAATGAATCTATTTCCTTAATGCGTGTTATTAATCTTATTGTGAATGATTCATCCATGCATGTTTATTATTATTATTATTTATTTTTGCAGCAAAAAGTAGTTTGTGTGTACCTTTTTGGATGTTAAAATACTTTTAAAAAACTGTGGTGCTATCAAAACATTGCTCTATGTTTGAGCAACATGGCATCGCTTATGAAAAGAAGTCAACTTTAGCATACGTTTAAAAAGAGTAATAACATAATAACTGACATAATATACTTTAAAATAATATACTTAAGTGCAAACTGAATGTAATGTTTTCGGACACAAACGAAAAGGCTTATAGATTAGATTTATATTAAAAGCAATTCGATGAGTTTTGAGTGTTTTTGATTCACTTAAGTAGGACTTAAGTACATCTTTAGTAATTATGTACGTAATTCTATTGTAAAAAATGTAATTTGACATTATTTTAAAGTGTACTTAAGTGTGCTAAAAAACAACAGTCATGAAAGTGTACTCTCATTAAATACACTTAAGCGTCCTTTTACTTCATGGATATTACATTGCCTGCAAGTACATTTTTTAATAATATACTTTTAAGATTTGAAGTACACTACAAGTGCATATTTAATATATTTAAGCTGACTTATTTTTCACAAGACATAGCAACACGGGCTCAACCAATGTTATGACTTTGGGGCGGAGCTATCTGTGCCACCAATGGCAAATTGACGTTGTGTTCAAGAAACCTGTTTGAAAACTTTACTTTACTTTTAACTAACTTAAACTGTGTATAACTTGTAGATTGGTTGCTATGAAGTAGCTTTCCCTACACTGCTACACACACTCTGCTCTTGACCTAGGTTCACTGTCTAATCCTGGACACACTTCACTCGCTACATACTGACAGAAGTTACTTAGCAGGCAGAGAAATTCCTCAAGGTTCCCCAGAGTCCTTGCGCACAGGGTTCAGGGCAGCCTCGTGAAACAAGGACCTTAAACTTATGCACTTAAAACCCCCTCATTCCCATTATTCTGCTGTAGTTGTTCAAAGAGCTGTTCCAAGCGGGCCCCAGCAGGCACATCCAACTCGGAAACCGGATTTATTTCATTCAGAGAGAGAGATTCGGCTGTCTGCTTTACTTCTACAAGCATTCACTCCCCTGCTGCTCTCGAGAGAAAGACGAGAATCCTGTAACGTGGCAACAGCGACTGCCTCCCCATCTTTTATTAGTTTTGAGTGACACTTTGAAACTGCAGCCAGGATCGAGACAAAGCGGTGACACAAATACAAATGAGCCTCCCGCTAAAGGCTACTAAACAGAATAAACAACCCCGGGTTCAAATTGTTTTGACTTCACTGATGGCAGAGACAAATCAATAACGCTACAGTGAGAATTTGGAAACTGAAAAACATGATACAAGCCAAATACTCAAATAATGAGGGGTTTAAAATGCAAGTCCGTTCAGTCAGAGGGAAAAATGCTATGCATGGACGCAAACTGAGAATCTGCTGGCTGCAGACAGATGGCATTCTGGGGCTGAAGGGTTGACCGTGGTGCCTGGATCTGCTCTGACAAGAGAGCTAAGTAGGAGCTTATCACCAACAGACTCAAGTCTTATGGAAACTGGCTGACATGTCTGAAGTTTAGAAGGCGCTAAACCTTAAATGAAAAAACTAGTGTCTGTCTATCTATAACATGATCCACCTACAACAGGGGGCTACAAAGCAGTGATAGTGGGTCCGTGGGAAGGTACAGGAAAATCGGGTATAATTAAAAATCTAAAAATACTAAAATACATTTTCAATATTTTTAGACTGGTCAGAAATCATAAGACTAATCACAATTATTGTTATACAGTGTTAACATAGTAGAAGCTTGTTTTTTTTGTTCATATATTAGGGGTCCATAGCATCAATAAGTGAAAGACCCTGACCTAGAACCCCCTAGCAAGGTCCTAGCAACCACCAGAATAGAGTGCAGCAGTCGGGTTCCTGAAGTAAAAACTTCATTTTCTACATAGGGAAAATTGATTTTTAACAATAACTTATAACCCTTTAAAGACCTACTGTGAATTCCAAACATTGTTAATCGATGGTATATGCTTTGCTGAAGCTATCTGTTCACACTATTTCAACTGATTTTTTAAATAATCTTGTTTAAAAGCTGAATTTGTGGTGAAAAAAATACATTACCTATGACGCTGTACAGAAAATTTCAACAATCAGAGAGCTGCATCGAGCAAATTGCACCAAAAGAGCTTGCAGAAGAGCGTAATCGGTCTTGCTAAGCTGCAAAATTGCATATTTGGATATTTATAGATATTTTACAATTGACTTAAATTCTATTGTTTCTATAGATATAATCAACAACTTTAAAAGAATAGTTTTATATTTCTCCATCATTTTTTATTTATGTAATTCGCAATGCTTAATGGGATTGAAGTTCTTTCCTCTTACTGTTAAGTACATAGTTTTGTACCCTTGTCTTTTTGTCCAGTTTGGAAATATATTTTGCTTCAAATAAACGTTTGAAATGTTATGATTCACCGTATACATCTTTATTGAAGACATCTTTAAAGTTCATATGGGAAAAGTTCATGTAAAAAATTAAATAGAGCTGAAAAAGTGGGCGGGCACTAATGCACTTTATAGTCTAGTAGCCACCTAGAAACTCTATTAACATCCTAGCAATGACCCAGAATGCCCTCGCAAACACTTAGAAATGCCTCTTCAATGATTTTCAGTGGATCCTCTTACAATGTCAAACAGACCCCCTGGGTCCAAAGAGCATAAGCATCCTTCATTTAGCACCTTTCTTGAATATTTATTCTCAGCCAAGACTGCAAAAAAAAAAGAAAGAAAGAAAGAATCCAAATTTTACGTTGATGACAAAATAAATCACAGCCCACTCCATAAGGACTGTCACTGCTACTCAAAGTTCTTAACAAATGCATCGATCTTTAAGAAAATCCAAATGGATACAGTTCAAAGGACTGTCAATCTGATGAAGGACAGCCATGCATGATGTTGCTTGTGTCCGTCTCAATCAGAGTTGTATTGAAGAGCAGATTTCTCCTGGGGTTGAAGCTTGAGAGGAGCGATCAGGATTTGTAAGCGCCAATTTTTAGATGAGAGGCTTTTGGCATAATGACACTTCAGTGCAGAGTTGAAAGAGCCAGAGTCCTGCTCTAGTAAAGACGTGCTGTCTACCATCCAATCTTACTCTCCACAACACTGCACAATGAATCTCAATGTGTTGTGGGAGTACAAACAATGAACCAAGAGCATCTAGATTTGCTTTGTTATGTAGATTCAGATTCATACTTATCTATGAGAAGCCTTGGCTAAGTGGTAAGTGCCGAAGAGTGATAAACGGATCCCACAGGTAAAAGCGGGAAAAACATGGGAGAGCGCGGTAAAGTTTACCTGCAATCGCTAGATACAGGATTTGGATTCTCTGAGGATTTTCTTAGTGAACTAATCTAAAATCATGAATAATGCAAAGCACTGAGTCTCTAAATGTGTCTGTTACATCAGCGCAACTTGGAAACAAACATATAAGCATCAAGGATAGAAAAGAGGGCAACAGTTTGTCAGGGGTGATGAATGATTCATAGGGAGATTTCCTGCTGTCTGTCCTCTCAATCTGAGGTAAATACCACTACTTGACAATCTGTTCAATGTATCGTGCTTCAAAATAAAAGCCTCAAGGTTGCTGGTCACCTGCATATATTGTGTCTTGGATGCAGGTCTGGTGTCCGCTGTAGAAAGTAGCCTACTACACGTTAGCTTGCTTATTGTGCCCAAGAGCAAGATCTATTAAATTCAAATATCATACTAAAAAGAAACTATGCTTCTAACCACAGGATGAATGCTTTAGTACCACCCACACAAGTTTGTGAATGTTTGTCGGATGTATGGTTTTGGGAAACACAGAAACAGTAATGAAGTAATGAAAAACCTCTTAGGGTCTTATGGGTTTGGGGATACAGGAAGGTCTTACGGGTTTGGAACAACATGAGAAAGTGAAAGAAAGTGAAAGTGAAGTGACGTGTGGCCAAGTATGGTGTCCCATACTCTGAATTTGTGCTCTGCATTTAACCCATCCAAGTGCACACACACAGCAGTGAACACACACACACACACACCGTGAACACACACCCGGAGCAGTGGGCAGCCAATGCTGCGGCGCCCAGGGAGCAGTTGGGGGTTCGGTGCCTTGCTCAAGGGTCTCACCTCAGTCGTCGTATTGAAGGTGGAGAGAGCACTGGTTATTCACTCCCCCCACCTACAATCCCTGCCGGACATGAGACTCAAACCCGCGACCTTCGGGTTACAAGTCCGACTCTCTATCCATTAGGCCATGACTGCCCCTAAATTAATGAGTAATTAATTACAGAATTTTCATTTTTGGGTGTACTATCAACTATCAATTGTCATTCACCTTCTCCAAGTAGATATTTAATACGATATACTTTCTACAATCTTACATTTAGAGTGCCTTTGGTAACTACTAGCCTTCTTGCTGCATCTTGCTGCATTTCCATCCTCTCACATTACCGCACAGTAGACATCTAACTGTCAGCACATTGACATTGAAATCGGTATTTCGATGATAACAAAAACAGACCTTAAAATAGAGCAAATTCCTCCACGCACAAACACCACCTCTCAATATGCTCTGGCTCCTGGGCTAAATATTATCGATCTATTCCAAGATCACCACATTAACAAATGGAAAATGTACGTTACAAACAACAGACTAGGCCAAACATGTCAAAGTCCCTTAAATTTAAATCAGTTTATTTTGGGGCCATTTTGATAAAGCCCCCAGGCAGCAATGGTCTTTCCAGGCAAGTACCGTGCCTATGAAAGACCGCAAAACTACTGGCTAAGGTTATGCTCTAATAGCATGTCAAACCTGACAACAATAGCATCATTAAAAAACTCAAATCACTCTAAAGAGCTGCATTTGGTTTTGTCTAGTGCTCTAGCTTTAAACTGATTTGCTCTTTAAACCTAAAGGCTTCTTTTCCTACAGCCACCATATTGAGTGCTGTGGTTTTCTCATTCATTTCTCTACAAGCGATCCATCTTCTCCCTCTTATACGCTCTCTGCATGATTCTGCTTTAATATGTAACACGGACAAATGTTGTTGGCCTGTACACAAGCTAAAAATGCCCCGCACAGACTGCACAGCTGAAAGCCACAAGCGCAGGCAGTAGAGCCGATCCAAAGACAGACCTGAGTGCTCACAGTGAATGACAATTCAGGTCACTGGAATCATGTGCCAAACTTTACCACGAAACAACGGTTCTGTGTTCTCTTCCTGAGTGTGGATGTTGTGTAAATATTACTCTCTGGGAGGTTTCTGTGTCCCTGCTTAAGTATAGGAATGAAACCCAAGCCTAAACTTGATCCATACTTATTGTCTACGCCCATTCATTTAACCAAAATACCCTCCAAATGACATATATATAAATAGACAAGCACACACATGTACTAATACAGATGTCAGTGAAACAGTAGAGGCATGCTCTCAGAAAGGCGCCTATCTGGGGAGCAGCGATATACTTCACCACAGCGCTGATAAAGCATTTCAAACTCAAATGAGCACACAATGAATTTCAGACAGCATTCATTGTCTGAGATATTATCTCAGGCTGCAATTAATTTCAGTGTTCAAACTGAAAGCTGACACAGGAGCAAACAACCGGTGAAGAGGGCAATGCCTCTTCGTAGCCTAGCATTTTAGCACATCGTACCACGGTGTACATACAGACACTGCAAGTTTGATTTTGACTCTTTGAATGCAGTTCTATTACACTTTTCCTAAACAAGACGTACTGTCTTTTCAGAGCATAAGCAACAACAAAGCTTGTCCAAAACAGTACAACTGCTAGAACTGTACCGGAACCGGCACAAAATGAAACATCTGAAATATGAATGTTTCCAGTGTCACCGGTGTTTGAAATTCATAGCTGTTGGTGTTTCGTTTGAATTTCATTGCTGGGCCGCAGCCAGCAGGGCCGGGTGAGTGTAGAGGGCTGAAGTGTGAAATGAAACACTGATTGATTGAGAGACCACTCGGGGAACAGGACAACTCCACTCGAGCAGAGGTCACAGGAAGATAGGGATGCAAAAGGGCGGATGAGGGCTATGCAGACGGGGTTAGGAAAGATCCTGGATTAATGTCACATCCCGACCCCGGATCAGTTTGTATGGCACAAAACATGCCCTGATTATTCAAAGCACCAGAACTCTGCAAATCAAATGTCATTTAAACCACTTCAGATATATTCATGGGAAAAGAGCGGTGTCATGAGGACTTTTTTGTTTTACTTACCAGGTTCTGGTGGTGGTTCCTGTCGTGTGCCAATTCTCAAACCACTCTCTGCATTTCCACCACAGAAAAGGCGGTTCCAATTTAGAAAACAATCAGTTCCACTTCAGCCCTAAAAGCTTGCTGGCCTGGAACCACGAAATGGTGCACAGAAATGTCTTGTTGAGAAATGTCAAATATGATAAACTGTGCAAGATAGAAAAATAGTGTCAAGAAAATTGAGGAAATCTCCCTCCAACACATACAAAAGAGAGCACCGGTAGTTTACGCGTGTCTACTTTAATCTCTCTCAAACAATGACAGAAAAGAGTACCAGCAGTTACTGGCATGATCATAACCAAAGATGGCAGATTTCCATGCATGTTTCAGGGGGGAATGTGCCAGCCGAGTAACTGCCATTGAAAAGTATCAGAATGCCAACAGATAGCTTTCTCCAGGTACTACAGACTTGTCCCAAGCCAGGACCAACAAGAAAGGTAATCCAGGAACATGTACTACTTGGCAAAATCACCGCAACAAAAGAGCGCCAAAAGGTGATTCTACACAGCAACATTTTGCCTCATTATTAGAGACAGGAAGAAATGCAGAGAATTATAGCCGGAGTAGTAGTGGAGCATACAAACAAGGTCTTTCATTTCAGGTGCTCTCTTTGGCAGCTTGAACGACCCCGTTTCTAGTCTGCCTTGAGGACTTGGGTTCAAAGTGTTGAGCGTGCTGTGAGGCAGCACGAGCTAGACAATTCCCATTACCCACGTCTTGCTCCCTGTCCTGCCATCTCGAGTCGACGCTCCACGAATACAAATAGCCAAGGCTGTGGCTAATCCCCTTCTGAATGAATGCGGACGTGATGGCCACTGTCTCACTGCTGCAAAGAGATAGAAAAGGGCCTTTGTTTTTACGTGTGGTTAAGCAGAAAAAGAAGAGCTAAGCGACTGACGGAAGGAGGGACACGGTTTTCTTCCATCCATCATGTTGATTACTCTTGCATTTGTCTGAGTGCCTGTCGCTCTGACGTCTCACAGGTTGTGGCAGCGGCAGAGCTGTTACCAACGCAATGGCATTGAAATAGCCCACAGCAAAGACGCAACAATTAACCTTTTTATTACACGCCTGTAAGCCACAGCAGACGGTTCACGGTCTCTAAGAGAATAAAATGTGGGAGTGCAAACGAAGAAAGGCGACTTTTTATAAGCTCACCTGAAAACAGAACAAAACATCGCAGGCATTGTTTGTGCTGGCAATACAAATAAATCTGCACTTTTTCAGGGTATCAAATTTAACATTTCAAAGAAAAGAAAAATGCATTATCAGTTATATACAGTACATCCAGTGCATTACTGCAGACGCATTTTATGTTTGTCTTTACAAACGCACACTATGCAAGCATCCAACAGTGGCTTCATAGACATCCATTGCCAGTGCATGCACGTATACGTTTGTGGAAGATGATGGTACTGCTGTATATGATTTATTGATGATCTTCCTCTCTTTGACTCCCAGAGAGCAAGGGTCGAGGGCCATACTGTGTAGCAAACCTGCACATACAGTACACAGAAATTTAATGGCTCAGAGTTTTCTATTTCAAGCTCAAGCTTAATGGAATTCTGTGTTATTTTTTTATTTAAATGTCAACTTTGTCACTAAGATTTCACTTAAAATTTCTTAAGGTAGAAAACCCCATCCTTATGCGGCATTACAATGAATGTACATATGCTAAATTTTATCTAGTTAGATATGTGTAATACAAGTCATGTGCGTATTGTAAAATTAAATGATGCAATTTATCAACATGTTAGCAAGGCAAAGTTTAAACTAAGAACACAGAGTTACACAACAAATATGGATAGCATAGATGATCATTTGTTCTAGAATTAATTTGTTGAGAAATGTTTGACTTTACATTTATTATACACATATTTTTGTTTAAGTTAATTTTCAAGGTAAAGTTAGATGCTATAGTTCAGCTTAATGTTCCACTGTCTCACCTACAAAAAAAATCTATTAAGTTAAAATAAAACATACAAGTATATAACTGTATACATTACTGTTCATTCACATTGCAATGTAAGTATTATAAACTATGTAAATACTGAAATATAGTACAATGAAACATTTAATCACTGCTCAATGTCTCCTCCAGTATAAAAAAGGCTGAAGGCCTCCGCTTTAAACTAGACAAATGCAAAACTATACAGTCTGTTTCTCCAAGGAAAACTGTCTAGGAGAAACATTTGAGATATTATATACACTAAGTTGTGGCTTTCCATCTCTACGGGAAAATCCAAAAAAACAGTAGTGGGATTTTTGTTGACACCATTTAAGCTGTGCGGACTGTCAGAAAACCACACACTGTGGTCAAATCTGTTGCACAGCTGAGAATACCTCGCTAAAAAAGACCAATGAAAATTTCCAGCCTGCACTTTGCCGGTTTTCGAGAAATAATGAGCTTGTTCACTCAAAACAGACTTCCACGGGGAGAAAGACTCTTGAGCTACCTCAAAAAAGCAGTTGCCTCTGACTTTTCAGAGCAAAACACCTTCAGAGAGATTTTAGTGAGGTTACACAGTCAACTCTGCAAGACTGTAAGGGCTTGATGTAACTTAATTGCATTCCTTTTTTCCCCTTCAACAGCAAATTGAATTTCAGGGTAAGACCCAACTCAAACACCTCATAATCCCTGCTGCTTGCCTCCTGCAAATGAAACAAGGTCACTTTCATTTCGACTCAAAGGGCCCAATATAGCAGCAGCTGTACTGCCAAACATACATGCTCTCACACATTTACAGGACAGGACAGACAAACAGAGCTCTCTCGCTGTCATTCTGTCCTTACATTTATAACAACATGGGTCTTGAAGCAAAACCAGTTAAGAACCACTGCCCAACATGGGTCAATATATGGTGCATATATTACACAGTTTGTGTGAAAATGCTGCGTAGATGTGTGTATCACAACACATGTGGCTTACCTGCAACATTGACTCTAGCTGAACGGCTTATGATGGTGCCCAGGTTGTCTATAGTGGCCACGCACTGGTAAACCCCCTCATCGGGTTTATTGTGTTTAGAGTGGACCACTGAGCTGATGAGCAGAGAACCCTCGGCCAGGACCTGCCTGCGATCGTCCGAGGCCAGGCTGAGGAAAGAGCCGTCTTTCTTCCATTCGATCTTGGCAGGAGACTCGCTGTGGACTGAGCAGTTGAGCAGCGTTGGTGCTCCTCGCACTGCCAGCGTATCTGACGGCTCCGTGGAGAACCGGAATGGGCTGAAGTTCCTCACTGCTGATCCTACGAAGAAAGAGGATTCAAATCAGCCCTGGATTTCTCATCATAACACAATACGATGAACTGAAATTAGGTTGAACTTTGGGTTGAGGGATTGAATAACAGAAGGTATTTGCATCATTGCAATAAAATTCAAATTAAACACGGGCCATGGCTTTAGAATCCAAATATTTAATATAATACTTAATATTTAATAATTTGTTCATCTTAATATTTCATTTATTCTCGCATTTGAGAGCCAAACACATCCATTCAAATGTCAAAACTTTATTACTAGTGTCCAAAAATGACCAAACATTGCGGTAAAGAGGGGATAACACTTAGCGAATGCATTATAAATCATTTTAATTATAAACGTAAAATTACAAACAGAGACCTTGGACATCAGGACATTCATTTGAATATCTTGTTATGTTGCTCTCTCAAAAAGAAACGAGGGTTAGAACTGACAAGTCTAATGCAAAAAGTCAAACTAAGCGCAATTACTTTGCATTTGTCCTCATAAATTATTAAAATCTTGGCCTCGAGAGTCATCAGGACTTTGTGTGGATAAATAACTTGAATCATCTGTACTTCTTGGATGGAAAATGAATAATGAGCTTTTTAAGTCTTTTTTAAATACTGCACCAAGTGATGAGGCGAATGCTAAATATAGCTGGAAGCAGTTGAGACTGGTTTATGGCGAGTCTGCAAAGAGATGGCATGACTGGGGCCAGCACAAGAACCAAAAGTCATCATTCTGCCATTTTAACTCAAGGGTTAATGTCTGGGATCACTGCTAATGAGGACACCCTTCTCCCCTCTTTAACTCGAAACTGAAGCTATGTTGGAACCACATACTGCCAGTGAGTGTACATACTGCATTTGATTAAGAATTTATTTGGTACTGCAAGTAAATACTACAACTGCTGCATTGATTTCAGAGAACTTTCAGGAAGGTCACTCTCTTTCTAAGAATGCTGTAAAAAAATCATTGTTTTTTACATTGACACTTCATCACCAAAAAAAACATGAATACAAATACATGAATTGCCCAGTGAGAATCTTAGAGAGGCGGGTACAGTGGTGCCATCCAAATCCACTTTTCTGTTTTCCAGCTTGATTTAAAACCAATTCAGCTACTTGAAAATTACAAGCAGGTGTTTTGGAGCAGGGTTGGAATTAAAGTCTGCTGGAAGACAGTCCTCCAGGAGGAGGGTTGGCTACCCCTGATGAAGTGTCTAGTGTGTAGACGCGTTCCAAGATGTGTCATATAATACCACAATTCTTAATGCAACCCAACTATTCCCTACTCACTCCTAATGGCAGAACCCTTGAAACAGGGACTTTTGAGGAAGCAAGGCAATTGTGTCTAATAAGGCTGTTTGGAGCAACTGTTTGGAATGACCTTCAGTAACGACCATGTGGGAGGACACTGTGAGGTAATTATGTTGCTTACTTTCACTTGGAACGACCCTTCATGTGGCGACCCCTTCACACAGTGCCCTTCAAGGGGGCAAAAACGTTGTTTGGAATTTGCCCTACAGTGTCTCTTTAAGGACACCTACTGTCATGAAGAAGAAACAATTTCACAAAAGAGAATCTTGCTGAGCAAGTGAAAGTTAGTTGAACTGTTCACGTGTTTGTTGCCGCCTACCTGAATAATCAATTTATGATGTTATGCCGTATCGAAAACTGTTTCTGTGTCCAAGCCTCTACTCACTTTCAAGTGAGAATGCTATCTCAACAGCCATTTATGAACACTATTTTTATAGCGCACCTTAAAGTACACAGCATTCCCCGGGCTCACTATCAAGGACACCAATATTTTAATGACACAAAAAGGATGAATCACTGTCTGGCAAACTGATATTTCAGTGTGGAGATAAAAGTTAGGCTCATGATTTTTTGGCAGTAGCTACTACAACACAATGTGAGTATATAATAACAACGTTTGTTGTTGGCTTTTGGAACCTGATAGAGCATTTGGACCCGGAAAACAAAGACACGCAATGTCAGACTTAACAACTGGATAACTTATCTGGTTTAATGGCACATACGAATGTAACGTTACTGTTGAACATTCATACGCATTAATGCTGCATTTGTGTAGCCTATACATAGATTAGCCATTAGCTACCACAAATGGCTTCACTATGGCCCATCCACATAGTGGAGGCATATTTCCTATCCCACATGGTTTTTAAAGTCTCCTGTAATGGAGTTTGGGGGTGTTGGTCAGATAGGAAGTATCAGGGTCTGTGGGTAGTAATTGTGGTCAACCCTCTGTCCACTAAGAGAGGCCTCCTGGAACCAAACACTTAGGTTTATGTGCTGACTCGCATTTGGACTTCTATAGAAACAGCACAGAGAGCTTTACAACAGCTGCTTTTGTTGGCTGAACTGCTATATAAGATAATTGCGCTCTGGCAAATGTTAAGCTTTCCTCGAATAGTTTCCTTAAGACTGATGCGAGGCAACAATTGTTCCAGCATAAACACATCTGGATTAGATTCATTCCTGTAAGATAGCTGCACTTTCTGTTCACAAACATCATTTGCACTTCATAATCCAGAGGTAACTGTTATATAGCTTTCAACAAAGAATTTCAATAAAGTAATTGTGTTTATAACAGACACCAATAAACTCTGGTGTATAGTGGGCTCTAAATGTCTGAGACCACTAGGTCTAATGTTAGGTCTAAAAACTTGAGTTAATTAAAATATTTACATGAATTTCAGGTACAATATGTCCCCCTTCTAATGATATCAGCACTTAAGCCGATATAAACTCTAGAAATGTCTGGTGTGCTTCAATGGAAGGAAATCTGACCTAACCTGAGAAGTTCAAATGGTCAATTTTACACATTTGCTTATAATTACAGTGATCTAGAAATCGTACTTTTTTTTTTGCTCAGTGTTTAAAGTTTTTCAAAATCCTACAACTTGGGATTTCTATCCATATGAACTGTTCATATCCAGACTTAAAGTAGAAAAATGCTAAATAAACCAAGCTGAGTAAACTTGTATACATGGTATGTTGGTCTAGATGCTCAGTGTTGTCTTAAACTGAATTTAAATGAGCTTAAGATCGAGTTTTAGTATCTATTAAGTATCTGCATCCCTGAGCAACTGAACGGTTTACAGGTATCTGTAGTTTTAGTATGCACACAATATATCAGCGATCATATCAATATTGTTTAAAGTTTTTCAAAATGAGGAAAATTTTTAATGTAATCCAGAACGTTTGGCCTCTACTCTATACTAAAGTACCATGGTATTACCATCCAATACTATCACTATACAATGTTACCACCATAGTACTCTTTAGTATCTATCTTTTAGTATATAGTATCTATTAGTATCTAAACCACTGGGCTATTTGAGCAGTTTACATATATCTGTAGTATAAGGATGCACAATATATCAGAGATCATATTGGCATTGTTTTAAATTGTTCGAAATCCTAAAACTTACGATTTCAGGATTTTATATAAGGAACTGTTCATTTTCAGATTTAAATGAGAAGAAAGCCCAGATTAGTCTCAGGTGTTTGGACCCCACTATATATTAAAGTACTATGGTATTACCATCCAATACAGTCACTATATCATGTTACCACCATAGTACTTTTAATAAGAAACAGAAGGACGCATAGCTAAATACACAGTAATCAAGGGAGATCTCAGTGTCTTCTACAGATGGAGAGGTCTGTATTCCACTGTTGAGATGGGAATTCCACCCTGCAGCAGAGCATCAGAAGATCAGCATATTTAATCATTAGCATGTTAGCGGCTGTTTGGATCGTGCACAGAGGTGTGCGATACAGCTCGTCCAGCTACCACTTCACCATCAGCTACAACTGATGACCATCTGCTGCTGTTCAGACCTGCATCCCAGAGTCCCACAGTAAAGCTGATACTGACACCACATTCATGGTCTCCTCCTTTTCAGCAATTTTCAAAGCTCATTAAGCTTTTCTGCTGCACATCCATGAGCCATAGCAGGGACAAAAAAAACTACTTCAACATACAAATAATCTATACTCTGTTTCTTACGATTTTCTTTCGTCTGTACATTATAATGTTTTAATTTCTTTAGTAGCATGTAATTCACAGTTAAACAGAACAAAACATTATTAGATTTATAATATTGGCAGCAATATTAGTCATAAATGATTTGTAGAGCCCGACCGATAACTAAGTAATTACAACATTTCAAACATTTTATCTGCATTATATGTTCTGTAAAAAAAATTTTCATATCGGCAGCATATTCGCCGATACCGATATATCTGCGACATGCTCATATCGGCCGATAATATCGGCAAAACGATATATCGGTCGGGCTCTAATGATTTGAATCACCCAGAAATTGTCTATTTCAGTGCATCCTATACTAGTCCAGTTTATTTGAATTTGGTACAACAGGGAATTTCCACATACATGCAAATATCAGTGGCTCTTGTAATGAGTTTCTCATTCAGTTTACAAATATTTATTCTCGGGATTTAAAACTGGCACCATATTTATCATTTAATGGGCTCAAAACACAGAGGAAAACGTGCAGCATAGACCAATTACACAATCTCTTTAGAGTCACTTGAAATTCAGATTAGATACGAGGACTCTGTGGCTGTGAATGATTTTAAATACTAAGCAGGTCAGAAGAATATTGGATTTTCACAGGAATATTGTCATCGAATTATGAATAATGAAAGAGAGAACAACCTTGACCATCCCTGCTGAAGGATAAGGAATATTTCTAAAATAGGGCCCACTAATTTGACCACCTCAATGATTTTGAACTTGTCAAGCCCAGAAAGTATATGGCACATCAATAAAATCTTCTCATGCTAACAGGAAATAGATTTAAATAACACATTGCTACCATGGTATTTGTCCAAAATACATATTTGTATGATCATATGTTTTTGTTATTGACTTAATAGAGGGATCTTTGGTGTCAGGAAGCAGGCAGAAGTCTGATCTATTCTACTTTTCACTGCTCAGGAATTGACTTCAAAATGTGTTCTGCAGCCCACAGTGCAGGGAACCAAGAGAAAATGAGGTTGTCTGTTTGATAAGTATGAGCTGTTACTCCTGTCCCTAGTCCTGTGAAATCCATTTTATTCCACATTCAAAGAGCACTTCAGAGCCACAGCTCCAGTCAGTAGAAATTTCTGAAGCCAGGCAGATATGGAAGAAAAAAGGTTTGTCTTGTGTGTCATCCAAAGACTTTCACCTCTATAAAGCGTCTGTCAGACTGTAGAGGGCAGATGGGTAAGATAGCTATAGAGAGTTCTTTATGATCAACTTCGACTATAATATTTTTATTAGAGATATCAGCTCAGGAAAGCCAGCATGTATTTTCCTGGGGTGTTAAACTAAAAATACACATATTTTAACTTAAATTTCCTACATATCACCAATGATTAGGCAACTTTATATTACATAATATGGATACACACATCTCATAATATGACTATAGCTTGCAAATGTGACTTTATATCTTTCTAATGTGACTCTATATCTACTTAATACTTAAAAGAGAATATTAAGAAGTTATCAATTCTCTTATATTATGAGAAATGTGCTCTAACCTACCACACAGCCAGTTTTCTATGAGTGAAATATCCACATAGGGACACAGTTCTTCAGAAACAAAGACCTCCTGTACCTGGTTTCTTCGCAACAGGAAGCCACATGGTCTCTGTTGGCTCTCACACAAAGACCAAGCTGTGCCAATAAGGTACTGTACACAATCTTCATTTTCAACAGCAGA
Organism: Sinocyclocheilus anshuiensis; assembly: GCF_001515605.1. Lineage (NCBI taxonomy): Eukaryota > Metazoa > Chordata > Actinopteri > Cypriniformes > Cyprinidae > Sinocyclocheilus > Sinocyclocheilus anshuiensis. The sequence goes on along the minus strand of NW_015558577.1, from coordinate 540,672 downwards.
GCGACGAAAGACCACTTTCCCTCCAGATCACCTCTTAATGAGGCTCAAGTCATTTCCAGAAAACATTATGCGAACTGCACATAAACATATAATCAAAACAAAACCTCAGAATAAAAGAGCTCACATTGAAATAATACAAAGCAGTCTCTGAGACTAAAATAAAATAGGTAATTTTATTACACCACATAGAATGGAGATTAATAAGTTCAAATATCAGTTTCATTATTAATCAATGGGATCACATCTGGGAATTACATTTGAGGATGGCTTTCGCCAGAACTTCTGTTTCTAGTTTATTCGCAATAGGGAAAAAGCCCTGCAGCTTTGCATTATTGAGTAGAAGGGGCTTCTGAGCTGTTTGACCTACAGCTAAATAAATAAGACTTAGAGCAAAAACCATTTGCACTTTTTGGAAAATAGCCAGTCACAGGTACAGATTTTATTTCCAAGACAAGCAGCTTCCTCTACTCTCCTAGACTCTATCCCAGTTCTTTGTCATTCCTTTCCAGGCTCATTAGTCTGTCTGGAAAGCTTCTTTTCTTTCATGTCTGTCCACCTCCAGTTTGTCTGCTTCTCTCCCGGCTTGCCTTTATCTTCCAGCATCATTTCTTCCCCATCTGTCACTGCTGAACGCAGTGAGGAATCAGCAGTGATCTGCTTATGAGAGCCGAGGCTCTGAGTGTCGGAGAACTGACTCAAGGATGTGCTGGTTTGGACTTCCCTGTGGAGATCTCGCATCTTAAATCCGCCTAATAAATTGTTCTCTCTGCGTATGCTTTATGATCTCATGCTGAAAGCTAAAACTGAACATCATTCTAATATACACAAATTTAGGAAGAAAACAGATTTTGCACCGTTTCTCATAGGCACCTCAGAACTGCTGGAATTTATTCTTATCGTAGTATTTGTCCTTTAGGAGCAATTGGATGAATATCATGAAACCAGTTAACAGATAATACTTTACTCCAAAAAGCGAAAGAAAAAAAGAAAATATGTTTTGCTTGAAGAGTCTATTTTTAGCATAATTAATTAATTATTAAATTAATGCAAAAAATAGTTTTATTTCTGTATTATAAAAAAATAAAAATAAAACAATAGTAGCATTTATTGAATTACTCTTGATTCATGCGGATTCAATTTAAAAAATAATCATTTATTACAGTATTGCTTTTACAATAATTTACATAATATGTAATGAGAATCACCAATGAGAATAATTTAAATGGAAATGTAATGCTTTAAATTAAATACATAACATTATAAACTAGAAACATGTGTGGATGAATTACCAAAATTAGAATTTGGAAGAAATTTGGAAAAAAAAAATCTAAAAATTGACTATTTTCTTAACGCAAAATGTTTTATTTTTATTGATTTTTGGGTGAAAAGTAATCTATATATATATTATATAAATTTAACCCAGTTATATTGAATATTGACTGAAGTTTTACTCTCTGGTACAGAGTTGGTTTGTATCAAGTATCCTTTTGGGGTTATTGACCCATTTAAATGAGTCATGTTTTATTGTTTGGCTTTAGAGGTCTATTTAAACGCTGACCTCCTCTCAAATCTTGGAAGGATAGACTACAGTGATAATAGCGGGGTGGGAAGATGAGCCATTTTTAAAGGTCACTGTCACCACAGAATAAAGGAATGAACAGAGAATGACAGTCTCCTGTATTGTCTTCAGCACTCACTTCCTTTTTTGTGTTTCACAGATGCCGACTTCATCTTTCACAGCGGCTACTAGGAACAAAGGCTGCTCTCCCACTCAGGACCCCTGGCCAGCGGCAGCCCCTCACCCCACGGTCTGGATGTTCCGATAGTGCCTTTGCCCTCTCAACAAGGGTCCAAGGTGTAACGGCTGTACAAAATGATTGGTAGGCCTCCATGCCGGCTTTATTAGTTTGGCACACGCTCAGCTGGCAGAACAGAGGCGAAAGGATACAATTTTCGCAACTCAACACACCTCAAGCTACCCTTCATTCTCCTGCCAGGGAGCATTTCCAAGGCTTAAAAAATCCTGAGCACAAGCTTAAGCCAATTCTGTCCCCCCGCAACCATATTTAGCAGAATTATAGGATATTTAGCTGAATTAATATTGACTCTGATAGACTTGCGAAAATCCAACACCTTTCTTTTGCGGCTGTATATACTTGTAATGTTTCCCCCAGTCTTAAAATTTTGTTCAGGAGTGTAGTTCCCTTTAGTGTATTATTAAGCTTCTTTACAACAATTCCTTTTTTATATTCCTTAATACATTATATATACATTTAAGGGCTATTTCACCCATAAATGAAAATTCTGCCATCATTTACTCACCCTCACCCATCTTCTTTTATGTTCCACAAAAGAATATCATACAGGTTTGAAATGACAGGACAGCGAGTAAATTATTTTTTGGGGTGAATTGCTGCTTTCAGGTGAAAGCATAGTTGACCAAAAAAAGAAAATTCTGTCATCATTTACTTACTCTCAAGTTGTTCCCAAAACCTTCTTTCTTCTGTGGAACACAAAAGGAGCTATTCCTTTAGCATCTGAAGACTTGAGACGTATAGACTCAACTCTCTGAGCTTTTAAGGTGCTTAGCAGTATAAATCACAGTAGAAATAAGCAGCTTGGACATTTAGCAAAATATCTCCTTTTGTGCTCCATGTAAGAAAATCTTCTGGGATTGGAACGAGTAAATAATGACATAATTTACATTTTCGGTTTAGCAAACCAAGTGTTAGCTATCATGATGGCTTCGTATCCATGTGACATCTAAGCCCTAGAGAAAAAAAATAAATAAATTTTCCACTTGGAAATGCCTGGGGATGCATTTTAGTATTACACTATTCTTCAAGTCTTAATAACCTATTGTGAATGGTAGGGCTAGAAGAGAAACGGAATATAAGTATATAATTCAGTATATATAATAGTATATAAAGCAAGATATATTAGATCAGGCATCCAAATAATATGCTGTCTACTGCCTGCATAGGCAGAACTGTAACCTAAATGAAGCATCATATGTGACTGACTTTAAAACACTCTACAACGACAACTATAGTGCTTTTCAATAGTGCAACTGTGCAAAAATAGTGCTCTTCACATGAAATGCTCAGGAGACTCAATTTAGGCCCCGTCCCAAATGGCACCCCCTCCGACTCTACACTTTGCCACATAGACTGTTGGGTAATAGTCCACTGCGGAGTTTGCACTAGTGGATCATAAATCATAAAATGACAATTGAAATACCCTCTACAGTCCAATGGATTTAGGGATGTGCCACAAAACTGCAATTTTATATCAAGTACACGAATAGAGCCTTACAATTGATTCCAACAGCCTGACGTTAGCATGATGGTAAGCTATCAACACTCTCTAATAAGCACAAAAATCTATAGCACACACAAATACTGAGTATAAGTCCAGTTTTAATTTATTTTTGTAGATACTTCTCAGTAATGAACAAAATGTCTTTAGAGCAGTGCTTCTCAATCTTTTGAGCAGTCCTCCTTTATCCAACACAATATTCAAATGCCCCAATAATTCCCAGCTAACAAAAATATATTCGAAGGAGGTTTTTTTTTTATTATGAAAACTTTATTTCTGAACATTCCGAACATCAAAAACATCCCGTTTTTATTTAATTTTTAATTTTATTTGGTTATGCAAACTTTAAGGGGGCATTCTTTTTGAATGTTCTACTTTTGAATGTTCTAAAACCTGAATGTTCTGAATGTTCTAAAACAAGTAGTCACATTGTAACATTTAAAAAAAAAAAACGTTAGATGAAAGTCTAACTAAAAGGTTTCAGAAATAAAATGTTCCATGAAATGTGTGTGAATTACATTTTTGTGCTAATGTTTTAAGAATAATATTAAAGACCAGAAAACTCTGAATTAATGTTCTATTAACATTACTGGAAGAGCATTTGTTTATAACTTCAACTGCAATTATGACAATACTTCTTGAAAAAAAAAAAGTTTTTTATTAACATATATTTTAATAATACAATAAAAATAATTTAACCATGATTCATATTGTGATTCAGAGGATTCAGTATTGTGATTTAATATTTTCCTTAAATAAAACAATATAGAGTAGAAACAAAAGTCTACTGTTGATTTTTTTTTTTTTTTTTTTAATTAAAGCTTCCCTTGGAAGTTTGCTGGAGGACTCCCAGAGGGCCCTGTTTGAGAACCACTGCTTTAGAGTCTACATTTTTCTTATCTTCCACCATATTGGATTTTATTTTATTTATTTATTTTTCCCCCACTGAAGGATTTACTGGATTGGATTTTGACCAAAACTAGCTCCTAGAAAGCAACATAATGTTGCTGCCTGCCTACACAGCCAGTTGGGAAAGCATCTATGATGCCTAAAATGCTACCTAGGTAAGCAGCTCACTAGGTTTGAAACAGGTTAAAGCTAAGATGATAAATTTTCAAGTAACACATTGGTGATGGATTCTTCAAACTGCAGTTTCCCACTGCAGTTAGCGATCTATAATGTATCTGAAAGTAGGACCGTATGCCAGTCACATGCAGATGGAAGCCCCACAAAGGTGCAGCTAAACAGTGCAGCTCAGATGGGGGAAGGGCAGGGAAGTCCATGTGAAGCAGAAAAGCCTCCAGCAGCAAATGAATGAAAATAAGATGATACGAATCTGATATTGGGAGTCGGCGAGCTGTCTCTAACAGATAGCAAATCCCCGGAGCACACAGGTAATTTCCCGGCTGCAGAAAAGCCTCGCTGCATGTGCACCTCTCACCTCAGTTGGACATATTAATTAACCACGCTGATTGGAACTCGATCTCCCTCAATCATCAAAGCTGGCCAGCTCGCTCTTGAATCAAGCAGTACAGAGACAAGGACACGGTCAAAGAGGACACAAAAAGAAACAGTCACCAAACCTTCACCTTTTATTCTCCGCCAGGTGCTACAGCAAATGAGACAAAGCAGATTGTGACAAGAGACACAACTATGCACCGCTGCCTTGAACATACTGTCAAAAAACTACAAGAAAGGAATGCTGTGACAAGACAAATTGGATGTGCTCATTGTAGCTAATACGATTGCTCACTTTTTGAGACGCCTAGTGAATGTGTTAAATACCGAGGCTCCCGTGTAATTATATCAGTTGAAATTCACAGGGTTCCATTATGTGACACTTCACTACATTAAGACCGCACACCATGAATATGACACACCAGGATAGACAAACTCTATCAATAAATGATGGGACTGCTTGAGGCAGGACCACCAGACACTGGAAGGGGGGTTAACAGGGAGTGCAGTGACCACTCGGACCACTCCCACATCTGCCTTTGAGGAGTCTTACTCTCACTACAGGGATCATATCGCATTAAGCCGAAAGTATACTTCCCTTGTGTTGCTAACAGTCCAGCAAGAGTAATGGCTGCTAAAAATTTGATTAAGTAATATTTTTAAATATATTAAAATAGAAATGTTAAATTATAGTAATATTTCACAATATTATTGTTTTTAGGTTTGATCTGTGTGCACTTTAAAAGCATTACAACATAAAAAAAAATCATATTGTCCCTAAACTTTTGAATAGTTGTGTATGTTTGACAATAAGTTTACCACCAAGGTCTAAAGGGGTCATCAGATACCCATTTTCCACAAGTTGATATGATTCTTTAGGGTCTTAATGAAAAGTCTATAACATACTTTGGTTAAAATTTCTCAATGGTAGTGTAAATCAACCCTTTTTATCTTGCCAAAAACAGCTCTGCACACAGCAAGCCGTTTTAGTGCATGCCTCTTTAAATGCTAATGAGCTCTGCTCATCCCGCCCCTCTCTTCCGTGGGGTGATGAGCCGATTTCATGAGACTGTTTACTTTAGCCGTGGAACTTGCTAACTAGCACGTTATTAGGAAAGGCGATTTGCAAAGATTGATAAAAGAACCTTATACTCACTTCTTCTGTAGGTGAAGCTGGATCACGAATGATTCGCACAAACATAAACGCATTTAGGTATGGGGGGCGCATTCCCTTCAAAAACAGAAGTAATCCACTACGTCTTCAGCGGCTCAGATGTCAGGAGTAAATGACGACTATGACATGCTATGTTCATTATCACATCAAACTACAAAACATCTCAATCGCTTAGGAGACAATCTTGTCTACACCTGCTCCAGTGTTTAGCCGTGGAACTTGCTAACTAGCACGTTATTAGGAAAGGCGATTTTATTAGGAAAGGCGAAAGGGATAATATTTATAGGGATTAAAAAAAAAACACTGGGTGGATTTTTATCATTATAGGGTGTATGTGTCAAAACACTGCCAACACACATTTATGTTCAAACAACATGTAAAAGTGAATTTTGCATCCGATGACCCCTTTAATACAAATGTTTTTTTGTTTTTTTGGCACCATCATGTTCCGTGCATGCGTTTGCTTGCAGCCTGATTTCGTGTCCACGCTGAATTGCATGCAGACAACAAACAGCATGTTTGCGACCGATTTAAAACACATTTCACGAAAGTTCACTAAGAGTATGTTTACACGACAACAATGTCCTAAAAACAGAAATGTTTTCCCTTTGCATTTCATGTACTAACAACAACATTTTCAAAAAAAATCCCCATTCACACGGATCCTCGAAAACTACAAATGCTGTATTGTGCATGCCAGGCCAGTAGTTGGCGATGTCACTTTGTTAAAGATACACTACGCACCTGCGCTCATACCTAGAGGCTGAACACATAATATGCATGCGCAAGACATCACCGTTTTCACAATTTCGTGTTTTTGTAGTTTACACAGAAATGATAAAGGTATCATTTTCAAAAAGTTGCACTTTGAAAACCGTTTTCAAAAGTTTGTGTTTTCAAGTCCCAAAAGACTGTTGTGTAAATGCAGCCAAAAACGCTAAAAAGCTTTTTTGTTGAAAAGTATTGCACACATGCCGAACACATCCATCTGCGCTCAGTCAATGAAGCACACTTTAAATGGCTTGCACGCTCAACTGTGCGTATGAAGGGGTGGAATGTGGAATATGAAGTATACTTGGGACTTTTAGGAACACTGCTGCATTGGGGTGATCTCCACCTTAAAACAGGTATATTTTCTTAATGGTGCTGTGTGCAATTTCGGTAGTCCTACTGCAAACTCTCACCATTGATGGAAAGAATGTTGTTTTGTTGGACCCCTACAACCACAAATGGACCACAAAGAAAGCAATTTCGTGGGAAGCACTGTTTTGAAAGCACCACAAAAGACATTTCGGGGAAATCAACCTACTTATTTTTTTTCCACAGTAATTTTAATGTTAAAAACAAACTTTGAAAACACTGCTCATTCCAACATGTCTGCTTCCAACTCAACCAAATAGTGTATGTTTGGATGGGTCTATTTGAAATAAAATGTTTAGAATCAAACCAGTCATTTGTTACCTACTACACTAAATACTAGGTCCAAAATCAGAAGGCTTTCCAACATGCTGATATTTTAAAATGAACTGTTGGGATTCTTTGGGTTTCAACAGATAAGCCTGGCTAAGTCACCAGCTTTGGTAATGATAGCTTTTTAGCTAAATGTTACTGTTTGAAGCAGTGTTTCTTAACAAACGTAATCAAACTCACAAAGAGCCAACAGAAAGACTTAAAATTATTTAATTATATTACAAATGCAATTAATTAATTATAATGTAATTCAAATGCCAAATAAAAAACATATCAAAACAGACTTTTGAATCTTTTGGAATCATGAAATTAATTGTAGCTAATTATTTTCCTATATCAACACTCCTAGTTTTTGTTAACAAAAAAGTTTGAAAACAGTCAGCACTGTCATAATTACAGCAGAAGTACCAGAGGAAATATCTTAGGAAATATAATATTCAGATATTGTGTTGGACAATAGGGGCCTTCACGTCGAACAGGTTGAGAACCACTGAGTTAGAGAGCTTAGCGATTATTATTATTATTTTTCGACTTTATTATTATTTTTAATTCTATAATTTTATAAAGGAAATAATACGGAAATCATGTTTTTTTTTTACACACTTCATTTACAGAATACAAGCCACTTGATGTATGTCTTGCAGTATCAGGTTCTCTGATAGTAGAAGTTTTTTGCTCATACACTGTGAAAATTCATTGTTCTGTTTGTCACTGGGATGATAGAATGGCCATGTCTATACAAGCATATCACAGGGAAAGTGATGCGCAGCACTTTGTTAACCAGGAAGCTTGTGCTATGCTCTTCATCTCCAGTGGCCTGAGGCAGATGAGCGAATAATACAGGAGGGACAGAAACATTTATCTTTCTGTCCTAATAGTAAAGAAAATGAAGTGGTCGTAATTAGATATATTATAGATTTTTTTAATGCAATACAATAGTGTTTTTTCCTTTTTCCTCCCTCACATGCACACCAGAAAAATCAATATACTCCAGCAGAGCTTAGCAAAGTCAACCACTGTGTAGCATTGGATTTCAAAAACCAGGAAATCAACTCATATTGCTTTCAGAGTTCTTTCTTTTTCTGTGGGGTGACACAGAGCTATCGGCTGGCTGTAAGACATTGTTATGATGGTCTTTCTGCTTTAGTTAGGGGTCATTTACAATGCACATACTTATTAAAAAAATAAAAAAATATTACACATATCAGCATATTAGAATGATTTCTGAAGGATTATGTGACACTGAAGACTGGAGTAATGGCTACTTAAAATTCAGCTTTGCCATTAAATCACATTTTAAAATATATTAAAACAAAAAATTTAATTGTAAGAATATTTCACAATATCGTTTAAACTATTTTTGATCAAATAAATGCAACCTTTATAAAGAATAAAAGACTGCTTTCAAAATCTGTCCATCTTTTAATCGGTAGTATATGTTGTGTGATTTAAGTTACGACAAAATTTTAATACCAACTTTTTTCTATTTACCAATAATCAGCCACTTTCACCCGTTCACACACGCACAAAGCTGACACAAGCTCAGCACAGGTTAATTTTGTATTTGGCAGCATGTACTCCTTCATTACCAGAGCCAGTGAGCAATAGATCCTGTTAAACCTTTTTAATTAGAGAGCAATTCTAAAACTAACAACTCTAAACTCCAGAGACAAGCTCCTGATCTAATCTCTCATGGCTGAGACATTCAGGAAAGTCAACGGCAGAACTACGGCTCATAAACATGCAGGGTAACTGGATGAAATACAAATGCATTTTCTTCCACTAAAAGAGAAAAGTCAATCCTGTGTTGGGCTAAAAATAAATCAATGGCTGTGTTGGCCTGTATCGGCCTTTAACTAAGCAATAAGGTCCGAGTGATTGAGTCTAAAGGCCTCGATCGACTTAACGCAGTTACTACATTTAAAAAAATATTATGAAAAAAAAAAATGTAATTAAAACATTGTAATTCATTAAGTGGCATTCTTCTGAAGATATAGCTAAAATGACAAAACAGTTGGAATGCTGCATTGACCAATCAGCATCCAGCACCAGAACTGTGCAGTTTAACAGAAAATTCAGTGAGCTGTGGGGAACAAATAAACACTGTGCATCAGAGTTGGGGAACTTGGACTCGGGACTCGGACTCGGACTGCAATTGTGAATGAACTTGGACTTGGACGGACTCGGGTGGACTCGGACTTGGATATTTTGGACGTGGAAATTTTTCAGAGTACAGACGAATCCATGTCATGTGTAACATAAAATAAAATAAAAAAGTAACAACATAACGTTAATATAAAAAGACATTAATAAACGTCTCCCACTTAAACTCAATTGATTCAAAGCTAGGACTCGACAAGGTGGACTCGGACCCAACACTGCAGTGTGCATGAATTCTTGTTTAGTCCTTTCGTAAACTCTCTTTGATGGCAGCATTATCCTAAGCTGTAGCAGCTCCTTTTTTCCTGGAAGTTGCAAAAGAAGTGGGATAAGTGTCCGAAAGTCAAGCACGACTGCAAAGATAAGGTAAACTGAATCCAAGTAGAGCAGCCATAATTAGTTACAGCTATTTGCGCTGATGCTATCTTCCTGGATCCACTCGTTAAAAGCCGGGCCTGCCATTCCACTGAGATTCCAAGGAATGGAATTTTTTTTCTCCAGGTCCGGCAGTCGATTCTCTTCTGTTTCCCATTACAGGCCTTTGCTCGCTTTCGTTCTGCATGTAGGGACGGCTTCGTGCCACAGAGCTTTGTTTGATCATTGTGCTATGGTCCTGCTGGAAAAACCAAGTCATACCAGTTTATTGTGGTTAGGATGTTTTTGGAACATGGCATCTGGTTTGTTGCTCATCCAGAGTGGGCAAACAATCCTAACCAGCTTGACAATGATGGTCTACTTGGCCAAAAAAACATCTAGACCAACTTAGACTAATGTAATGACTCTACAATTAATAAGAACAAACAATGTCCTGCAATGACCAACCTCATGTGAGAACTTCTCTTTTGTACAGAAGTTAATCACATGATAGACCTGCAGACAGGACTATCTTTTCTAAAAAAAAAATACAAAAAAATGCTGAGTTAAAATCAACTCAAGTTGGGTTAAATATGGACAAACCCAGCCACTGGGTTGTTTTAACTATTAGTTATATTGAACTATTTTAACTACTATTATTTTAACTATGACCGTAGGTGGCGCTTACAGAAAATCAGAAATTCCCCAGTATACAAAACGCTTCACAACTTTCAGTTTCTGACACTCAATTGTCACAGAGAAAAAAGAAAGGGAGGTTAAGATTTTTGTCATTGGCTGGTGAGATTCTTGCATTCACTATGTTGTTTCTGGATTCTTCCTTTGCTATTCATTGTTTGTAAGCACCATCAAGTCATAGTTTTTTGAAGCAGCTCTGGGCATGTGACAAAAAGTGTGAATACTATTGGTTGGCCAGTTTTTAATTCCTATTATGATGAGAGATTAGAAAACCTCTCTGTAAAAAAAAGGGACAACGTTCATGCTAGCCTGAACAGCCGTTAATTCTAATTAAATTATTTATCACTTAGAATTTTCACATGAAAATAGGCCTTTAGACAGGATAAAGCCATCTGACAGAAATGTAAAGTGACCGATAAAAGGCTTGCTTTGTGAAATTACTGGTAAATCTGTAATTGGAATTAGGCCATTTGACAGTAGATAAAAACATGGTGCATCTATACTTTGATTTTAAAATGCCTGTACCAATGTAAAAACTGAATCTAGAGAGAATGACAGGTCTATATTTGTTTTTAGCATCTAGATGCAGTTTGTATAACAGAAATGTCAAATCTTACTAGACAGAAACATGGCTGCAGCTCTGCGTGTTTGCACGCTGGAGGGGGATTTACTTGAAGTGACTGAGATGAGGGATTCTATCTCTCTGTCCTCTATCTACTCGTTGTCATCTCAGTGCCTCTCTCATAAACACAGGAAGGAAAACGCTGAAGCTCTTGACACAGATGCCATCAAAAAGCAGTCTTATCTTCAGACCATGACATGCACAAAAGCTCACAGCCTAGTCAAGAATATGACCTTCATATCTATCATAAGACACACAGAGATGCCTGTGGAATTGTACATTGTATGTGTTTCTGCACAATACTGTAGATACTATCTTTACAGTAGGTGCGATGAGTCTTTTTTGACCTTTTTGACAATTTTACGGACAGGGAACGATATGAAATGGGAAAATGTCACGAGCCGGATTCAAACTCAAATTGCCCACATGAGCACCAAGGCTCAATGTATAGCAGCAGTAACCTTTTTTAATGTTCACTTCCTCCCTTCACAATATCTATGACCTGGAAGATGCAACCCTAATGAGAGCAAAAATCTATATAAAAACAAAAAGCGGAGGGCTAGATGTATTTAATATTCTCCATACATCATATATAGGGTGGATATGATGAATAATTAATATTCTATTGGAATGGGCTACATGTGCTGCATAAGGACTTTCAGGTGCTTTCAGCAACATTTAATCAAGCCAGTAAATGCAAAGACAGAGATGAAATGCAACGTACTGCATTTCAGCCCCCACTTCCACTTATTTTCCCATTCAAAAGGCAGATGTAGTGATAGCAGAACACATTTGAGTAGGAGGGAGCCATTTGATAGGCACTGTGAAGCCTGCCATTTCTCTGGATTCATTAAACGTTACCTTGATAGCCACATCTCTTCTGCATGTGCAGAGCAATCCAGCTGCAGAGCAAAACTGTCCATCAATACATAGGTGCATCGAGCCTCGTTCAATAAATCCATTTCCTGTTAAGATCTAAAGCCGCATTATCAAAATGAGCAAGGCCAATGCATCCCTGCTTGAAGGACACAGTCCACAAATGAAGCGGCAGGCATACAGTAGAATGAACCAGAACTAACGCTGCATTTTTAAAAGTAAATAAATGAAAAAAAATTCTGATTAATGAGACACTGACCTTCACACATTCCTAAGGGTCTGCTGGGAGCCCTCTCTAAGATATAATTTCCCTTTTTTCCACTGAATGTTTGTTGCACCACTTGATATTGTTGATAACACCACATGACAAAGGTTTTTACAAAATGAATAATATTTTATAATATATTTTTAAATAATATTTTCTTAGTAATATTATAATATTACTTAATAAATAATAATAATACATTTTAATTTATTAATAATAATAAATAGTAATAATAAAATATTTGCATGAAAATCTCATTTTCATTTAAATTTATTATTTTTTTCCTCATTAAGATATCATGACAGCTCTATCACCCTCACACTTTTTGACTTCATGCCCAAAATAAAAAACAACTTTATTAGAAAAATGTTCATTGTAGAAAAGGTATTAAAATCATTATTTTTTTTAATGCACTGTACTTTTGAATTAATTAAAAAAACAAAGTGTCATTGATGAATCAATCCTAACTTTTATTGAATATTTATTACTCATTACAAAAAGTAGCTTTGGAAGTCAATATCAATGTTGTTGTCATTAACTAAAACCATTAAAAACCTTTTGTTCATTTAAATTTTAAATAAAGTGAAAATAAAATATAAATATTAAATGAAAAACTAAAAAAAAAGAGTTTAGAAATATTTTTTAAAAACTAAAAAAAATGACAAAGCCACATTACAAATTGAAACCTAAATAAAAACTGAAATTATAAAAATCAAAGCTAATATCATTAATAACAATATAAATAATTCTAAAACAATGCTAGTCAATACCTAAGTCTAGTAATGGCCTACTGCAAAGCAATTCATTTTGCAATCAAAGAATCTAAAAACATGACTTTCCAAAGTATGTTTGAATGGTAATCTCACATACTTTCTTGTAAGCATTTTTTGAAATCAAACAAGACAGACCGCAATGCAACAAGAGCAGATCTTCAGTAGCGTGAAGTAAACATGCAGTAGTGAAAGGAAGACACAGATGAACGTGGTTTGGACAGGCAAACAGCGTCACCCCAGCACGTCTGCCAGTTTGGGCTGTGCCAGCCTCTTCAGAGCTGAAAAAAGAGGAGAAGGTCACACAGACAGTTCCCCCGCAGCTGTGTTTGCGTGTTAGTTTGTGTGAGTGTCTGGAAAAGAGACACTCTGGCTGAAGCTGGGTAATTATTTGTGTTTTCACAGAGCCCTTCCCTCTAAACACAAGGGTTCTCTGGCCGTGAACCCTTCATACCCTTTACAAGCCTATTTTTATATTGTGTGCATCTGCTTTCATGGCTCTCCACTCTCATGAATGTATAAATACACAAGGAGTCGCTGTTTCTGATTGGTGGGAAGGAGAGCTATTTAAAATGCCTGCAACTACAAGCCCTCGAACACGGAGCAAGAGCAACTTGTTTGTCTTGTGCCAATTACTCACTCTATCCCAACTAACCCACGAGGAGAGGCTATTCGAGTTTATAGAGACAGCTAGCTGCAAAATGGACGTCTGTTCTCTGTAATTCAAGAGGAAATGACAAAAGAATAAATGGCACATCCGTAACCGCAAATCTGTGAGGAAAACACAATCACGTCCAAAAAACAAATGACAAGCTGACGAGCTAGGAAACGCAGAGTGGAAAAAAACAACAATACTATTAACACCAATAAACAATTTTTATATTTAATCAAGAAAGGCTCTTTTCACAGCTGGAGAGCTTTTCCCCCCAGGCCTTGACGTCTCCTCCATCACGCTAAGAGGGTGCGATTAATTATTCATGCGGACCTGCAGCAGGTTTGCGATAGACACGGCGTCTGCGTGCCGACTACACTCGTCCCCTGCTTGTTTACATGCACAGACCTGGTGATAGAGTAAAACCGTGCTCCTGCCTCACTCCAGTGCCACATAAACATGCAGCGCTGCCTATGAATCACACTCATTCAATTTACATGCACTAAGGGGCCGGGATTTCACAGAGACAAACAGCAGAACCGGCGACGGATTCTCCTGCGGCCTGTTTGTGATGATCTGATGAGGTCCAAGTCAGAGATCACGGCCCTGATTCCACACAGAGTAGCGTAGCAAGCTATTAGAAGCTACAGTCTAGCTGCTATTTTTCTGGGATTTGGTTTAAGAGAAAAAAAAAAAAGAGATAATGCTGGAAATTATGTGCATCTCTTTGACTGATCAAAGATTGGACTGATATCGATCTTTTGAAAATGAATTCCCTTGGTCTTCTTCATCTCTAGACTGCCCATAGGAAAGAAATATCATAAATATTTCATTAAAAAGTAAAAATTCTGTGATTATTTACACAAGTGTTTTCCGACCCTGTTTCTGGAGGCACACCAACAGCAAACATAACAGATGTTTCAGTTATGCTGCCCATACATTACATAATTTTTAAAGTCATGTCATATTACATAATACGCAATATTTCACTAGCTCTTGTTTACAAAGTGAAATTTCATCTTGCTTTCTCATTGGCTGAAGGTCGTCACCTTCACACTGCAAGACCCCGAATCGCAGCCACATCCAGATATTTAGCCTGCTAAATATTTCTCAGGCATCAACAATGCATCAGCACTTTTCTCTGCGATCTCCAGAAAACTGTCGGTGAGGAAAAATTGGGCTTAATTTGTGTAGCGTATACTTGACGCCATCTGATATCCTTCATTTGGGGTCTAGGAGTGTCTACTAAAGAGCTGATGAGTTCAATCAGGTGTGTTTGATCTGAAAGAGTTGACAATCTGTTGGTGTGTCTCTAGGAACAGTGGGAAACACTGAGGCTACATCCACACTGATCCAGATATATCCAGATATTTGAACTGCAATTTTGTTTCAAAACGCTCTGTCCAAACTAGTGTTTTACAAAAGTTGCTCATCCGACACATCAGTCTGAGCTGATAAACGGTCCGCGCTGGCAGCTCAAACGAGTAGCAGGATTTTGTTACGCTTTCATTTTGTTTGCCGTTTGATGTTTCTCATAAGCAACAGAAATGGCAACGCGAGTTGAACAACGCGGTGGTCGCGCCAGTGCGACCACACACAAAATTTACTCGCACCGGCAGAAAAAATGGTCGCAAAATGTGACCATTTGGTCACAGTCTGGAGCCCTGAATTGCGAGTAAATATTTGGTCATCAAATCTTTGCAGGAATGTAATATGAAGAAGTAACATTTATCTTTGGCAACATTTAAAAGTGAATACTAGCAGGCACAATGGCGGTACAGCCAAAGATACTGTATATATGCATACAATACATGACTAAACATGCATCATCGTTTTCAAATACCCACGTTTTCACAGTCCATACCACAAAGCAAATTTATTTGATGAGAAAAAAGCATATTCATTATTGCATTTTGCTGGACAAAAACACTGTCTCAGGGTGTGCGAATGGCCAAATTCTAATATGCTGATTTGCTGATTATCAATATTTAAAACAGTTGAGTACATTTTTTTTTCAGGATTCTTTGATGAATAGAAAGATCCAAAGATCAGCATTTATCTGAAATAAAAAGCTTTTGTAACATTATACACTATTCCATTCAGTATAATTTTTATTATTTTTGGGGGAAAGAAATTATAGAAATTAATACTTTTATTTAGCAAGGATGCTTAAAATTGATCAAAAGTGATGATAAAGGCATTTATAATGTTACAAAAGATTTCTATTTCAGATAAAGAGTGTTCATATCGATATCGGAATTATATCGTATCGACCGAAATTAAGAAATATACCGTGATATCAATTTTGGCCATATCGTCCATCCCTACCAAAACGTAAAGAAAAAGATTTATCTGGATTAATGTGGATATAGCATGATTTATTCACTCACGTTGTTCCAAACTAGGACTGATGCCATATACTGGTATTGATGAAAAACTTAATATTTAAAAAATGAAAAACTGATAACTTGTTAATAGTATACGTATGATAATATTGTAAATAATCCCACATGATGTAGCTACTTACTGTTGCATAAAATTGTGTCAGAGGAGATGACACAAAAGCAAGACACTCGACCTGCACCCAACATAGTTATGTTGCCAGTGTGGGAGTATTTTGGAGTGTCTGCAGGAAGTGTCAATCAACAAAGTGCAAAATGGCAAACCACCAACCTGTTCACCCACCTTCTCCTCCTGCAGATTTTGCATGGTAGGGAGAAGTAGTGAAAAACAGCCCTAAAACAAACCCGTATTGCACACTTGTGAAATACGTATGTCAAATATTTTATTTTGAGTCTCTTGTGTCTCTAGCTTCGTGGAATTGCCTTTTGAATGAAAAGCCTTAATTGTGTCTCCTATAGAGTTTTAGAAGAGATCTAAACAATTTCTCAAACTCTGATCTGACAATATACCCAAAGTCTGAAACAATTGTGAATTGTCTTATAATGAATGAATGTCAAGCATTGTCTCATTTCCATTAATTTTTGTCTCTCCAACTGAATTTTAAGAGAAACACCTGATAAAAAGTGTATACTTAAATCATAACCAAGAACAGCAATGTCTACAATCATAGAGTAAAACAATTTCCTCTTTCCTCTCACATCAGTTTAGAAAGAACACAGGCTTGCTTGTTTAAATCAATGACTTTAACAGCAATAACAGAATCACAGCTAGGCCACAGGGTTCCTACAGCGTCCTTTGAGTGGCCTGCTCCTTATACTGACTGAACAAAGGTGATTCCAGTTTGGCTGCCATTCTCTGAGAAGTGAATAAAGCAGTGAAAGCTGGAGAGGGTGACGGGAGGATTTGAATGTCTTAATTCAGTCCTGACAGCATGCTGGGCCGACTCCACAACACCTTTTCATGTCAATTCAGGGGGCACCTTTGTTGAAGCTCCCAGTCACTGCACACTAGACGATTATGACAGCCAATTTTTCAGGACTGCTTTGTTATCCCTTTTTCACTTCTCATCTGTAGACAACACAAACCAAATGAAAGGAAAACATTCAGAGAGAGAGAGAGAGAGAGAGAGAGAGAGAGAGAGAGATTATGGCTTTTGGAAAGAGTTCCTTGAAATTTCTTTCTTTGAATCGTCTTTGAATGTCAAATAAAATGCGCCCATCTTGGCTTTCCCGGCTGTATTCTGACTTGGTCGTCGGCAGTGTTAAAGGTGGGGGTGCTAATTGATTCGGCTCCTTTGATCTGCAGATGAACACTGTAATCCGATTTAATCATATTAACATAACCCCTTCTCGGCAAGATTGGGCCGTCTATCCACATCCTATATCCACACAACGCAAGAGTCTCAAATCTTGGCTGCATTTAAAACACACGGAGAGATTTTCATTTTCCCAAAAGTCTCTTTCTCTTCATTCATGACTGAATTTAGAGGAACTGCATTAACAATACAAGGCTGCAAAAGCGAGATACAAATGCGCAAAGCCCATTGTATCGCAACAGAGGATAATAATGTCAGATAGGGCTGTGCAATTAATCGCATTCGATTGTCATGCGCATCTCGTCAGTAAAGTCGGTTCCGTGATTGGTAGTAAATCTCCATTATCTGCATTCAGATGGAGTGGCATTTACTACACAGAGCCGTAGTTCACTGACAATTAGGCAATATCGCATTCATTATCACAGGTGATTCAATCTGCGATAATGAACACGATATTGCCTAATTGTCAGTGAACTACTAAATTTACTACTAATCACGGAACCGGCTTTACTGACGAGATGCGCATGACAATCGCATGCGATTAATTGCACAGCCCTAAGTCAGATCAGGGTGAGGCAGAGCCTAATTTTCTTGGAAATCTCCAGAGAATGGCTGGAAGTGTGTGAGCGAGCAGGTGTCAGCTCACCAGGGGGCTAGTCAACAGCAGCATGGGACTGGAGGGCCAACATGTCACTTCCTGTACATCCTCTGCACATTCAGCATCATGGACCCTCGGGAGCATATGGTATCGTTACATGTATCTGACCTCAGACAGCGCTGCGACCCTGCAGGCGCAATCAAGACTGCCTGTTTTAGTGCATAAATCATCAGATGCTTTTGCTCACATTTAGAGTTACTCACATTAATTTTCACTCATAATCAGAACGCTTATATTTGGGTTGGCTTCTCAGTTTCTTGAGCTTTAGCTATACTGGGTGAATTGCATCATTAGCTGTGTTCCGTAGCAGTGATGTGTATGTAATGGCAAAGGGAATAATTAATGAGAAGTCATTTACACAGTTTTTGCAGTAGTGGATGAAGCAGCTCTGGATGAATGGCGGGTCTGTTTAATTGGTAATTACTAACAGCATTGATTTAAGGGAAAATCTGTGAAAGATTTGAATTTAAAGTTGCATATAGTCTAGGGCTGTGCAATTAATCGCATGCGATTGTCATGCGCATCTCGTCAGTAAAGCCGGTTCCGTGATTAGTAGTAAATTTAGTAGTTCACTGACAATTAGGCAATATCGTGTTCATTATCGCAGATTGAATCACCTGTGATAATGAATGCGATATTGCCTAATTGTCAGTGAACTACTAAATTTACTACTAATCACGGAACCGGCTTTACTGACGAGATGCGCATGACAATCGCATGCGATTAATTGCACAGCCCTAAGTCAGATCAGGGTGAGGCAGAGCCTAATTTTCTTGGAAATCTCCAGAGAATGGCTGGAAGTGTGTGAGCGAGCAGGTGTCAGCTCACCAGGGGGCTAGTCAACAGCAGCATGGGACTGGAGGGCCAACATGTCACTTCCTGTACATCCTCTGCACATTCAGCATCATGGACCCTCGGGAGCATATGGTATCGTTACATGTATCTGACCTCAGACAGCGCTGCGACCCTGCAGGCGCAATCAAGACTGCCTGTTTTAGTGCATAAATCATCAGATGCTTTTGCTCACATTTAGAGTTACTCACATTAATTTTCACTCATAATCAGAACGCTTATATTTGGGTTGGCTTCTCAGTTTCTTGAGCTTTAGCTATACTGGGTGAATTGCATCATTAGCTGTGTTCCGTAGCAGTGATGTGTATGTAATGGCAAAGGGAATAATTAATGAGAAGTCATTTACACAGTTTTTGCAGTAGTGGATGAAGCAGCTCTGGATGAATGGCGGGTCTGTTTAATTGGTAATTACTAACAGCATTGATTTAAGGGAAAATCTGTGAAAGATTTGAATTTAAAGGTGCATAGAGTCATTCTTTCCACATTAAAAAGCTGTATAGAAATTAATAGCACTTCTGAAAAATCATGGACGCTCATCACATTAGAAAAGACTCCAGTCAAATCCTAATATAAAAGCACTTTTAAAAATAGCATGTTGCGTCATGATGGCTGCAGTATTGAAATCACATGAACAGTCAAATATTAATCACTTTTACTCAAATACTCCTGTATTATTCAACACGTTAGCTGAAGGAATACATTAATCTGCAATGGCATCAGTAGCTGAAAACTTTAGGGTGTTTTTTTTTCTTTTCTTTTTCTTTTTAATAAATTAATACTTTTATTTATGAAGGATGCTTTAAATTGACCAAAAGTGACAGTAAAGACATTTATCATGTTCTAAAGAATTTCTATTTCAAATAAATGCCATACTTTTGAAATATTTGTTCATCAAAGAATACTGAAAAATGTATCATGGCTTCTAAAAACTGTTTTCAACATTGATAATAATAAGGACCTTTATTAATTGTGTACAAATGATAACTAAAAATAACTGAGCACTAGTCTAAGTCAGCATATTAAAATGATTTCTGAAGGGTAATATAACACTGAAGACTGAAGTACATACATACCATTTTAAAATATAATACAATATAGAAAACACAATTGTGTTATTTCATGAAAATACTGTTTTAATGTATCTTTGATCAAATAAATTCAGCCTTGGTAAGCATACAATTCTTTCAAAAATATTACAAAACTCATAATAATTCCAAACATTTGAGTAGTGTACATTATATTTTTTTTAATGATCACGAATTGAATTCTTCATCAAATGTTGACCTACTAGACATTATGTGATCTCTGACACAGCTACTGTCATGGTATTAAATGGTAATAGTATGGTATTTAAATACCAGCTGATGATCTCAAATTTTGGCAGAGAGCATTTTCTTCTTCATACTAGCTGATTAACATTTGCATACCATTGTATTTTCTACATTCGCATATCATGGTATTTGATACATGCTACATGTACTTCAAAGAATTTCCAAAAAACATGGCATTATCATTGTACCTTTACATAAATGCTTTTGAAACAGCACAAGATGGACATGCTGGGCAAGAGCAGCAGGCCAAACAGTGATCATCCTGTTGCAGATCAAACTCTCCAACCCCCAACACACACACAAACACACACACAATCTCTCTTCATCTTCAAACACACAACCGTCTCCAGAGCGCACCCTTATGAGGGCAGGCGTGGATTCAATCCAAAGCAGCGCCATCCATCATTGCACAATTATACCGGAACAATCTAGCGCACACAATTACTGCCCTGTAAGTCTGCACCGAACACTTCCATGCAACGCTAACATGCATGCCGCCATACCACCACCGCCATTCTACGAGCTGTCAAAAACACCCTCACTCTGTCCTTGGCCAACAATAATGTAATATAGTAAGACAGCAAGAGAAGAGAGACGGACAGAGCGAACGAGAGAGAGAATTTCATGTGCTGATTGGGGAAAATGGTGAGGGAGGCTGGGGGAAGGTTTGGCATTGTTGTGGGAATCACATACCAACCGTTACCATGGTGACCTGTTGTCAGTGATGGACTCCTCGCAGTAATGAGCGTGCTGGGTCCCAGAGAGACCCCTCTGTCTAACCCCTTAACACTACATCCCCCACCGCCCTCTAGCCTCCGGCAGAGCCAGGGCTTCGCTCCAAATGGACACAAATCAGTACCTCATCCAGTATTTTCCAAATTTAGAGCGCATAGTTTTGATGGCTTTAAAACCTCAAGGCATGAATGAACAAAGACGTGCGGCATGACTGACAGGCTGCGTCCCCCTCGCTCGCACAGGTGGGTAATATCTGGGTGAGGCTTGGCAGTCTGCCAGATACGCTCTCACTAAGGTGGGCTGTAGCGGTAATGGTAAAGACGTTTACAGAAAAGCTCTCGCACTGCCAATAATTAGACTGCTTTAGTAGACGTCGTATTCGAAATAAATCAAAAGAAGCCGGAAAGCTTTTGAGGACACTTGCAGGCCACCTCTTTCCAGATAAACAAATGTACAGGTGAGGTTGAATTCAGAGCCAAAAAAGTACCATGGTACCATGGATTTTGGACATGATTTTTGGTAATGGTTCGTCTGTTGGAAAATCCATAACAAGGTGGTAGTTGGTTTGTGCTTTGGTAGCTGGTTTCTAGGTGGTCCATGCTGGTAGACCATCTTGGACCACCAACCACCAGGTGGCCATACCAGCTTAGTCAGGCTGATTTCTGGAACGTTGTGGCTGGTTGGCAAACTAATGACCAACTAAAATAACCAGCAATCAATTCAAAACATAGCTTAAGCTCCATTTTCCATCAGGGTCAATACCAAAGTATCATGCTACCATACCATACTAATATATATATATATATATATATATATATATATATACATACACACACGTATATATACAGTACGATTCAAAAGTTTGGGGTCAGTATTAGATTTTCTTCCTTTTTTTTAATTTGGCAATAAAGACAGACAAATTCTATTTCAAGTAAATGCTGCTCTTTTCATCAAAAAAAATAAATAAATTACAGTTTCCACAAAAATTGATGATAAAATAAAATATTTCTTGAGCACCAAATCAGCATATTTGATAATGATTTCTGAAGAATCAGAACATTTCTGAACAATTCAGCTTTGCCATCACAGGAATAAATTACATTTTAAAATTAGGGCTGTCAAACGATTAATTATGATTAATCGCATCCAAAATAAAAGTCTGTTTACATAATATGTGTGTGTGTGCACGGTGTATATTTATTATGTTTATCTAAATGCACACACATACATATATATATTTTATATATGTATTATATGTATATATATTTAGATGTATATAATTTATATTATAAATATTAGTTATATAAATATATAAAATTTTTCTTTAATACATGCATGTGTACGTATTTATAAATATACACAGTGCACACACATTATGTTGTATGAAATGTCACATTTCAGAATAAATACTTTTTTTTGTTTTTTTCATTATATTTAAAATTGTACCTTTTTCCCAAATAAATGCATTGGTGCAATGCCCTACTTGCAACAACATTAAAAAAAAAAATTTTTTTTACAGACCCCAAACTTTCAAACTGTAATATAGATATATATCGTTTTATATGAATTTTGAAATGTTATTTAATGTAATTCTATATAAAGACATGAACTGGATAGTTTAATTGGAGAACCCTTCTAGGTCAAGGTTATTTTGCCACATATGAAAGCGCCTTCAGTAATGTGAATTACAAAGTTGCCTAAGCCTCAGATTTGATTCGCTAATATAGTAAGGAAGGACATAAAACCACATATTCCTCACATTAATTTCCTTCTATGATCCTCTGCTACGAAGAAAAAACACTTTCCCTGGCCACAAAAAGAATCCATTATTAACTGAAGGCAGAATATCACGCAACCTCGTAAGAAAATGCTCTCTGCCAAAATTTGAGATCATGGCGAGTATTTTTAACCTAGTAATCCAAGAAGGGTGTATTGCTGTGATATAGATCGGCCATATCGAGACTATAAGAGAGTGTCTTCCTGTGTTCTTCAATAACAAAGGCTGTTTAGCACCTGAGAGCAGCTCTAATAACAGTGTTACGCTCTAGTGAGCTGTGACTATTTGCACATTTCGTCTATTGTGCAGGTATGAAGCTGTCCTCCCACAGACACACACGTGTTACAAAAAGAGCAAGAGAAAATGAGGGTAGAATGCTGCTCTGACAGGCACACAAACACTCGTCTCGCACACACAAATACAGTCTAGCATTTTGTTCTTGTTGAAAGTGTTCAAGGCATGTTTCCTGAGACAAATAGGAGAGGAAAAACACTACGACTTGAGCAACTTACTCACTCCCCCACTGAAAAGACTTTCCAGGGAGAGTCACATTTCAGTTTAATTACAGGTCTCATGTAGGCCAGATCTTTCTCCAAAAGCTCTAAATTGGAGGGAGGAGGTTTTGAACGCTCATATCGGCAGCTCTATTCCCAGTGGTTTTTAGAAGATTATAGTTACAAGAAAATACGAGAAGAAAAATTAATTTCAGTGCACTGAAACCAAATTCAAAAGAGATGCTTGCTAACCGAATAAACCCCTTACCCTACGCATTAAACCTTACATCCTGTTTGTGCTGATACCTTAAAGGGACAGTTCACACAAAAGACAGTTCTATCATCATTTACTCATCATGTCACTCCAAATTTGTATGTTTTTCTTCCTCCTTTGGAACATGAAGATACTTTGAATACTGAATATCGGAAACCACAAGTTTCCGATGTTGGTAACCAAACCAACCAGTTTCAGTTCACAGTGACTTCTATTGTATTTCTGACCATAAAATCAAAGTTGACAGGAACCGACACTGTGTGGTTACCAACATTCTTCAAAATATCATATTTTAGGCTCTGCAGAACAACATACTATCCCTTTAAATCATGTATCTTGTTCTTTGTACACTGTAGTTAACAGAGCTATGCATCAAAGCTAGTGAAAAGCGTCCTGCTTTCTAAACAATGGTGATGGAGATGGATAACAGCCTTGTCCTGAAGCTCCTCTGAGATTCGCAGTTCACAACAGTGCAAAATAAACATGTCTGCACGGAGCAAACCTCCGCTAGATGTCTTCATTTCTGTCAGCGGGAGCCATACAGCCTGTCCTAGTTCCGGATCTGACCACTTTAGCTCTGCTCCGATCAGCCAGTTAATACATCATACCACGTGTCATTGAGTGCACACTGTCCCACTTGAAAACACTTAGAAACAAATGTTCGAAAAAGAGCTTTGCAACCCATTTGAAATCTGTACTGTTATCTATTTCAGACTGAAACATTCAATGACCAAAAATGCAGGTCAGGACCTGACTTTGTTGAAAAATGAGAGGACTCCAGTCATGTCAGCCAAAAAGGTAAGCTGTTTCTGAGTCAGAACAATAATTTGATAAATGGTTCTGAAAACAAACAATTTTTCTTTGGAACAGCACACACCAATGAATCATCATGTATTAAGAGAGTAAATAAGGTCAATTATGACTTCATGTTGACTTATGTCAGGTGGGTACAGGTATATCCACCCATATCTGTGAGAAATGAGAGCCATGGACTGGTTTTGCCACTTTAAGAGGACATATTTGAAAATATGTACAGTATATGGGGAAACAAGATTTTCTTTGGGTTTCTAAGCTTGATTTTCAAAGAGTATGACCTACTATAGTCAATCATAATAGCGGTCTTAAATGTACAACAGCAAAAGCAGAATGTTTACAAGGCAAAGAGAGGGATATGAACATGTGATTAAAATTATTTTGGTGGCAAAAACTTCTCACCAAAATAAATAAATAAATAACATCAAATAGAATAATAGTGAAGCTATTAAAACTATGAAATAATACGGTAACACTTTAGTACAGGGACCAATTCTCACTATAAACTAGTTGCTTATTAACATGCCTGTTATTAACATATTGGCTGTTTATTAGAACGGTCAAATATTACGGTCAAATACTTTACGTCGGGTGGTTCTTGGCATCCACGTTGTGCATTAAAATAGTTTAATGCACAGCTAACTTATAAAGCACATATTCTGCATGACCATATTCTACATCCCTAATCCTGCCCAAAACCTAAAATTCATTGAGGCAAAAGTCGTAGTTAATGGTTTGTTAATAGCGAGAAATGGACCTTAAAATAAAGTGTGACCAATAACACAACATATAAATATGGATATTTAAAAAAGCTTTCTTATATTTGAAGTTTTTGACAATCGCCACCTTTGTGTACATTAAAGCTCTGCACACCATTCCTTCTCTCAACCAACATCGTGAGGTGCATCCGGAGATGCTTTTTGACTCTTGTTGGCTGGTTTTCCTTGACTATTCGGTCCATCTCTATTCGGACTATTCGGGGCATCTTTAAACAGCTGAGTTAAGGCTGCTCTTTGCCTGCTTAAAATCCTGTGTAAAGATGCAATGCTGCATAAAAGCCTGACTAAATTAAATGAACACTCCACTATTTTTGAAAATACCGTTTTCGAATCCATTCAGCCGATCTCCGGGTCTGGCGGTAGCACTTTTAGCTGTAGCTTAGCATAGATCATTGAATCTGATTAGACCGTTAGCATCTCGCTCAAAAATGACCAAAGAGTTTCTATATTTTTCCTATTTAAAACTTGACTCTTCTGTAGTTACATCGTGTACTAAGACCGACAGAAAATGGAGGGAACTATAAAATAGGAACTATACTCTCATTCCGGCATAATAATCAAGGAACTTTGCTGCCGTACCATGGGTGCAGCAGGCAAGATAATAATAAAGGACCTTTCCTGCTGCACCCATGGTACGGCAGCAAAGTTCCTTGATTATTACGCCACAATGAGAGTATAGTTCCTAGCCTTATCGGCCTAGAAAATCGCAACTTTTCATTTTCCGTACACGATGTAACTACAGAAGAGTCCAGTTTTAAATAGGACAAATATAGAAACTCTTTGGTCATTTTTGAGCGAGATGCTAACGGTCTAATCAGATTCAATGATCTATGCTAAGCTACAGCTAAAAGTGCTACCGCCAGACCCGGAGATCGGCTGAATGGATTCAAAAACGGTAAAACTCAACTGTTTAACTCTAGGGGAGCTGGAAAATTAGCCTTTTTTTTCAAAAATATTGGAGTGTTCCTTTAAACCCACATTGACCCACCTCAGGCCCTAATATAAAAGCATACAGTTGTATTTGCTGTGCTAATGCATTCATGCCACCTCTAAATAGTCTGTGTAAAGACACCTAAATGCCACTTCAGAAGTGTCTCTATGCTACCTTTGCAGTGTACATTTGGTAATATTTTTAAATTACAATTTAAAAATTCACACATAGCGACAACTTTAGATCAAAGGCTTTTATGAACTTGCATAATATAAATTCAGGTACTATACAAATGTCTAGAATATGTCTCCAACATCAGAATGCTTGTAATCAAACAGCTTAATCTAACTCTGACTTATTATCATGTAAATATGGTGGCAAGCATAGACACTAACAGTGAGAAATGAGCTGTCCCAAGCTGACTGAACCGCACTGTAAATCCTAAGCATCTCCAGCCCACAGAGCACCACAGGGCCTCGGAAAACTCGACTGGCAGCGATGTGTCAATGGAATGTGTCTTTGTGTGGCACCTCCAACTGAGCTTGTTGCTCCCAGCAGAGAGATCTGTTAGTCTGTAGGACATCCTTCTCGGTCCGCTGCCTTTTGTGACTCCTGGTCCTGAATTCTCAAAGCACCCTTATTTGCATCTCATTTTCGAATGACAAAGCGGCAAGGGTTAAAATTTCTGGTGTGGAACTGATTGCTTCCTGTTGAGGTCCTGGGCATGTATGCTGATCATAGATGCTCTTCTCAAAGAACTGAATCACTCGCACTTCTATGACAAAATAAACAAACACTTCCTTTCCCTTTTCAATGAAGGAACATGCAAATTGCCGATAGCAGAAGAATGCCAGTAAAGCTAACAATGTAAAACATGTCAACAACAAAAAAAAGAAATACTCCTCTAAGGTATTTTCCTCTAAGAAATACCAGAGTTTGCAAGCAGAAGAAATTCTACAGGCCATGCATTAGAATTGCATTGAATACTCTCCAAGTTGGTACTTCTATTGAATAAGCAATTACTTCGCCACCATTCAGAAAAGTATGTTTTATATAGTATGACTTTGTATGGTATGAATGTAATCCTGACATACTATAGTACATTCATAATGTTTGCTACTGTCATGTGACTTACCAATGTCAGTCGTGTAGCTTCACTGCCATTCACAAATCCATACGATTCGATACAAATCTTGATACTGAACTAACGATACGATGCTATTGCGATATTTAAACCAAATAAAAGAGGAACATTCAGTGAGCATTTAAACATTTCGAACATTTAAAACTGTATCGATGTAATTCAATAAGAGATTTTTGAAACTTTAATCATTATTTTTGCAAAAAGTGTAGAGTTTAAAACAAACAAAAGATAATAAATAATGAATCTAAGACCAGGGACACAGCAACCACTATGACCCCCTCACTTTTAGAACCAACGGTGTTAGTTGTAACAAAAAATAAAAGTAGACATTTTCACTGTGCTTATCTGTTTTTTTTTCTGGATTGGTCTGAACAGACAATTGGCATATGAAAATCAGATTGATTTTTTTGTGCTAAACATTTGTGTTGGTGTGAACAGGCCTTAAAACTACACCTTAGCATAATTCGATTTACGAATCGCAAAATTCTGAACTGCAATTCTGAGTTATTTGCACAAAATTGTGTAGAAGAAGGATAAAAAAGGTAAAACGTGGTAATTATCCACTGTGAAGTGTAACTGCAAGCACGAGAGTAGGACACTGTAACCAGGAGGCCATGCGGGACAAGTATTAATTGAGACATTACCAGGATCACCAGAGGGGCCAAAACACCGATCTGGTGGCCACTGGAACAAAGAACATTCACAGTGGATTTGACATTGTCCAGACACAGTCTGCTGGTGGCAGGGGAGGAGTTGCAGGCTGAGTGAACGCATACGAGCTCTGTCCAAACACTCTGACATCATGTGCACATTCATGCATGTCTGACACCCCCCTTCTCGCCACACACATTCACACAAATGTTCTCAAAGTGCACAAAGACCCTGGATAGAAACGACACACTTTCTTTCTCCAAAGGTTCAAGGTACATTGTTATTCTACATTCATACTGACAACCAGGCAAAATCCCTTCAACAAAGACACTTCCTGAAGAGGCTGTGCATTGTGTACCGCTGAATAGAAACAGCTATAGAGAAAGGCAGAAAGAACGTGGCACCCAAACACAAAGCACACAGTAATAGTTTGTTGGATTGGACCTGGAGACTATTGCTGAAAGACCCCAATCTAAGATCTAGAATCACATGCACAGAATCAGAATTTTGTGAATTACACTTCATTCTGTATCATCCGGACAGACAATTCACTTTGGAAAACTGGAATGAATTCTCATGTCGAACAATTGTGTGAGCAAGTCTTAAAACCACAAATTAGCATAATTCAATTTATTTGTGTTTTTCACAATTAATTGTGAAATTCTGAATTAACTGTAGAAAATTCCATCTAAGATGATGTAGAATCACAGAATCAGAGTCACGTTATTATTCACTTCAGATTCGTTTAAATTCACTGACATACTGGCAGACCAAAAATATCTTTTAAAACCATTAACATAAACAACAATTATTTAAACCAGTAATATTGGCCAGTAATGTTAATAAGGATAATCCGCGGACGGATACACAACAAATGAACAAGCTGTACTGAAGAAAAACAAGTACCGGCAGGATTTTAAAATGTTTATACAGACTTGGTACCGTAGTATCGGTTCTCATGAGTCATGACATCCCTAGTATGAACACACAATTCATTCACTGCATTGATAATGCAGAATTAGACTTTTTAAGCATAAAAACAGCACTAACAATAAACAACAGGAAATCTTATTATTAACTACACTTTTACATTTTGTGAACAAAATGTGAGTGGTTCAAAATTCGCTACAATGCTAGCATGTTTTCCAGGGTGTTTTGGGTGGTTTCTTACTGGCCCAAGTCAAAAGACTTAACTCTCAAGTCTATTACATTCCGTTTCTTAGATAAACATCCCTCTTGCAGTGCAAGATTTGTTGTCCACCAATCTAAAAATAATTAACAAGTCTTATAGCTTAGTAAAGTTATAGTCCACAATAGTCAGCTGCCCACCTTACTTTTCAATGCAGAATTAAGCTATTTTCTGTGAATACGCAGGACTTTCGATTCATTGGTCACTAAGGGTGAACGGTAAACTATTTGTGCAATAAACCAGCGTACTGCAATTTATGATAACAATAATAAAATAATTTAACAACAAATACCAAAATGCAACATCAAGCAGCACAATGAAATGATGTTGTACAGCCGAAATAACTGGAAACCTTAAGACTAAAAGCCTTGTGTTTTAAAATTAAAAACGGTCGCACCCGCTGTTATGTTAAAATCTGGTGAACATACAGTTAAAGGGATAGTTCACCCAAAAATGAAAATTCTGTCATTAATTACTCACCCTCATGTCGTTTCAAACCCGTAAGACCTTCGTTCATCTTCGGAACACAAATTAAGATATTTTTGATGGAATCTGAGAGCTGTCTGACCCTGCATAGACAGCAACGCAACTGAAATGTTCCCAAGTCCAGAGACGTAGCAAGGAGATCTGTAAAATAATCCATGTGACATCAGGGGTTCAACCGTAATTTTACGAAGCTACGAGAATACTTTTTATGTGCAAAGAAAATTTAAAAAAATACTTTATTCAACAATTCGTCTCCTCCGCATCACCCTGTAAACAGCGTATGCTGTTCTGTGTCAGCTGCATCACAAGGATACGCTGTTTTCATTCAGATCAAATCACAACAACGTGGGAAACAGATCTGGCGTGACGCAGCTGACACAGAACAGCATACATTTTTTACGTCCAGCGAATATTCTCCAAAATGGCACCAGGGTGATGCGGAGGAGAC